>NC_069133.1:27807771-28407771 GCF_026914265.1 Mya arenaria | reverse complement strand
AGGAAGACGTTGCCTTGTCTGTCATAAAAGCTGAGCTGATGGATGGCGTTATACATTTATTTTGAAACATCATTGGTCAACCGTCAAATACTTGACAGTAGGCTTTTAAAAGGTTATATATGAACTATTTATCGGAAATATTTTACACGCTACCATTTCATTTCCATAATATTGCAAGTTCATTTGCCAGAAAGAAGGTCAGCGTATTCCAACAAATAAGACGGAACCAGAATAAGTATAATAAGTATAATATCTATTTCAGGTCATTTTATATTATTCAGATTTAGACCATCATTCTGTTACCAACAGAGGCGCTTACTCTGGATACCAGTACTAATGGCCCCGAAACTAATATGGCAAGATTGCGCGGTGAGTTTGTTACATAAAGACGATATTATTTAATACACAAGTACAACGGTGCACAAAACACCGATTACGGCAACATTGGATGCTGAGTTAGTTACCAACGTATGCGCTTTTTTCCGAACACCAGTACTATAGTGACCCAACAGTGGAATAAAGAAGCATGCAAAGTGAATTGGTTGCCAACAGAAGCACCCATACGAATGTAGTGAGGACATGGAATATGGCAACAGTGCAGGCTGAGTTGGCTTCTATCCCTAACCCTGATGCCAAGGTGAACGCGTATGTTATTTATCATTTTGTTTGAAACATTTTGTATTTCATTTAAGTAATATGATTTCAATAAACTGTATTTTCTATATCAATATAGGATATTCCTGACATTAAGAGCGCTTTATATTAAGAAGCTGGTTCATTTTAACGTCACGAGTCAGGCTCTCTCTAAATGTCTTAAGTTAGGTATCAATGTAGTTTTGTCACAAGAAATAGCATCGATCATTTTTAAGGCAAGTTGCTAAGCAACTGTGTCATTTGTCCAACGATAGTCATACCGTGACAATTCTGTCGTTGCTATGGTAATTGTCTTCCAAGATACATACACGAAAGTGCCAGTCAAACATTGTTGATAACATGCAGGTTTTTATTTGTTTTAAGTGAACGTCAATTTCCGTTGATACGGCTCATCGTAAACCTAAAAGTGAATGTGCCACACTGGTGATTCAGTTTGTTATTTCCACCAGTTTTATAACCATTTTTACGCCGTATTCGACTGTTAATATTGTTTGCGATGTCAAATTCATTTTGTCATTGCAATTGCTAATACCGATAGTGTAATGTTCTCATATTTCAACGACTTTGCTCTTTCTTGATTCATATTGCCCTATAAAGTTGCGTCTGTATCGATATAGCAGGAAGCTCTTTTCCCCAAAGTGAAACACTATTTTAAAAAGGACAACCCAGGCATATTGTGGTGCAAAAGGAAGCCATGAGTAATTTAGTTAGCTTTTTTATACTAGATGAAAAATGAAGTGATTAGTGATGATGTCTCGAAGCTATGCTGTCTTTATCATCGTGTAAAACATTTATATGTATGTAATTAACAACTCCACTCCCCTTGAATAAATTATCTGAATAATTTAAAACAATCCAGTGAAAAAAGGCACAAAGAGTATGATTAGCAAGTCTCGATGTTCTGCTTAAAATACACCAGTTATTCTTATTCTAATGATTCCCCTTGATCGTCTATTGTTTTAGTAGTCTCAATTAGAATGAAATAATGGGCGAAAACGTAACATGGGACACACTCTCATTGTAAATCACCCTATTCCGTTGAATGATTCTATATTTAAAAATTGAGATATAACTGGATGTGATTTATTCCCCTAGCCACATCAAATTCTTGCAATAAGAAGTATCACTTGAAATGATGTATGTCCCTTAAAAGCCGTATAAATAATGATATTTAAAGCAAACTAATTAGTATAAATGTATTAAAGGGCAACAACTCCTCAACCTAGTGTATATGTGTATGATTATTGAAATCAATACCTAAAAAAGCATATGGAGTTGCTGAAAGTAGAGGACCTTTATTCAAGGACGGACGAAAGGACGGACAACCCAAAGATATTTTTATAAAGCCCCAGTAACCAAACTGTGGAGTGTTTTGGGTGTAACAAAGAAAACAAAATATATAGAAAACAATCGATATGAAGCCTTCCGTTAATAAGAGCGAATCGAAACTCCATCCTTCCAAGACATGTTTTAAGAGTTCAATTCTCTTACAACAATTTTATTGTTTGCAATTGCGTTTGTAAAAACTCTCTTGATTAGCAGTCATGAGTATTTCCATTACGTGCCTGGGTATCCACACAAATTAATCTGTTTAAAAGTGAAAAGAACGCTTACTTTAAAGCAGAAACTAAAAATGCCCATCTCAACCGACGCGACGTACATGACATCTTATTGAGGGTACCTTTTTACTCATTTATGGTACTATCGCTATAAGGCATTCTCATTTGCGTTACTTCAGCTCGATTTATAGAGAACAGAGAGTGACTTATATCGAGATATACTGCCACAAGTTAAAAGAAGGATTCCAATTATCTTGGATAGGTTAAACGCATTGCTATATATTGAATAGGTCATGCATAGTAAATTTATCAGGTTAAATTTTAGTGAAAGATATATGTTTGCCTGGATATTAAAGGGATTAAGCTCGGTGAGATGAAATGCTTTTCCCCAAGTAAATGGGCCCCCAGAGTACGTCTTCGATATCTCCGTTAAATTGCCTACAGAAAAGGCATGGTTTCGTAAAGAAAGTGAGCTTGATATATTTGCATGTATCTACGAAAATGATGCCAGGCCAATTTATTTGATTTTTCCTTTCAAAATTAAGTCAGACTTTTTCAACATTAAGAGTTACAATAGTATAAAAGTATATAAAAGCAAAAAAACAACAACTTTCAACTTAGTAATATATCGAAACCACAACAATATCATAACGCAAAGAAAATATAAGCAAACACATAAAATAGTATGCCGACTTTATACACATACACTTTATACACAAGTTTAAATTTTTAGCCATACATAACGAACAAGGTTTTTGTTATCAGTCGATAATTAAAATAGTTTCAACGTACATCTGATCAGTTGTATGATTTAACAAATGGCCAGGTAACAGCAAACAAGCCAAAATAACATAATACAAAAAAAGTTAAGACACATTACAAACAAATTAATTTTTGATTTGGTAGACGAAAGTAATTAATTTAGGTAATTCTTTATCTTCTACTCTTTTAATGTATATTGAATCATACACACCACAAACTGTAGACGAGCTATTTACAGTGATTACGATTCTGCGTCAGTAAAAGAGATGATACAATTCCAACAAAACAACTTGAACTCTAATGAGAATATCGATATAGAAATCAGAACCTAACATGTGTTAAACATGTATCAACACCGTTGCTTAAAATAATTAATCACGCATGACAGTTGGAAATACAAAGTCATGCAAAATTGCTCATACAATCTAAACCAAATAAAGAAAGAGCTCTAGGTCTGCTCCATGTGTCTTCATTTTGATCAGTATGAGAAACTTTCATTAAACAACATTCTTCGTCTGTCACCTGGTAACATTTCTCAACAATACATTTTACTTTGACCATGCTTTCAGGGCTTTTGACCGTTACTAACAACAGAATCCTCATGCTTCTAGTATTCCAATGACAAAGTCCTCGAAGGGAGCGAATAAAAATAACTTTTGTGACGTACAGTGTTCTGATTATAACAAGTTGTTCTAGTCACGAAGTTGGCCCAAGTTTCTCAAGTATTAAAGCCGTAGCTTCGCAAATCTTAAATTCAAATTAACATCACAGATGGTAATAAGTCAATTGATATAATACTGCTATATAAAAACCAAATTGATGAGCCCAACATGCCAATGCAGGAAAGTCTCTGGCTTTCCCTTTGTTTCCTGTACAATGTTGTGGTGCAGTGCAAAAGCGTTTTCCCTCGACAGAGTGTCACGATACACGTCTTGCACTGTCGTCTGCAGCTGTATTCTCTTCTCTCGAAAATAACCGGATATACATTAAAAAATATTAAGGTAATGAATAAGATATATTCCGGATGGGACCACGACCATATTCTCCACATGAAGATGGTCTATAGCGAGTGTTAACACATGAATGAGCTTAACATTACTCATACGTATACAATATTCCCTACGTTTTCGTATGCAATAGTATCATTTTTTATTCATTTTTATTTATTTTTTAAGATGGAATAATATACTTTTCTATTTTCTTCTTTACACAGTGATGAATACGCAAAGTGCAGAATTTATTGTATTTTTTTGGAATCGTTAGAAACCAATAGCAGAATATATCACCTTTCTATCAATTAACCGCCTTTAAAATCAAACTTACCTATAAAATGACTGCCATTTCCAGCAATGATTCTACTGCAAAGTTTATGCAGTGTTCAATTAAAATAAAATCTTCAATAAAGTTAATAATAAGTTCAAATGACCCAAATATACTGAGAAAATTGGTACGTCTAAATATCATTTTTTTTGGCGTTTAGTCCATTTATCAGTCTACAGCCATACATAACTGAAGTCATAATGTGTTTTTCTTTTCAAAAAGATATTATCACCGTATTTCGTTACTATGTTTTATATAACAACAATCATTCACAAAGACAAAGCGAGGTTAACAGTCACTTGTACTGACCTAACCATTCCACTAGGTAGGAAGTACATAGCAGTCGAAAAGTAATGGGCATTTGACAGAAAGACAAACAGCATCGCGAGTTGCGAGGATTGTTCAGCCTTTTAAAGAATTTGACTTCCTTCTTTTCTGACAGAGCGAAGCCGCAAACGGATGTGCTTAAAAGTGAAATACATAAATCACTCTTCTGTCATTGACAGTAAAAGAATATCTCATTTATTATTCGGTTTGTATTTCTCTCAAATCCACTTTATTCTGAGTTGTATTCATGTTTTAATTTGAATTGAAAGCCTATTTGCGCCTTGGAGTCGTAAAAAATAGTCCGTAGACAAGAGTTGTTTTAAAACATATCAAATAAAGATATATCAATAAATAGAACTTCTATTATGAATAAGGTATACTAAGAACAATGGTAACGACCGGCTTTTCACAAAAAAAATAATGATAATACACAAATGTATATGAATATTATATATTAGCATTGAATTGTCATTTGAACAGCTGCTCTAGCTGTTGCCGATCGTTGAGTAATGGAATTTACATGTATCAGTTAAAAAAAAAGCTTACTATATTGTTCTTTGATTTAATGATGATGCTTGCTTGGATAAGCCGAGTATTGATAAATATTGGGCGATTGTAATGTTGTGTACATATCCGTCGGTTTAAACCCCACGTGACATCCCGATGTATTTTATTGACCGCTCAACAAAAGCCGAAACCGAATAGACAGCTGATTTCATTTGTATGTATTTTTGTTCATTTCCCTTACATGGTTGATCGTGATGTCTTCGGCTGTCGACCTTTAATCGTTCATGAAAATCCTTTGTTGATGAATGTTGAGAAACGTGTAAATTTGTGCACATCTTAACTAACTCACACTTCCAGTGAGCTCGTTTTTGACTGACCATTCCTTGGCGATACTCCCATAATTTATTGATAACACTATTCTGATGTATGCCTGGTATGTTTGTTGTGTTTTATACGTCTTGTACCTCATGTTTTAATAAGCCTATTTCTGCACATGTCTTATAACAATGTAGAATTAGCAATAAATAAAACGTCTATTATGAATAAGGTTTACTAAGAACAAAGAACAGCATTGAACAGCTGCTCTAGCTGTATAATGGTCGTTGAGTAATTGAATTTACTTTTCCAGTTTAAATAGTAAAGTTTATTTTATTGTTGTTTTGTTTTAAAGTTGGTGCTGGCTTGGATAAGCTGAGTTATGATAAATGTTGGGCAATTGCAACGTTGTGCACACAACAGTTGGTTAAAACCCCACGTGAGATCCCGAATATGATTTATTGACCGCTGAACGAAAACCGAGTCCCCAATACACAGCTTATTTCATTTAAATGTATTGCTGTTTATTTAACTTACAGCTTAAAAATGATGTCTTCGGCTGTGGCCCTTTAATCGTCCATATAAATGCTTTGTTGATGAATGTTCAGAAAGTGTGAAATTGTGTCCATCTTAACTATCATAAACCAGTTAGCTCGTGTTTCACTGGCCATTTCTAGGCGGTAATACCATTATTTATTGAAACACTATTTTGAAACATGCGTGGTCTGTTTGTGATGTTTCATACGTATTGTACCTCCCGTTCAGTGCTGTTTCATACGTATTGTACCTCGCGTTCAGTGATGTTTCATACGTATTGTACCTCCCGTTCAGTGCTGTTTCATACGTATTGTACCTCCCGTTCAGTGCTGTTTCATACGTTTTTTACCTCCCGTTCAGTGCTGTTTCATACGTATTGTACCTCCCGTTCAGTGCTGTTTCATACGTATTGTACCTCCCGTTCAGTGCTGTTTCATACGTATTGTACCACCCGTTCAGTGCTGTTTCATACGTATTGTACTCCCCGTTCAGTGCTGTTTCATACGTATTGTACCCCCCGTTCAGTGCTGTTTCATACGTATTGTACCTCCCGTTCAGTGATGTTTCATACGTATTGTACCTCCCGTTCAGTGCTGTTTCATACGTATTGTACCTCCCGTTCAGTGATGTTTCATACGTATTGTACCTCCCGTTCAGTGCTGTTTCATACGTGTTGTACCCCCCGTTCAGTGCTGTTTCATACGTATTGTACCTCCCGTTCCTCCCGTTCAGTGCTGTTTCATACGTATTGTACCTCCCGTTCAGTGCTGTTTCATACGTATTGTACCCCCCGTTCAGTGCTGTTTCATACGTATTGTACTCCCCGTTCAGTGCTGTTTCATACGTATTGTACCTCCCGTTCAGTGATGTTTCATACGTATTGTACCTCCCGTTCAGTGCTGTTTCATACGTATTGTACCTCCCGTTCAGTGATGTTTCATACGTATTGTACCTCCCGTTCAGTGCTGTTTCATACGTATTGTACCCCCCGTTCAGTGCTGTTTCATACGTATTGTACCGCCCGTTCCTCCCGTTCAGTGCTGTTTCATACGTATTGTATCTCCCGTTCAGTGATGTTTCATACGTATTGTACCTCTCGTTCAGTGATGTTTCATACGTCTTGTACCTCCCGTTCAGTGATGTTTCATACGTCTTGTACCTCCCGTTCAGTGATGTTTCATACGTCTTGTACCTCCCGTTCAGTGCTGTTTCATACGTCTTGTACCTCCCGTTCAGTGCTGTTTCATACGTCTTGTACCTCCCGTTCAGTGATGTTTCATACGTCTTGTACCTCCCGTTCAGTGATGTTTCATACGTCTTGTACCTCCCGTTCAGTGATGTTTCATACGTATTGTACCTCCCGTTCAGTGATGTTTCATACGTATTGTACCTCCCGTTCAGTGATGTTTCATACGTATTGTACCTCCCGTTCAGTGATGTTTCATACGTATTGTACCTCCCGTTCAGTGATGTTTCATACGTATTGTACCTCCCGTTCAGTGATGTTTCATACGTATTGTACCTCCCGTTCAGTGCTGTTTCATACGTATTGTACCTCCCGTTCAGTGCTGTTTCATACGTATCGTACCTCCCGTTCAGTGCTGTTTCATACGACGTATCGTACCTCCCGTTCAGTGCTGTTTCATACGACGTATCGTACCTCCCGTTCAGTGCTGTTTCATACGACGTATCGTACCTCCCGTTCAGTGCTGTTTCATACGACGTATCGTACCTCCCGTTCAGTGCTGTTTCATACGACGTATCGTACCTCCCGTTCAGTGCTGTTTCATACGACGTATCGTACCTCCCGTTCAGTGATGTTTCATACGACGTATCGTACCTCCCGTTCAGTGATGTTTCATACGTATCGTACCTCCCGTTCAGTGATGTTTCATACGTATCGTACCTCCCGTTCAGTGATGTTTCATACGTATTGTACCTCCCGTTCAGTGATGTTTCATACGTATTGTACCCCCCGTTCAGTGATGTTTGAGCCCTAGCCATGTGCATCTACACAGGGTGCATACTTCAAAAATAGTGCAAAGATTATCTCTATATTTTCCACTGAACTATTTTGGTTAATTTATGGCACCAAGAACATTCTTTTCTTCTTTTTTTGTCATTATGAGTCCTCGATCCCCATCCCAATGGGCCCTGACAACATTCAAACACAGTAATATTCCATACAGTATACATACAGTTATCAAAATAACAATTTTTGAAAAATGTTGAAATATTTAGAATAGCAGTACCTGTTTATTGTTTAATGGTTTTTGATGTCTCATTTTGGCTCTTTTTTAGGATATATGACACATAGTCATACACCTTAAAGACCATAGTCATATATAAAATTGTATTGGTGTTACCAGCTATACTATTAAGCTTTAGCTCTTATTTATGTTTACATTGCTGATAAATATCCGTTGCTTTATTTTTGCTCATTTTGCTTTCGAGGGTAAAATTATATCTTCTTTCGGATAACAAATACATAAAAAATAACAATCAAATCATATGACATTTTGTGTACATTGTAAATATTTATTAAGTACTTTGTATCTGCTGCTAGGATTTGACCACTTTTGCCTTCAAAGGTAAAAATATTTCAAACTCAGATATATTGAACATATGCATTATAAGAACACCTTTTTAATATCTGACAATTGTTATTGTCATACTTGACCCTTCTTGTCCGAAAATGGTCTCTCGATGTATAAGGCGAAAACGTTTTCGCAATTGTTGTATACCTATTGATGTAAGGCCAGTAGAGTGCAGATGTTTCTTTTAATTTTGTCTGAATAATTATATCATTTTCATAATTTCATCGATAGAAAATGTATTGAATACAATGTCCTTTTTATCAAATACAAATAAAATGCTGAAGTCTTGGTAATGGTTAAATGTCATTAAATTGCATTTATCCAAACCAATGGTTGATGCAGGTTTAGCTTTAGTGATAAAATTTTATTTTTGACCATTGCCAATAGACTCCGCCCACAACAAAACTGTCATTTTTTATTAATTGAACTACCAGTGGAGACAAATAGGAGATACTGTTATTTTAAGAAATGGTGATGACGAAGGTAGTTGAATATACTTATACCAGCGCCTGTCAGTTTAAACACGCCACTCAAAAGATTGTCCTATATAGCGCCTGTCAGTTTAAACACGCCACTCAAAAGATTGTCCTATATAGCGCATATCAGTTTAAACACGCCACTCAAAAGATTGTCCTATATAGCGCCTGTCAGTTTAAACTGACCACTCAAAAGATTGTCCTATATAGCGCCTGTCAGTTTAAACACGCCACTCAAAAGATTGTCCTATATAGCGCCTGTCAGTTTAAACACGCCACTCAAAAGATTTTCCTATATAGCGCCTGTCGGTTTAAACACGCCACTCAAAAGATTGTCCTATTGCGCTTGTGCATTGTCCTTTGATAAAACTTGAGTTTCATATCGTCGATTTATCAGTTTAATGTCATACACATAAATTTTGAATTGCTTAAATAAATGTGCAACCAAATTGTAAAATATTGCAATTATATTGGACAAAAAGTATTCTCGATCCTTGAAAGGCTTTGTAATAGGAAGATAATTAATTTTATTGTCACATGCCAAATTTTTTTTTTTAATTTCTTTTTCGCAGCTAAGTCGGAATTTTTTAAAATAAGATTCAAGTAAATATTACCGCAAGAAAATAAGAACGATCATTGACTTACACAAGTTGCTTAGCAACTGTATCATTTGCCAACGGATGATCATATCGTGACAGACTTATTTCGCTGCTAGGGTAATTGTATTTTTATATGTTTCCATTAGAGTGACAGTCAAAAACTGTTGATCAGATGCAAACTTTGATTTTTTGTTGGCGTAACGTCAATTTCCGTTGATAGCGGAGAATAGGTATTAATCTTGACTTCTTCCAGTACTTGTCATTTTAGTCGACCTACGTGAAATCATATAATATATCGTCTACCTTAAATTGAATATGCACCATTGGCAATTCAGTTTGATCTTTTCACTAGATTAAAATCAATATTATGCATTATGAGATTGACTGGACTTGATAGGTTCTTCATTTCTCTTTGACATCGGCAGATTCTAACAATGATATTGATTTTTTCTCCCAATGTAATGAACTTGCACGTGCATGATACATTAGCACCCATTTTTATTTTATTCTGTACCGATTGATCATGAGGAACCATTCTTTACAGTGAAACACACATTTAAAAAAAATAAGTTTCAAAATGTGTCGTTCAAAGTGTGTTTCAATTATCTAATCCGATTATCGATACTATATGATTCGTAAAAGCAATGGTGTTCTCTTCAGAGTGTATATATTATTCATAACCAAACTACTGTTTGCAATATTAATGGAGTTTTAACCCAGATTTTACAAAATGTTCTCTATGACCACTCCATGCACAATTCAAAGAAACAAGTTTTTTTAAGGAATGCCGTCAGCCTTAAGAAATATTCAAACTCACCAGGATAGGTTAGACATATTGTCGAATAGTTTACAATATCATGTAAAGGGAATTCGTCAATTTACATTTGTGTGTAACGTGTTATTTATCGGGTATGAGTACCGCATAATTATTTACTGTAGATGTGTCGCCTTAACGTCCTGAAGATATTTTTCATATCAACATACTTCTACTAAATAGTTCGAACATTGAATATTCAAATTCAGAACACCGACAGTTTAACAACAAACTTGAATTCAGCTCGTTTTAATCTTAATAAAAACCCGCAGGGACAGTATTTCTTACGTAAACCATTAAATTCCCAATTATCATCCCCAAGCTTTAGACGATCAAATGCCGTTCAGATATTGGCAATTGCCAGAAAGTAAAGGTCACAGTTTGTTGTTTCATTTACTTTATAATGGACTTGTTGCCACAAGATTGACAGAAATGCCAAAGATGACTACAAACTGGGCTAATACCAAGGTAAAGTATGCATATTCGTATACATTTCTTGAAAACCAACACTGCATAATAATGTTCAATTAAATTAGTTGATCTAGTGCAAATGTGCCGCAATTAGGCAAACGTCTGCTTGAATATACACTTACTCCGTCCTGATTTTGAATGGTAAATCTTAACAAAACCTAGTGGAACTTTAAGCAAACACTACTTACAATACATTGAGATTATTTCCTTATGCAATGGGAAAACCTCCGAAAACACATCGTCGGATACCCACGACTGATTTCGTTGCTCTGTTTTTGGCGGCAACTGATATCGCTCGTTCTTCAACGCTTTGGAATACTGGTAAAACAGAACAAAAAATGTGTTATTTAGTAAAAACACCGTTAAATACATGACTTACAATGCCATTTAGGCGGAAAATCTACAGCATCGAACTGATATTTATTTGTTTGCACACAAAACATTTGACTACGAAATAAAGCCGTCCTAATTTAGTTTTAACATTGTGCAAATATATATTACGAGAAAAAGTCATTTTCAAGTTCATATATTTTTTTTAAAGCCAGTAAAGGTAGTGCAATATTTATGCGAAAAGCTACAAGTTTAAAGCATATATGAATTCAATGGATTTGATTCATGAAAGAATTCTAAAAATATATTTGGTTTATATATATTTGTTTACCAATTAATCATAAAACATGCATATTTAGTTATTTTAAACTACTTATTTCAAAACGATTGAGAAACAAGTTTAAACAATATTTTGTTTAGCCTAGTGTTGTGACCGGAGCATCTTTAGAAACCCACTTGCCCAGTGAGCTGTAAGAACTGGCTGCCCGGTCAGCTTAGTTGGCTAGAGTGCCTTGCTAGACTAAGTATTCTTGAGCTTAGCAGATGAGGCTCTTTCCCTCAAAGTTTAGGTAACTGGTCTAAAGAGAAAAAAAGCAAAAGTTCCGAAAGCAGCCTAAAATGTTAATGGAGAGGTTTGAAATGTGGGTGGGTAATCAGTTTTCTTGGTTAAAACGCCGTGGTAGTGTTCCGTTGGTACTGATTTCAAGACTCAGACCGACATACGTTTCCACACAAGCTTACTTTATATGTTGGAGTTTCGTTTTTCCCACAGATACATAGTAGTGATTCTTGGAGATTATAGAGATGAAGTTCAAATTGCAGATTGCTATACAAAAGTAATTGTAGCATTGATAACGTTTATATTTTGCAAAAAAAAAGGTTTTATAAATTTTAAAATCTGGTTAAAATAAAGCTTATTGTGTATTTAGATAAAACATATATATATTAAAAGTAAAACATTGACAACAAGTTGCAAAACAATCCAATTCACCAAATGAGGTGTTAAGACGTTATTGAAATTCGGCTGAAGCGTGCGATTTGTCCATATTTTAGTTTGTACTCACTTAATATAATTTATGTAACTTGTTGTTCAATCAAAATATAAGATGATTGCTATGTCTCAGATACATAAAATGTAACTGGCGTTTCCGTTCCAAAACGATTGAAACCTGGCTGTAAGAATATATATATCTGATATCCCAAAGTTTTCAATTACCGAATTTGCGGTGACATCATCGTTTTGATAGTGGACCCCTCCACATGTGCTTGGTCGCCTTTTTGGAATCATGCTGTGCCCCGAGTAGGTATTGCCACACTCCAATTATCTGACAAGTGAATGTCAACAGTATACAAAAAATGTAATCTTACTATACTTCTGTTTTCGGTTAACAAAATGCCCTGGCAAAGAGGGAATACAATCTGAACTAAGCTGATACCGCTTTGTTAATTATTCGCCTCACACAAGATTGACACAGGAAACGTTTTCGCTATAGAACATTTCCAAAGGCAGACTACCACAGTTGATCAAAAAGATGCATCATGTTTAAATTTGTTTTCTTTGAAAACATAAACGTATTTTTAAAGCAAAAGTAGTTACTTATAAGTACATTTAGATTCTTTCTTGATTCTAGAGAAAATTATCCGGAAACTGCAAATTTATTACCCTAAATCATCCGGATAATACTCTTTTAAACCTTTTTAGTTTGTTTACCATTATATCGTACAAAAATAAAGGTAAAATAAAACTTACACATTCTAGGATAGAATTAATCAATGGAAACCTCAGAAACGAGTCCAAAAGTCAAACGTTTTGAAATACATTATGCAATATCAAGCATCAACACCTACTAGGCTCTCACGAGACAAACAACGCCAAGAGACAGCTGACACAGATGACACGGATTAAGACATTCATTCAAAAACAGGAATAGCGCCTTTGAACGAACAGTAATAACTATATTTCAACAATGTACAAGTAAAGCGGAAACGACTCGGTACCTTATGCAAACGTTTGATTTAAAAAAAAATTGTCAACAACACACATTTCACTCTATATAACATTAGGAGATGATTCTTTCAATTTCTGTTGACAAACGCACGCCTATACTATGTCTACACACCCCTCTCAGCTAGACATAAACCCGGTTTAATGGCACTGGATAAACGACAAAGACATAGAACACAAAAACAAAAAATCCCAAACAAGAAACATGGACGAACGGCACAAAACTCCACAAACAGCACAGTGCATACATACTATATATATAAAAACTAGGTATGTTTATCAAGTTTTATTAGGTACCGGCTTGGAACGGTCAACCCTAGGAATACAATTCAGAGCACTTAATGCAAAAATATTTCAAAGACCTATACACTTATAACGTCAATGATAACTGAAACCACTGTGGACAATTTAACAGACAAATGTAAGCAAGAAAACAATATGTTGATTTATTATATGCCTATCAATTTCCTTTTCCATATCCAACAGTGAAAATATAGCACGCCGTATTGAAAAATCACCATACTGTCGTTTTCTGATTCCGTATCATGCGAGTACCGTGTGTAGTCTCGGAACTTCTTTCGAGCTGCTAAAAATAGCGTGACAAAAATCTGGCAAAACCTGTCCATTTTTAAACAAAATAAATAATTAACATAAAATTATCTTATCTGCTCCAGAAGCATGTAACTGATCAGGAACATGGTTTTTTAAAGAAACATAAGAATACGCACGATTGTCGAAGCAGACAACACTTCCAATCTATCTAGACAGCTAGATGTTTGTCCATTTCGAAGGTCATAAATTGTAGCATTATCATGAACATGAGCAGCTCGCCAATACAGAGAAGAAGAAGGCGACGTCTCGTCATCGATAGAAATAGCGATTGACTCACGAACTTCCCTCAATTCTGCATACGGTGATATACATTAATTTTAACTTCTTACTAAAAAATGTATTTATGGAAAATATTAATTTCTGATAACAAGATTGTTACCATGTATTTTGAAGCTGAACACGCAGCAATATTAAATGATTGGTGAATGCTAAAAGATTTAAAGTGATTTACTATCGTCGCATTGGGTAGAAATACTGTGTTTTATGCATCTTTCTTTGAAATTAAACTCGGTATTCTTCATAAGAACAATAGCTATTTATTTATCCTTTTTTATATATTTAAACAATTGTATTAATTGTGTTAATTTTTTTTGGAGTAAGAGTGCATTTTTAAGCCATGCACATATATCACCATGATTGTGACATACAATAAATATAGTTATATTGAATACTTATGGATAATTGGCAAACAATAAGTAGGTACTAGTCAAACTTGTATGCATATGTTTTCAATTTAAAAGTTAACAATACAAAGAAAGAGCTCCCCACTTACCAGTATATCATTCCTTCACGTAAAAGACTTGTAAGATAATGTTAGTTTTAATTAAAAACAATTTGTACTATAATTGATTCTTCTGAAAGTATTGATATAATTAAAGAAACGTTTATACCATTTTTTTCCAAGGAAATGCAAACATAAATATGTTTGTAAATTGTATCAGCATTTCACATCAACACCTTAATATTAAGAATAAGGCCAATATAGCGCTCAAATAATAATAACCTCCAACGAAGGATGACCAATACTTCGCAATACCTTGCTATTAATACACATGTTACTATATATAGCAACATTTTAACGTTGTCAGAATAGTCATTATCGGCGCGGCGGGACCATATTCATCAAAATTGATAATAGCCCCGGGGCTATTATCAGTCACGTGACCGATAATGACCCTGCGATTGTCCGCACGTGCAACGTGACGCAATTTCACGTTGTTAAAGATGGCTGACGGAGTAGACATGGATGAACGTACGCTCGAAAATTTAGCCAACAGGCTACTTCAACTGGATTCTGCCATCGAAAAAAATGAACATTTCACTGAGGCACAAGCCCGGCAATTCATTGAAGCAAAGAAAAACAAGGCTACGGTAACAAAAACTAGGAGTGACATGAAAAAGGTGAACGATTGGCTGAATGATGACGGCGAGACCCGCCAGATCAAAGACATTCCACCAAAGGAGCTAGATATTCTTCTATCCAGATTCCTGCTCAGTGTCAAGAAGACCAAGCTTTCGGCAGAGGCGAATGGCCCCGCTGCAACCAACTTCGAGCCATCTACCCTGCGTGGCATCTTGTAAAGTGTAAAGAGACACCTGTCCGAGAATGGTAGGCGTATTTCTGTTTGTTATTATTATCTAAAACAACTAAAGTTAATATATAAACTACTTAATAGTTATATATTTTATAGTTGCCTATAATTTTATGCACAGACTTTGATTATTTTAATCATAATCAACTCGTTTTGCAGAGTACGAAGGCGATGTCATGGGCGGAAAACAGTTCAAACTCACACGGGACACGCTAAAAGCGAAATGCGTGGACTTGAAAGAAAAGGGACTTGGCAACAAAAAACAGAGAGCCGATCCCTTCACTTCCTCAGAGATTCAACAACTCTACGAAAAGGAACTTCTTGGAGCCGGTAAGTTGGCAGTTAATTGATTGTTTACATATCACTAAGCAACAAAGACAAGGGAGACAACTAAAGCATAAAGAGAACGATATAAGCCGGTCCCCGGTATTCAAAAAAGCCTACCTTGATAATATGTATTGCGTGGTAATAATGAATAATGGGTAATTATTATTGTATGACGAAATTCATAGATTTTATGTCTGTTATTTTATATTTCTTTAACCTAATATATATTTTATAAACATTCATTACTATATTAAGGTAGAAAAAAGAAATCTATATGCATTTAGAGTGAGTTTACAGTGCAGTACATTGTTAAACAGTAGAGAACATTATACAACATAATAATCAAGCACATTTTAACTGTGTAATTGTTTCAAATGGTATAAATTTCGAATTAATTACAGCCTCTCCAATTTCCCTCACAAATACCATTTGGCTTAACAACACCATGCACCTTGGATTGCGAGGAAGACAGGAGCACTTGACCATGTTGTGGGGGAACTTGGAATTAAGCCAGACCTCCGATGGTGGGAGTTACTTGGCCTTCGCGGAGAGGGCGACAAAAACAAGAAACGGAGTTGCTGGTGACCACAGGCAATATGTACCTAAGCTCTTTGAACAGCCAGGTAACCAAGTAAAAATAGCATTGTTATAAAAAGGTTATTTTTTCTATTGTTAACAGATGATGTTCATTTATTGCAGTTATTAGCAAAACTTTTTAAATTAAAATCCATTTAAAATAAGAATTCAAATGTTGATTTTGTAAAACAGAAATAAATATGTGATTGAGTACTCTTAATGTGTTTTAAAATTATTTGCAGGAGACCCGAACTGCCCTGTAAGGTTATATCAGCTTTACAAGGAAAAGAGACCACCTCAGATGTCCGCCCCAGAAACAAGGTTTTATGTAGCCCTGAATCCAAATTTTGAAAAGGGAACAGAATCAAATGATCTCTGGTTCATCAACCAAAACCTGGGAAAAAATAAATTGGGACAACTGGCCAAAACCATGAGTGAGCAGGCTGGATTTCAGGCTAGGCATGTTAATCACTCTGCAAGAAAAACATGCATTACAAATTTGCTGGATGCCGGTTGTTTCCCCACTGAGGTGGCACAGCTGACTGGTCACAAAAATCTGATGTCTCTAAATCATTACCATACAAACAATATAGAAAAGCAGCAAAACATGTCCAATATTCTTCACATGTGTAAGAGAAAAGAACCAGTGACAAATCCAGAACCAGAACCAGTTACTCACATGGGGGAATTTGATGATGATGACAATCAGGAACTTGTAGCAGCATCCCAGGAAATTGAGCAAGCGCTATCCTCCATCCAAACATATGAAGATATTCCTGTAAGAAAACCAACACATGATGAAGCTGAACAAGTTTTAGACCTTCCCATTAAACAAAGCCCAGGTGGAACACTGACCCTGCAAAAAATTATGAAGGACACTCAGTCACTGTTTAATGGCTGCACCTTTAATGGGCCTATCAGCATTAATTTGAGAAATTAGGAACCATACAGTATGCATGCATAACTGGTACTGCTTCCTTAAGTTGTAGGCACTGGAATGAGTGAACAAAGTTATTCTGCATACATGTTTTATTCCATTCATCCACTGCTATTATTATATTGTTTTTATTTCACATGTTTTGGGGTTGAAAAATGTTCTTTTATCTTCACTTCCCGTGAAATAAATGTGTGCTACATGTATTTTATTTCAATTTGCTTTTCCAGTATCGGCATATCGACAGACTACTGAATACTTGAGTCAAAACATGTGTATTAAACAGTTCAATATATGGCCGCGCGGGGCCAATGAGTGATAATAGCCCCGGCATATCGATAATGGCCCTCGGGCTAAAGCCCTCGGGCCATTATCAACATGCCGGGGCTATTATCACTCATTGGCCCCGCGCGGCCATATATTAATCTCTAAATAATGTATGAGCCATTAGGCCACCAGGCTCAACGAGGAGTTACTGGGTAGGCCTTGTAGATAGAGGCCGTAATGTATAGAACGCAACAGAGGCCAGTTTGACAAACCAAAATAGCATGCAACAGAGCAGACGTAAATTGATTCATAAAACATAAAAATTAAGCTATATATGATTTTATATACACATTTTCAACAGAATTAAGTCCATGACAAAGATATCGGAGTAAAATAAAATTGTCGTATTGACCATTTACTCCTGTTATTTATTTAAATTCCCATTGTGGTGAATACATTTTTTTTCTTATCTCTAATATTAGATAGGCGCATAGACAGAAAAAAACAACATTTATGCCAAACGTATGTTAGAAAAGTCCAAACAAGACTGAAAGGAAGCAGATGCAGTGTAACAGGATCAATATTTATATATCAGGATACAAGCATTCTTCAGTTATTGAACGAAATCGGATTTTCAGATCAAGGTCACCACGACCTTGACCCTTGACCAAATGACATTTAGGATACTGGCATGTCTCTATGCCTCGACCTTATATGTATATGTATCTTCTGCGGTTTGAATAAGAAAATACAACTTATTTCTTTAATATTTTTCACAACATTACGTTTCAAAATATTTTGTTTCCTACATGTATAGAGGTATTCCTTTCCTTGCGTCGTTTTCTCTCTCGAAAGATCAACCGAATATTGACAAGAAATGCTTTGTAAGTTGTCCAATTTATTAATAAATGGTATTGAGTATTCATCTCACAAAAATAGTTTAGGTCAAGCCCACATAAGACTTTATGCAAAATAACGGGTATCTGTGTTCCTGCTTTATATCGATTCTAACACTATAAAGACATAACGTTGAACTCAAATAACTATGTATATATTATATTATGTGTATCTTCAGTTGTTTAATAATACTGTTTTGTATTGGAAGTCAACATTCATTTTGCTCAAACAACAAATAAAACTGCCTTTTTAAGACACGAAGAAAAGCCAATGTTGATACAAATACAAGCGAAATTCATCAATAAAAACAAAGAACATACTTGATGAAATAAAACATTATTATGATATTTTGTTGATTTCTTTATCATATTTTGGTTCCTTTTAAATTGTAAGCTTTCTGTAAATAATAATTCCTACAGTCTTTAACTTCATAATAAGGAATATATTGATAAGTAATTGCATATCTGTAACAAAGACAAATAAGACGATTTGTTTCAATCAACATGTTCCCTATGAACTTTGAATACTCAACGGTACACATAAGTACGTACCATTTATTTTATATTTGGGAATTTTTATGGGCATTCATAATGACTTGTTCAGCACTGTGAACAGCATTTTTTCCAGCTTTCGTAATGAATTATATTATCCATCAGTTTGATTTGGACGGTATGAGAATGCGTTTAGCGCATTTGTTTTTAATGAGAAAGACAAAATACAGCTAATGTGACCAAACTACTTATAGTATAGACTTTTGAAAAGTAAAGTTCAGTTGAGTTGAGTATTCTTCATTAGTTTGCCATTTTTAAAAATGTGTCTTCAGTTCCTAAAACGGTATACATATCGTAGTTGCATTATTTTGTTTATACTCCGACAATCATTCACTAAAATAAAGCTGTACTGACATAAAGATGCATCATTCGGGATGGAAGTACATATCGATCGAGCAGTTACAGGCTTTTGACAGAAAGACAAATAACATCCCCGAGTTTGGACGTTCTTTAGGATTCTAAGAAAATTGACTCGAAATTGAGCTTCTTTTCCGGTACAGCGAAGCTGCAAACGGAAATCCTTAAACCGAAATTCGTTAATCATTCTTCTACAAGTGACAGTATAAGGATATCTAATTTTTATCTCGATTTGCGGTTATTAATTCTGCGTTAAAGTACGCATCATTTCTCAGTCCTTATCAGAATGTCGAGCCTATTTGTGCATTGTAGTTGAAAGCGATATTCTGTAGATTGAAGTCATAGAATGGCAGTTATTTCATTCTGGTGGTGAATTGAACCTATGAATGTAAAGTGTATAAAACGCGGGGTCAAAACCAAGTTAAGCCATGAAAATAGATTCATTCGAACAATGATTTATATAATGTCGAGAAATACTTGCCCAAGTGTATGAGTACATTACATTACATATTCATCTGTAATCAAATACATGCCACCTAGTCATTCTAAATGGGGTATTGGTAACCGCACCTATACAAAATTAAAAACAGGATTGATAATTGATTTGTTAATGAGAAACTTATTCGCATCCATCAAGGTCATGCTATGCATATTGGCTGCAATATGGTTTGACCACGCCGTGACGCTATCACGATTTTTACCAATACACCATTACACAGTACTAACTTTATATTCCGAGCACATGGCAAGGGATACTTGTACGATATTTTAACGTCATTTGGTTTGAAGCGGTCGGAGTTTGAGACCTCCGCCCTCCCGCACTCGATGCAAATACTCTCAATATTTATCGGTTTTACTGCTAAGCTGAAGTCAGGAGAAGCCCAAGTTTAATTGTGTTTTTCATTTGGCCAGAAATACCTGTTCATATATTTTTATTTACCCCTCCCCCCTCCACCCGTTAGGTATCCTGATCTTAGTTTCTCTCATGAACGATTTTTTTGCAAGTAAAAAACGTCTTAAATGATTGAATTTGACCAAAGTCATAGTCAGAAAAACATTATTTTTGAACCATATGTGTATAAATCCGACAAAGTAGATCCGTAATGCAAAGTGGAACGCGTTTGTTACCAGTCATTTTGTCGGAACAGTTTAATATTTTATGAAATAAATGTATTAAACAGTATGTTCTATGAATAATAAATTTGACCAAAACTCTTACGTCCATAGCTTTCCATTTTTAGAAACTAATTCACTTCATCGGTCATCAGTTGACGTTTCTGGATTTTTAGAAATAGGTATCAAGAATAAGAAATTAATGCAATATTGCCACTAGTGTTAATATCGATCATTTTCTTACACAGATTGCTAGACAACTGTACCATTTGTCCAACGCGGTAGGAAACCTTGAGTTCTTTCAATTCTAGGATAATTACTTTCCAAGATGCAACCTTTTATTTGCTTTTAGTGAACGCCAATTTCTGTTGATTCTGTGTATAACAATAACAAAGTGGGAACCTTAAATTGATTGTGACCATTGGCGGGTAGGTTAAACCTTGTCACCAGTGTATAAAAAAGTTAAAACAACATAAGATCGATAGGACTGTGGTCGATAATAATGTCACGTTGAACATATCAATAACAACAATGATATTGAAATTAATAAAACGTCTTGCACTTTCACGACACGTTCCAATCTACACCTTTAATTCCGTAGATAATTATCTTTAGCGCTTTTGTGCAATTAAAACACTACCCTACTAAATATGCCCTCTCACCAATTGTTGATAAAGATGCATTATAGTATTTTAATAGGTAACACGTTATTGGAAGAAGTGCCGTAACGAGTGTGTCGTCTACGTATGAAAAATCATATTTATATGACACTTGGTGCACAAACATTCACAATGACTATAGGTGTAACATATGAGTAGCAAATCCCGTAACTTGGTCTTAAATTTAACTTGATGATAACAACTTGAACAACTGTATGTCTTAACTCAAATATTTCGTATTCTCTATGCATGTCGTTAACATACTCCTCTCTTCTGTTGATTTAGGAAGTCGGCCCAGAGTATGATCATATCGCCAACAGCGGTATCATTATGCTCGAATTAGTAGTAGTAGGTTTATTCGGTAAAAAGACATGAACATTACATGGCACGTCATAATGCAGACAAATTATAACATATCATTATCAATGCATAGACAATAGAAACCATGAAATGCACACACAATACCAAGGATGACACAAAAAAGAGAAAAATGATTTTCACTTATTTCCATTGTGGTCCTTGAAAAATTGGTGGCAGTAACCATGGAATAGTCATGTAGTTTAGCAAAATTGTTAAGTACAAGAAAATAAATCTAGACAAGTTATAATCTTATATCACAGATAATTAATTGCATAAATTATATCACAGAACTCATTAACATTATTACTCTGCATTCATAGCCTATTACACTGCATTCATGGCCTATGTATTGTAACAGAAGACTTGAGATCATAATGTATGGAATAAAAAAATGCCATTCAAAATGGCAATACTGTAAAGCAATATTAATATGACAATGAGATATGATAAGATATAAGGAAATACGTGTGAATAAGAACCCTACATGCTAATAAAAATGAAATTATTATGATAGCTAAAAATAAAAATTTATTCTATTAATATCACAATGAGATATGATAAGATATAAAGAAATGCGTATGAATAAGAACCCTACATGCTAATAAAAATGAAATTATTATGAAAGCTAAATATAAAAATTTAAAATGATCTTTAAGACTGCAATAGGTACTGTTTGATGGCAGACTTGAAATGGTTAGGTTTTGAAATATTCCTTATATTTTGAGGAAGACTATTCCACAAATTTATGCCATTATTTGTGAACTTTGCCCCAAAACTGCCAACCTTAGGCTTGGAGAAACGACCAGTGTTAACAAAGGTAAAACTATCCGCAAAATGATCAGACACTGGCTGAGCTACCTTATTAGACCTTGTACAGCAACCGTGCACATCACTTAGCGGTTTAAAATGTTCACCAAGATACTCAGGGGCAAGGTCATTCTTTATTTTATGGACATGACAAAGCATAATTTGCTCTACCCTTTTTGACACGGGTAGCCAACCTAAACTTAGAAATTGCTCTTGACCAACATGAGACATGTTATCCATCTTTAAAACAAACCTGATCATCTTATTTTGGGTAGTTTGGAGTTTATTTTTAAGTGACTGGGTAAGACCTGGATACCAAAAGGAACAAGCATAGTCATAGTGGCACTGTATAAGGGACATAACCAAGAGTTTTCTAGTGTGCATATTTAAGAATTTATTTATTATTCATTATTTAAGAAATCAATGCATTAGTCATAATGCTGGTGTAAGAGGAATGCATCGTAGGTGATTGCCCTTGAACTTGTTTTGTATACGCAATGGATCTTTGGGCAAAACCTTGGACATACACAGTACAGGGTTTAGCACCGGTAATTGTTTTCTTGTACGTGGTAATCATTTTAAGAGAACCTATCTGACATCCCCCGATGTTGACCGTAAAGGTGCAGTCTGGAGCAACGCAATGCAGACTAAATAATAAAATAACACTACCTACTGACCAATATTTGTTGGGCATGTAACCAGAAACAAACCTTTTTAGGCCTAACATCTATGTCGTATTTCATGCAATAATTGCTGTTTTGGGAAGTGTTATGTCATATTGTGTCTATGGTTGTGTGTGAAAGTATATACGTAGCTACAGTTATGTCAACCGCCTGCACCGTAAAGGTGCAGTCGGGAACAACGCTATGCAGACTAAATAATGAAATAACACTACCTACTGAAAAATATTTGTTGGGCATGTAACCAGAAACCTATCTTTTTAGGCCTAACATCAATGCCGTATTTCATGCAATAATTGCTGTTTCGGGAAGTGTTATTTCATATTGTGTCTATGGTTGTGAGTGATAGTATATACGTAACTACAGTTACGTCAATCGCATGCTCCGGAGACCGATATTTCGCTCAAGCCTGGAAAAAGCCATGTGGTATAATTAATATTGAGATTATTAGGTTCTCTGGTATTAAGGCGAAGATCAAAGAATCCGGAGCGTCTCACGGCAAAGCGGCAAAGGGATTGAATGGAAATAAGGAGGAAGAAAAGAACACATGTAATGTTGAATGTCATGCTTATCACATTTGCATCTGCAATACAGTTTGGTTTTTAATTGATATTTACGCAATATGTTGACAGTAGCGGTTTCTTCAGAACACATACATGATTGGGATCAAGCCAATTTTGTATTTCAATTTAATTTATAATTCAAAGTTCTACTAACGTTGCTCTAATACATATGAAATAATATAGTGTTTCGGAGCAGCATTCACTGATCTCAGTCGTTTCAAACTAAATCTTTCACTTTCACTACGCCACTTTCTCATTATAAGAAGTATCACTGGGAGTGAGGTATGCCCATTGGATGCCTTTTGTCGGTATTTAATTAAGTTAATAGTCCTTTATACTTCGATATAGATAACATCACTGAAACCTTTTAAGTTTTCTAAAAGCAAAGAACAGTTTCTAATTGAGTTTACTTCAAAAACATATGAAGTTATTGAAAGTAGTTAAATAATAAGCATACTATAATGAAAGGACTATAACTCTTAAAATACTATACACAAAATAATGATTCTTACACAACTTCTCGACAAGAACTTATTAAATGAGTGGAAACCAAAGCGTTTTTCTCTCGGCTTTGACCGCACATGACCCTGTATCTAAATTGACCAAAAATAAACATATAAACACATCTGAGATAGCATAATTGAGTTCGGGATTCCTAATCAGGCAAGAGAGTCTATAGTCAAACATAAAAAAAAACTTATTTAATCATAACCACTACCGTAGCCTCTCAATGGTCACCGTATTGTGTTTTGCATTTCACTTTCATTTTGCTTTATCTCCTCATGACCCAGTATCAACTATATGCTTGATCTGCTATGGGTTAATTCTCTAAGGCAATCATAAGTGTGTGGTTTTGCTTGCTGTGTTATATATTGTTTGTGCTGTGATGACCATGTAGTTTATTTCAATTGTTAATAATGCATACGGAAAAAGCTATCGTTTATACACTCAATAGTTTACATATATTTAAGGTTGTTTCAAAGGTATGGACCTTTGTTTTCATACTCATGTCTATATATGTTTCGGTTAATTATTCTATGTCTTGAATCATAATCGTTTCTATAATAGTTTTTTTATTATAGTCTTCATAATAGTTTATATTCTCATGCAGGTTACTATTAAAAGACAAGTGCAAATTTAAACGAAAATGCATCATTTGAGATGAATAGAAATGTGCATCAACTTTACTTTTCAGTCATGAATATTGCACAATTAATTACCTTTCTCATCTAAGAAGAATGTGCATATGAATCTGAAAACAGAATCTGTGCAGAAACGTACTGTCGATCAATGTAGACAATGATGGTGGATAATGTTATAGTCTATACTCGTAGAGTTCCTTCGCAATAAAACTTTCTTAGAAAACAAAACAACTACGTAATTAATACTCAATGTAGATTAACCTGACTGATCATCAAGTGTTGAATATAAAACAAACGTTAATTATAGCCATTTCACAAGTGACCCATCTTCTGTTGCAAATATCTGCTAAATGTAGGTAAAAATTCATTCCGTGGATATTTAAGGTATCGATGTTTTAAGTTGCTTCAAAGTACAATTCAATATCATGTTTAAAAGACCGATCGCATTTTTACGTGTGGAGATGCGGTATATTACAAAAGAGGTCATGGAGGAGCAAAATATAAATGTCTGTATATGACATATTCAGCTAGCAAACCATTGCATCGTTCGACTTAAGACGCGTAAATGTACTTATCACACGAAACTTTTCTTCACACAATTATTTGGGATGCAGTTTGAGTCCAAAACAGAGAAATCAGAGTAAATTAGAATGGTAATTTTGACGAATTAACCTTCTAGTTGCCTTACATTCATTCCGTCTCCTAGTTGAGAAAGGGAACCGCTGCCTTGTCTGTCATAAAAGCGGATCTGATGGATGGCGTAATACATTTATTCTGAAACATCATTGGTAAACCGTCAAATACTCGACAGTAGGCTTTTAAAAGGCTATATATGAAATATTTACCGGGAATATTTTACACGTCACCAGTTCATTTCCATAATATTGCAAGTCCATTAGCCAGAAAGAAGGTCAGCGTATTTCAAAAAATAAGACGGATCCAGAATTAGTATAATAATTATAATTTCTATTTTAGGTCATTTTGTATTATTCAGATTAAGGCCATCAGCATGTTACCAACAGAGGCGCTTTCTCTGGACACCAGTACTACGTGACCCGCAAACGTAATATGGCAAGATTGCACGATGTATTATTTAATACAGTCACAAGTATTACGCTGTTTAAAACATGAATTTGGCAGCATTGCATGCTGGTTTGGTTACCAACGTATGCGCTTTTTCCGAACATCAGTATTATAGTGACCCAACAGTGGAATAAAGAAGCATGAACGTTGAATTAGTTGTCAACAGAAGCACCCATACTAAGGTAGAATGGACACGGGATATGCAGGTTGAGTTGGTCTCTAACCTTTACCCTGATGCCAAGGGGAATGTTATTTATCATTTTATTGGAATCATTTTGTAATTCATTTACTGTAAGTAAGTAAAATGATTTTCCGTCTTTTCTATATTAATATAGGATATTCCTGACATTAAGAGCGCTTTATATTAAGAAACTGGTTTATTTTATCTTTACAGCCCAGGCTCTATCTAAATGTCTTAAGTTAGGTATTAATGTGGTTTTGTCACAAGAAATAGTATCGATCATGTTCTAAGGTAGGTTGCTAAGCAATTGTGTCATTTGTCTAACGCAAGTCATACTTTGACAATTCTTTCGTTGCTATGATAATTTTCTTTCAAGATACCTTTACAAAAGTGCCAGTCAAACATTGTTGATAGCATGCAGGGTTTTATTTGTTTAGAATTAACGTCAATTTCCGTTGCTCCTCTGTGAAATTTAAGTATTCATCGTAAACCTAAATATGAGTGTGCCTCAAGCGATTTGGCTTGTTATTTCCACCAGTTTATAACTACTTTTACGCCGTATTCGATTGATTATATTGTTTGCGATATCAAATTCACTTTAACATTGCAATTGTTAATACTGATTCTGTAATTTGCTCAGAATCCAACGACTTTGCACTTTCTTGAAATATTTTACCTATTACGTTGCATCTGTTTGCATTTACCGGGCACCGCTTTTCCTCAAAATGAAACACGATTATAAAAAGGACAACCCAGTCATGTTTTGGTGCTAATGGAAGCCAGGAGTCATATTATTAGCTATTTTGTTTTAGATGAAAAGTGAAGAGATGATGTCGAAGCTTTGATGTCTTTATCATCGTGTAAAACATTTATACGTATGTAATTAACAACTCCACTACCGTTAAAGAACATTATCTGAATACTTGAATACAATCCAAGGACAATAGGCACAAAGAGTATGTATAGCAAGTTTCGATGTTCTGTTTAAAATACATATTGACTGCTGCTGATGCTAATGATTTCGCTTGGTCGTTTATTGTTTTAGCAGTCACAATTGGAATGAAACAATGGGCTAAAACGTTGTATAGAAACGTTACCTGTGACACACTCTCATTGCTAACCACCCTATTCCGTTTAATGATTTAATATTGAAAAAATGAGATATCACTGAATGTGAATTATTCCCAAACCACACCACATTCGTGAAATGAGAAGTATCACTTGAAATGGTGTATACTCCTTGAAAGCCATATAGATAATGTAATTAAAAATAAACTGAAAATTATAAAAAAATAACTATAAAGAGTAACAATTCCTTAACACAGTCTATATGTGTACGAATATTGAAACCAATACCTAAATAATCATTTGGAGTTACTGACAGAAGAGGACTTGCCCCGTTGTTCAAGGACGTTTTTACATAACCCCAACAACCAAGCTATGGAGTGGCCGGGGTTTAACTTATAAAACAAAAAAAAATATATAAAAATATACAAGACAATCGATATGGAGCTTTCCGTTAACAACAGCAAATCGAAACTCCACCCTTCCAGGACATCTTTAAAGAGTCCAATTCTATTACATCAATGTTATTGTTTGAAATTAGAACTAGTTTTCATTTGCGTTTGTAAAAACTCTCTTGATTAGCTGTCATGCGAAATGCAATAATGGCTAGTTTAATTAATTACCTGGGTATTCCCTATGTTTACAGTAAATATTAGCTCCATACAAAGTCGTATGTTTTAATGAATCATTCCCCGCGAAAACAACGCTTACTTTAAAGCAGAAACTGAAAATGTCCATCTCAACCGACGTGAAGAACATGACATCTTATTGAGGGTGCTTTATAATTCATTTATGGTACTATAATGCATTCTCATTTACGTTAATACAGCTCGATTTATTGAGAACAGAGAGTGACTTGTATCTAGCTACTGCCACAAGTTAAAAGAAAGAGTCCAATTATTTTGGGTAGGTTAGACGCATTGCTATATATTTGAATAGGTCATGAATAGTAAATTTGTCAGGTTGAATTAAGTAAAAAATACATTTTTGCCCGGATATATAAGGGAATAAGCTCGGTAAGATGAAATGCTTTTTGCAATTAACATTGGTCGCCAGGGTACGTCTAAGATCTTTTTTGTTAAACTGCGTACAGAAAAGGCATGGTTTCGTAAAGAAAGTGAGTCTGATATATTTACATGTATCAGCGAAAATGCTATCGGGCCAATCTAGTCCATTTTTCCTTTCTAAATTAGGTCAGACTTTTCCAACATACCAAATACTTAAACAGAAGCTAAAATAGTTACAATAACAAAATAAGTGCTACAAAAGTATATAGCATAAAACAAACAAGTTTCAACTTAGACGTATATCTAAACCACAACAATATCAGAATGCAAAAAGGAAATATAGCAAGACACATAATTTAGTATGCCGACTTTATACACATAGACTTTATACACATACTCAAGTTCAAAGTTCAAACCAAATAGATAACGAACAAGGTTTTTGTTATCAGTCAATAAATAAAATAGTTTCAACATACACATGTTTCTGATATTATTTTTGTTATATGAGATAACAAATCGCCAGCTTACTAACACAGCTAACATGCCGAAATAATATAATACAAAAGTAGTTAAGACACATTACACACAAGTTAGTTTTTGCATTTGTAGAAGAAAGTGATTAATTTAGGTAATTCCTTATCTTCTAATCTATGAGTGTATATTGGTTCATACATATCATAAAATGTAGTCGAGCTATTGACAGTGATTACGATTCTGTGTCAGTAATAAAGATAATACAATTCCAACAAAATCAGAACAGAACATTTGTAAAACATGAATCTTAAGATCCTCACGGTTGCTTATAATACTTTATCATGTAATACAAAGTCATGCGAAATTGCTCACATAATCTGAAACCAAATAAACAAAGAGCTTTAGGTCCGCCAAATGTGTACTTATTTTGCTCAGTATGAGTAACTATTATTCTCGCAATATTCTCCATCTGTTAACTGGTTACATTTCTTATTAATACATTATACTCCGACAATGCTTTCACGGCTTTTGAACATTAACTGCAACTGATCCTAATGCTTCTAGTATTCCATTGACCCAGTCGTCGAAAGGAATTGAATAAAAATACCTTTGCAACGTTCCCATACAATGTTCTAATCATAACAAGTTTAACTGGTAATACAATTGGCCCAAGTGCCTCTCTTCGTTAAAGTATTTTAGCCGTTACTTAAATCTTAAATCCAAAGAAACATTTCAGATGGTTATTAGTCAATTTCTTCTGATTCATCTAGAGTGTTTTCAATTATAAATTAATGAAAGGTCTATTCTTATAAAACACACACACACACACACACACACACGCACACGCACACGCACACACACACACACACACACACACACACACACACACACGAAAATATGATAATATTATTTGATGGCTTTAATGAAACAGACCTAAGATTTTTAACATTCAATATTTATTTTATTTTTTCATCTGAAAGGAAGTGCCTGCAGTTCTCTGAAGGAATTGTTTTGACGGTCAGCTTTGGCCTCAGCAATGTTATTTGTATTGTCTTTTGAATGTTCACTATCATCAACAAGTTCACCCTCATCGACAATTATTGTTTTCAGCTTTACTCACATCGTTACAAGTCATTGGCAGAGTCACTTCAAAGAGAATGAACGCTAATGCTAAGGATATGTTAATTTGGACAGTCGATTTGAAATGTCTAATTTCTATCTGACTATATAGCTTTATAGCTTTAAAACATAAGTCGAGTCGAATGTGAGTTAAGCCAGTTTCATTTCCTAAATATTCTTTATTTGTTCTCAGTTTTAGTACAATGATTATTATTATTATGAAACTCTATGATCACACAGTTTTAAACCTTTTATTTGCTAAGGCAGACTGTGTGTGATGCTCATAGTTTCAAACAATGACTGCTTCGTTTCTTTGAAAAGTTTTTGCATTAGGTACTCAGAATTGTATTCATTCGTCTGCAGATAGAGTTGGGATCTCTTATCTTTAAAGTACTTGGGGTTTACTATTTATTTATTATTTTTTGTTTTATTATTAAGTTTCCTTAAGTTAATGCATACTTTGATCAGATTTACCGTTTACGTGTTTTCTTTATTCAGGATTGTTGAGATCAGAGTGAGGTTTGTGCACGTAAACTGGTTTAAACCCGACTTAATTTACATTTAACTGACCATCCCAAGGCGATACCTAACAATCCTTGATAAACATACCAAGTTTTTTGAATATAGTATATATGCACTTTGCTGTTTTTGGAGTTTTGTGCTGTTGTTCATGTTTCTTGTTTGTGATTTTTGTGTTCTATGTCTTTGGCGTTTACTCTGTGCCATTAAACGGGGTTTATGTTTAAACTTTTGGCTACTGAGCTTGTTTCTGTAGTTTTTCAAATAAGTACTGATGTTGTTAAAATAGTTTTTAACATTTTACATTTTTTCACATTGATTAGCTTATCTAAGTCTTCTGGCTTTTTACAAGGCCCACAGAGCCTCGATCGTTCTATCTTATAGGTATTTAGTCATTTGCTTGACTACATGAGTGGTTAGTCGAGACTCTATACGTCTGGGCGCTCTCACATCCCTTGACATCCAGTTCTGCCATTTTAATGTTTGTCTGGTAGTTTTGCAGAACTTTGGAAAGTCCCCAAAACAAATAATACCCTAATGAGTTTGTATGACTACAAACAATATAACTTAAATAGACCTTACAAAATCAACTAACATAAACAGCTTAATTTCATACATCGATTTTTTCTATCTTTTGTACTGTTTAAATCAGAGAGAATGTTAGATAAACTGGTGGTTTGTCAATTTCTAAATACTTTTTAAAGCAAACTCTATCAAATCATAGCAATAATTTTACAGCCACAATTACATAAGCTACATGGAATCGTGATATCATAACAGATTGCCCATGAATATGTAAGTGCAACACTATCCAATTGATAAAAATACTGCATGATTTTAAAATTCTGAAAAACTGTTCAATCAATTTAAGAATATCTTGGAAATATAAAAGTAAGAAAGATTTACATATTTTAAAAGAAGTCTAACCCTGGACTCACCGGCCTCCTTATCTGCCTTGTTGTCTAGCCACATATCTATCATTATCATGGCCTGCCAAACCAAGTGTCCCAATAAAATCAAAATCTGCAAACTGGATAAGTTATGATTATCAACACTTGAATAGAAACAGTATTTCTTTTTATTAATTAGTATGCGTAAGTTTATCTGATATCCGATATATCAGTGTCAAAATGTAACACAGACATATTTTATTTTGAACAAATTGAAATTAAACTGTTTTTATCAATCAAAATGTCTGCCTTTGGTGCATTTTAAACTAAACATTCACCTTCGATTTAAGTCATTACGTATTCCGAGGGCTTAATGTTACACTGTTATGACTACTACATACGTCATAAGGGACTCGAAATGTATAGTATATATTGACAATAACTTAGACATGTATTTGGTAATATTGTCAAATTGCAGTCGCTTTGTTGTGTAAAGTTCATAAATGTGTTGCAGGACAAATGACTGTTTCTGTGATCATTTAATCTGATTAGGCTAATTATTGCATATGGTGAAACATCGATTTTATCTACAATTGATATAATACTGCTATATAAGAAATTGATGAGCCCAACATGCCAATGCAAGAAAGGCTTTCCCTTTTCTTCCTGTACAATGTTGTGGTGCAGTGCAAAAGCGTTTTCCCTCGACAGAGTGTCTCGATACATGTCTTGCACTGTCGTCTGCAGCTGTATTCCCTTTCCTTTGTCAAAAATAATCGGATATACATTCAAATAGATATCAAGCTAATGAATAAGCTATAAGCTGAATATTGATAATTGTTGGGCGATTGCAACGTTGTGAACACGTCAGTTGGTTTTAACTCCACATGAGATCCCGAATGTGTTTTATTGACCTCTAAACGAAAGCCGAAACTCCAAAAGACAGCTGATTTCATTTGTATTTATTTTTGTTTCTCTTACATGGTTGATCATGATGTCTACGACTGTGTCCCTTTAATCGTTCATACAAATTCTTTGTTGATGAATGTTGAGAAACGTGTGCAATTGTGCACATCTTTACTAACTTAAACTCCCAGTGGGCCCGTTTTTCACTGACCATTCCTAGGCGGTAATCCCAAAATTAACTTATACGTATTGTACCTCCCGTTCATGTTCGTTTGAGCCCTAGCCTTGTGCATCTACAGAGGGCGTATACTTAAAAAATAGTGCAAAGCTTGTCTCTATTATTTCCATTAAAGTACTTTTATTGAATTCATGGCACCAAGAATAAATATTTAATATTTGACAAGAATATTTAAGAATTTTCGATCCTTTAAACGCTTTATAATCAGAAGATGGTTAACTCAATCGTCACAAGCCAAAGGTTTTTTTTTTATTTCTTTGGCTATATATCAACTCAACTAAGTCTGAAAAATAAAATTCATGTAATTATTGCCGCAAGAAAATAAGCAAGATCATTAACTTATACAGGTTGCTAAGCAACTGTGTCATTTGCCAAGGATGATCATAACGTTACAGAATTATTCCGCTGCTAGGGTAATTGTCTTCTTATATGATTCCATGAGAGTGCCAGTCAAAAACTGTTTATCAGATGCAAACTTTGTTGTTTTTATTGGGGTAACGTCAACATCCGTTGATTGCGGATATCCGTGAAATCATATAATATATCATAACCTGAAATTGATTGTGCTCCATTGGCAATTCAGTTTGATCTTTTCACTAGATTAAAATCAATATTATGCATTATGAGATTGACTGGACTTGATAGGTTCTTTAATTCTCTTTGACATCGGCAGATACTCACAATGATATTGATATTTTCTCCCAATGTAATGAACTTGCACATGCATGATACATTAGCACCCATTTTATTTTATTCTGTACCGATTGATCATGAAGAACCATTCTTTACAGTGAAACACAACTTTTAAAAAAATAAGTTTCAAAATGTGTCGTTCAAAGTGTGTTTCAATTATCTAGCCCGATTATCGATAATATATGATTCGTAAAAGCAATGGCGTTGTCTTCAGAGTGTTTATATTATTCATAACCGAACAACTGTTTGCAATATTCATTGAGTTTCAACCCAGATTTTTCAAAATGTTCTCTATGACTTCTTTATGCATAATTCAAACAAACATGCCATCAACCTTAAGAAAGATTAAAACTCACCAGGATAGGTTAGACGCATTGTCGAATAGTTTACAAGATCATGAAAAGGGAGATCGTCAAGTTACATTTGTGTGTGTAACGTGTTATTTATCGGGTATGGGTTCACATAAGTGTACACTGTAGATATGTCGCCTTAACGTCGTGAAGTTATTTTGTTATATCAACATACTCCTACTATATAGTACGAACATTGAATATTCAAATTCAGAACACCAACAATTAAACAACATACTTGAATTAGGCTCGTTTTAATCTTAATAAAACCTGCAGTGACAATATTTCTTACGTAAACCATTGAAGTCCAAAAAGAGATTATAATTCTCACCTCAAGCTTAAGACGATCGAATGCCGTTCAGATATTGGCAATTGTCAGAAAGTGAAGGTCACATTTTGTAGTTTCATTTACTTTTAAATGGACTTGTTGCCACATGATTGGCAGAAATGCCAAAGACGACCACAAACTGGGCTTACACCAAGGTAAAGTATGCATATTCGTATACATTTCAAGAAAACCAACACTGCATAATAATGTTCAATTTAGTTGGTCTAGTGCCAATGTGCCTCAATTAGGCAAACGTCTGATTGAATATACACTTATTCTGTCCTGATTGATAGTATGTCTTAATCAAATCTAGTGGAACTTTAGCCTAACATTACTTACAATACGTTGAGATTATTTTCTTATGCAATGGGAAAACCTCCAAAAACACATCGTCTGATACCCACGACTGATTTCGTGACTCTGTTTTTGGCGGCAATTGATATTGTTGGAGATTAGAGGGATGGAGTTCAAATTGCAGATAGCTATACAAATGTAATTGTAGTATTAATAACGTTTATGTTTTGCAAACTAAAAAAAGGTTTCATAAAACTTTAAAATCAGGTTGAAATAAAACTTATTGTGTATTTAGATATAACATATATATTTTGAAAGTAAAACATTGATAACATGTTTGCAATACAATGCAATTCACCAGATGAGGTGTTAAGACCTTATTGCACGTCGGCTGAAGCGTGCGATTTGTCCAATTTTTAGTTTTTACTCATTTTATAAGATTTATGTAACTTGTTGTTCAATCAAAATATCATAAAAAAATATGATTGCTATGTCTCACATACATAAACTGTAACTGGCGTTTCCGTTCCAAAACGATTGAAACTTGGCTGAAAGAATATATATATATCTGATATCCCAAAGCTACCAATTACCGAATTTACAGTGACATTACTGTTTTGATATTGGAACCCGCCACATGTGATTGGTCGCCTTGTTGGAATCATGCTGTGCCGTCACTAGGTATTGCCACACTCCAATTATCTGACAAGTGAACGTTATCAGTATACATAAAAGGTTATCCTTTTATACTTCTGTTTTCGGTAAACAAAATGCCAAGGCAAAGAGGGAATGCAATCTGAACTTAGCTGATACCGTTTTGTTCATTGTTCACCGCACACAAGATTGACACAGGAAACGTTTTGGCTATAAATCATTGCCATAGGAAGACGTACACAGTTGATCACACAGGTGCATTTATATATGTTTTCTTGAAAACATATACGTATTTTTAAGCAAAACTACTTATTTATAAGTACATTTAGATTTTTTCTTCATTCAAGAGAAATTTATTCGAAAACTGCAAATTTATTTATACCCTAAATCATCCGGATAATACTCTTTTAAACCTATATTATCTGTGTTCCTACTTTATTTCGATTTCAACACTATTAAGACATTACGTTAAACGGCAAAGGTTTTAAATTAAATAACTATGTTTATATTATGTGTATCTTCAGTTGTTTTATAAACTGTTTTGTATTAGAAGTCAACATTCATTTTGCTCAAACAACAAATAAAACTGCTTTTTCCAGACACGAAGAAAAGCCAATGTTGATACAAAATACAACTGGAATTCATAAATAAAAACACGGAATGTACTTGATGAATTATAAATTAAGATGATAATTTATTGATATCGTTATCATATTTTGGTTCCTGTTAAATTGTAAGCTTTCTGTAAATAATGTTTCATAAAATCTTCAACTTCATAATAAGGAATATGTTGATAAGTAATTGCATATCTGTAACAAAGACAAAGAAGATGACTTGTTTCAATCAACATGATCCTTATGAATTTTGAATGCTCAACTGTACACACAATAACGCACCATTTATTATAAAAAAAATTAACATCTGCGTCTATAATTTTCGTAGACATACAGTACTGTGAACAGCATTTTCTCCAGCTTTCGTAATAAATTATATTATCAATCAGTTTGATTCGTACGGTATGAGAATGCGTCTGGCACATTTGCTTTGAACCAGGAAGATAATATACAGCTAATATGACCAAACTTTGAGTATATATGGTATTTTTTTATAAGTAAAGTTTAGTTGGGTTGGGTATACTTCTTTAGTTTGCCATGTTTAAAATAAGTTAAAATTGTGTCTACAGTTTACAAAACGGTATACATATCATAGTTTCATTATTTTGTTATATATACTCCGATAATCATTTACTATAATGAAGATGTACTGACAGGAAGACAAATAACGTCCGCGAGTTTTGACGTTCTTTAGGATTTTTGAGAAAATTGACTCGAAATTGAGCTTCTTCTCCGGTACAGCGAAGCTGCAAATGGTAGTCCTTAAACAGTCTTACGTTAATTATTCTTCTGCAAGTGAAAATTTCATTTTTATCTCGATTTGCAATTCTGAATTCTGCGATATAGTAAGCTTAAATTCCCATTAACATCTGCGTCTATAATTTTTGTAGACATACAGTACTGTGAACAGCATTTTCTCCAGCTTTCGTAATAAATTATATTATCAATCAGTTTGATTCGTACGGTATGAGAATGCGTCTGGCACATTTGCTTTGAACCAGGAAGATAATATACAGCTAATATGACCAAACTTTGAGTATATATGGTATTTTTTTATAAGTAAAGTTTAGTTGGGTTGGGTATACTTCTTTAGTTTGCCATGTTTAAAATAAGTTAAAATTGTGTCTACAGTTTACAAAACGGTATACATATCATAGTTTCATTATTTTGTTATATATACTCCGATAATCATTTACTATAATGAAGATGTACTGACAGGAAGACAAATAACGTCCGCGAGTTTTGACGTTCTTTAGGATTTTTGAGAAAATTGACTCGAAATTGAGCTTCTTCTCCGGTACAGCGAAGCTGCAAATGGTAGTCCTTAAACAGTCTTACGTTAATTATTCTTCTGCAAGTGAAAATTTCATTTTTATCTCGATTTGCAATTCTGAATTCTGCGATATAGTAAGCTTAAATTCCCATTCCTAATCGGATTGTCGAGCCTATTTGTGCATTGTAATTGAAAGCGATATTATGTAGATTGAAGTCATAAAATGGCAGTTATTTCATTACGATGCTGAATTGAACCTATGAATGTAAAGTGTGTAAAACGCGGGGTCAAAACCAAATAAAACATGAAACGGCTTCAATCGAATATCGCTCTATATAATGTCGAGAAATGCTTGCCCTAGTATATGACTACAATACAGTATATATTCTTCTTAATTCAAATACATGCCAACTAATAATTCTAAATGGGGCATTGGTTAACGCATCTTTTTCAAACAGGATTTGCAGTTGATTGGTGAAATAGAAACTAATTCGGGTCTATCAATATATAGCTGTGCATATTGGCTGTATTATGGGTTGACGCCGCCGTGACGCTATCACGAAAATAACAAATACAACCTTTCCCGGTACCAACTTTAAATTCTGAGCGCATGGCAAGGGAGCTACTGGTACGATATGTTCACTTTTTTCGGTTTAAAGCGGTCGGGGTTTGAACCCCCGACCTCCAGCACTGGATGCATTTGCTCTCAATACTTCTCAATATTGCTGCCAAGTCAGGAGAAGACAAAGTTTAATCATGTTTTCCATTTGCGCAGAGTTACCTGTCCGAATATTTTTTATTACCCCCACCCCTCCCCCCTGACATTTATCCTGATCTTAGTTCCTCTCTTGAACGAATTTATTTTGCTAGTAAAAAGACGTCTTAAATGTTTGTAATTGACCAAAGTCATAGACAGAAAAAAAAAATTCTTATTGAACCATGTGTGTAAAAATCCGACAATTTAAGTGCGCAATGCCAAGTGGTACGCGTTTGTTACCAATAATTTAGTCCAAAAAAGTTTATTATTCTATGAAATAAAATATACTGAACAAGATGTTCTATGAATATCAAATTTGACATAACTCTGACGTCCATAGCTTTCCATTAATAGAAACTAATTCACTTCATCGTCATCAGTTGGACTCTTCTGGATTTTAAGTAACTTGGTATCAAGAATGAGAAATTAATGCAAGTTCTGCCAACAGTAATAACATCAATCATTTTCATACACAGGTTGCTAAGCAACTGTGCGATTTGTTCAACGCAGTAGAAAACCTTGAGTTCTTTCATTTCTAGGATAATTACTTGTCAAGATGCAACTTATTATTTGCTTTTAGTGAACGCCAATATCTGTTGATTGCGTGTGTAACAATAACATTGTGGGTAGCTTTAATTGATTGTGACCATTGGCGATTAAGTTTAAACCATGTCACCAGTGTATAAAAAGTTTAAACAACATGAAATCGATAGGACTTTCTCGATAATAGTGTCTCGTTGAACGTATCAATAATAACAATGATATTGAAATTATTAAAACGACCTTGTATTTTCACGACACTTTTGCATCTACACCTTTAATTCCGTACCTAATTATCTTCAGCGATTTTGTGCAAAACGAGAGGCTATCATACTAAATATGATTTCTCGCCAATTGTTGATAAAGGTGCATTACAGTATTTTTAAGTCGGTAATATGATATTGGAAGATGTGTTGTAAAGCTCGTGTCGTCTACGTATGTAAAATCATATTTACATATCAATTTGTGCAAACTTACAATGACTATAGGTATACCAAGTAGCAAGTCCCGTAACTCCGTCTAAAATATAACTTAATGTTAACAACTTGACCAACTGAGGAATTCACACTAATTTAAAAATTGTCTTGCAGTTCTCGTACGAGATTTCAAAATAAGTCTTTACTCATTTTTTTCAATTTTCTATGCAGTTCGTTGAAATACCCCTACCTTCTGTTGACATAGGCAGTCAGTCCAGAGCATGACCATATCGCCAACAGCGATATCATTATCCTTGAAATCAATGCATTAGTCATATGTGATGTACGCGCAGCTAATGCATTGTAGATGTTTGCCCTTGAACTTGCTTTGTATATGCAATGGATCCTTGCTCAAAACGTTGGACATACACAGTACAGAGTTTTGAATTATAATCATTATTATTTAAACGACGCTGTTCCAATGAAGGTTGTAGTATAGAGACAAAGTTTTAAAGTTCAGTTCACGATCAATAAATATGAGCATGAAGTGTTCTGAAAAAGACAACGAAGTTCACATCTTTAGTACCGCTGTTTGTATTCTTGTAGGTGGTAACCATTTTAAAAGGGCCTAGTTGAAATCCTCTGATGGTTACCGTAAAGGTGCAGTCTGGAACAACGCTATGCAAACTAAATAATGAAATAACACTACCTACTGAAAAATATTTGTTGGGCATGTAACCAGAAACCTATCTTTTTAGGCCTAACATCAATGTCGTACTTCATGCAATCATTGCCGTTTCGCGAAATGTTATGTCATATTGTGTCTATGGTTGTGTGTGAAAGTATATACGTAACTATAGTTACGTCAATCGCATGCTCCGGAGACCGTTATTTCGCTCAAGCCTCGATTGATTGTAGTTCAAAGTACCCTGTGGTATAATTAATATTGTTATTATTAGGGATCCTGGCACTAAGGCGAAGATCAAAGGATCCGGGGGTGTCTCACTGCAAAGCGGATTGAATGGAAATAAGGAGGAAGAAGAGAACAAAAGTAATGGTGATTGCCATGGTTACCAGATTTGTTTGCAGCTGGAAATCTCTAACAATGGTATTTCTCATCGTTGAATATTGTATCTGAGATAAGAAATATCAGTAACATTGTTTAATCTCGATTTACTCAGTGACAAAGTATGGAATACCGTTTCCCTCAATATGATTGAGGATGAAGATGAAATATAGGCACAAAGAGTATGTATAGCAAGTTTCGATGTTGTGTTTAAAATATATATTGACTGCTGCTTATGCTTATGATTCCCCTTGGTCGTTTATTGTTTTAGCTGTCGCAATTGGAATGAAATATTGGGCGAAAATGTTGTATAAAAACGTTACCTGTGACACACTCTCATTGTTAACCACCCTATTCCGTTAAGTGATTCAATATTGAAGCAATTAGATATCACTGCATGTGATTTTCTCCCCAACCACACCATATTCGTGGAATGGGAAATATCACTTGAAATGGTGTATGCTCCTTGAAAGCCGTATAGATAACGTTTGTGAAAGTAAACTGATAACTATAAAAATATAAAGGGCAACACTCATAAACACAGTCTATATGTGTATGAATATTGAAACGTTTACCTATAAAAGCATATGGAGTAAATGACAGAAGAGGACTTGTCCCGTTGTTAAATGACGTTTTTTATCGCCCCAACAACCAAGCTGTGGAGTGGTTTTGGCGTAACTTATAAAATATATATTTATATAAACAAGACAATCGATATAGCGCGTTTCGTTAATAACAGCGAATCGAAACTCCACCCTTTCAGAACATCTTTGAAGAGTCCAATTTTCTTACATCAATTTTATTGTTTGAAATTAGTACAATGTTTTATTGCATTTTTGACAACCCTCTCGATTAGCATTCATGCGAACCGCAGGAATGGCTAGTTTAATTAAATCCCTGGGTATTCCCTATATTTACCGTAAACGTTAGCTCCATACCAATTCGTATGTTTTAATGAATCATTCTCCGCGGAAACAAAGCTTACTTTAAAGTGAAAACTGAAAATGTCCAACCGGCGCGACGAATATGAGATCTTATTGAGGTACCTCATAACCCATTTATAGTACAATGAGGCATTCTCATTTGCGTTGCTGCAGCTCGATTTATTGAGAACAGAGAGTAACTTATATCTAGATATACTGCCACAAGTTAAAAGAAAGATTCCAATTATCTTGGATAGGTTAGACGCATTGCTATATATTTTAATAGGTCATGCATAGTTAATTTATCAGGTTAATTTTTGGTGAAAGACATATGTTTGCCTGGATATTAAAGGGATTTAGCTCGGTGAGATGAAATGCTTTTTCCAAAGTAAATGGGCCCCCAGAGTACTACTTAGATATATCCGTTAAATTGCGTACAGAAAAGGCATGGTTTCATGAAGAAAGTGAGTCTAATACATTTACATGTATCTACGAAAATGCTGCCACTCCAATCTATTCTATATATTTCCTTTGGTAGAAGAAGGTGAATAATTTACTTAATTGATTCATTGATTTTATATTGATTCATACATATCACATAATGTAGTCGAGCTTTTAACAGTGATTACGATTCTGTTTTAGTAAAAGAGATCATACAATTCCAGCAAAAACAACTTTGGAGAATATCGATATAGAAATCAGAAAAGAACGTATGTTAAACATGTATCCACTAACAATTGTTTTGTATGAAAATTGGAAAATACAAAGTCATGCGAAATTGCTCACACAATCTGAAACTAATAAATAAAAAGCTTTAGGTCCGCCAAATGTGTACTCATTCTGCTCAGTATGAGTAACTATTATTTAAACAACATTCTTGGTCTGTTAACTAGTTACATTTCTTAACAATACATTATACTTTGACAATGCTTTCACGGTATTTGGACATTAACAACAATAGGATCCTCATGCTTCTGGTATTTAATTGACCCAGTCGTCGAAAGGAATTGAATAAAAAATACTTTTGTGACGTTCCCATACAGTGTTCTGATTATAACAAGTTTAACTAGTCATAAAATTTGCGCAAGTGTCTCACTTCGTTAAAGTATATTAGCCGTAATCCAAAGAAACATTTCAGATGGTAATAAGTCAATTTCTTCAGATTCATCTAGAGTTTTTTTCAATTATAAATTAATTTAAGGGTACTTCTTACAAAACTTAAAAACACACACGAATAAATGATACTTTATTTTTTATAGCTTTAAGAAACAGACCTAAGATTTTTTAAAAAGGAAGTGCCTGCCGTTTTTTGAAGGAATTGATCCGATGGTCAGCTTCAGCATCAGCAATGCCATATAGATCTTTTGAATGTTCACTATCACCACCAATGATTTCTGCAAGTTCACCCTCATCGACTTTACTTTTACAGCTTTACTCACAACGATATCGATTTTAAAGCAATTAATGTAAAATCTAAAATTTAAAGCATAACGTTTTGTTACGAAATAACATGTAAATTACACAGAAGAATTGTAAATAGTCAATGCAACTGATATCCTATATCAAAAATAGGTCAGAATCCCAAGCATGTCATAAACACGTCCAAATGATATATTTCACGTAAATTAAAATGACCGCAACTTGAGTCAATAATATTGTACTAAAATACCCACTTCATACTTCAGCACTAATCGTCTTGCAGTGTCTTAAAAATCAGTAAGGAGCTAATCTTTTTCACCAGTCATTTGTTCTTTTGCAAAATCACATCAAAGCGAATAAACGTTTATGTCGAAGGGTAATTTTTCAAATAGGTAAATTTGAAAAGTCTGATTTCCATCTTACTTTAGAGCTTATATAAAACATAAATCGAGTCCAATGAAAGTTAAGCCAGTTTCATTTTCTCAATATGGGCTGATAGTGTTCATATAATCTTTAACATTTTACACATCAATTAACTTACCTAAGACTGGTCTTCTGGCTTTTCGCAAGGCTCCCAGAGCCTCGACCGTTCTGTCGTATTGGTATTTAGTCATTTGGTTGACTACACGAGTGGTAAGTCGAGAATCTGTACGTCTGGACGCCCTCACATCACTTGATATCCAGACCTGCTACTTAAATGTTTATCTGGTAGTTCTGCAGAACCTTCGAATGTCCCAAAACCAAATCATAACCGTATGAATTTGTATGACTAGAAACAATAACACCTAAATAGACCTTGCAAAATCCACTAACATCAATTTAACAAATAAACAGCTTAATTTCATACATCGATTTTTTATGTTCAATTATTTTAAGAATAAAAAAATGAAAAAAAAAAACAAGTATTGCAAAAAAGCAAAACATTCCAAACTGAATCAGTCTTTCGTTTATTAGTATGCATAAGTTTGGCTAATATCCGACAAGTGCAAAATGCAACACAGACATATTTTAGTTTGACCAAATTCAAATTTAACTATTTTTGTCAATCAAAATTTCTGCCTTTGGTGTGTTTTAAATTAAACATTCATTTTCTATTTATGTCAGCACGTATTCCGAGGGCTCAATGTTACACTGTTGTTAACGCCTCGGTCCATATACACCTTCGGTGGTTGACTGGCCGGTCCTTATAATGTCATATGACCCTTAGTGGTGTGTTATATTTCTTAATTGGCATTAACTTAGACATGCAGTTGCTAATAATATCAAATTTCAGTCGCTTTGTTGTGTATAGTTCATAAATGTTTTATGGGATAAATGACTGTTTCTGTGATCGTTTAATGTGATAAGGCTAATTATTGGTAAAAACATACATTTTATCTGCAATTTATAAAATACTGCTGTCTAAAAAAGAAATTGATGAGCCCAAAATGCCAATGCAGAAAAGTCACTGTCACTGTATTCCCTTGACTCTGTCAAAAATAACCGGATATACATTAATATATATATATAAAATATAAAGCTAATCAAAAAGCTATAGACCGGATGGGACCACGACCATATCCTTCACATGAAGATGGTCTATTGTGTGTGTCAACACATGAATGAGCTGAACATTGATAATACGTATAAAATATTCCACACGTTTTCGTATTCAACTTTATGTTTTTTTATTTATTTTTTAAGAGGGAAAAATTTTCCTTTCGTCTTTACACAGTGATGAATATGCACAGTACAGATGTTAATATTATGATTTGCTTTGAAATCGTAAGAGACGAATAGCAGTAAATATAAACTACATTTGTATCAATTAACCACCTTAAAAATGCAAATTACCCATAAACTGTCTGTCATTTCCAGCAATGATTCTACTGCAAAGTCTATGCAGTGTTCGATTAAAATTAAATTTTCAATAAAGTTAATAGTAAATTCAAATGACCCAAATATACAGACAAAATCGATACGTCTCAATATCAGTTCTTTTGCGTTTAGTCCATTTATCAGTCTACAGCCATACATTACTGAAGTCATAATTTGTCTTTTTTTCCAAAATATATTATCACCGTATTTCGTTACTATGTTTTTATATAACAACACTCATTTACAAAGACAAAGCGTGGTTTACAGTCACACAGTTACGAGTTGCGAGGATTGTTCAGCCTTTTAATGAATTTGACTTCCTTCTTTTCTGACAGAGCGAAGCCGCAATCGGATGTGCTTAAAAGAGAAAAACATAAATCACTCTTCCGTCATTGACAGTAAATGAATATCTCATTTATAACTCGGTTCGTATTTTCTTCAAATCCACTTTATTGTGAGTTGCATTCATGTTTTTATTTGAATTGTAAGCCTATTTGCGTCTTGGAATCGAAAATAATAAACCGTAGACAAGAGTTGTTTCATAACATATATAATAAAGATTAATCAATGAATATAACTTTTTTATGTATAAGGTAGACACTAAGAACAATGGTAACGACCAGTTTTAAACGAAAAATAGCTGATTTGGCTGTTTCCGATCGTTGAGTAATGGAATTTACATTTATCAGTCATAAGAATAAGTTTACTATACTATTCTTTGATTTAATGACGATGCTTGGTTGGATAAGCAGAAGATTGATATGTTTTGGGCGATTGTAATGTTGTGTACATATACCCGAATAGACAGCTGGTTTCATTTGTTTGTATTGTTGTCCATTACCCTTACACGGTTGATCGTTATGTATTCGGATGTGGCCCTTAAATCGAACATGCAAATCCTTTGTTGATGAATGTTGGGAATCGTGTAAATTTGTGCACATTTTAGCTAACTTGCACTTCTAGTGAGCTCGTGTTACACTGACCATTCCGTGGCGATAGTCCCATAATTTATTGATTACCCTATTCTGAAGTATGCGTGTCTGCTTGTGGTGTATTATACGGGGAAAATGCCGTAATGTAATAATTGCAGCAAGAAAGTAAGCAAGATCATTGACTAATACAGTATGCTTAGCAACTGTGCCATTTGCCAATGGATTATCATACCGTGACAGAATTATTTCGCTGCTAGGGTAATTGTCTCTAATATGAATCCATCAGAGTGCCAATAAAATATAGTTTATAAGATGCAAACTTTAATTTGTTTTGGGGCAACGTCAATTTCCGTTGATAGCGAAGAAGAGATATTACACTTGAGTTATTCCAGTACTTTTCATTCCAGTCGACCTCCTTGAATTTATATAATATATCGTCGACCTAAAATTGATTGTGCACCATTGGCAATTCAGTTTGATCTTTTCACTAGATTATAATCAATTGTATGCATTATGAGATTGACTGGGCTTGATAGGTTCTTCAATTCACTTTGACATCGACAGATACTAACAATAGTATTCATATTTTCTCAAAAATGAACGTTCACTTGCTGGACATATTAGCATCGATTTTTAATTCTGTACTGATTAATGATGTAGAGAATTTCTTCGCAGTATAACTTAACTTTTAAAATAAGGAAATTTAAAAGGTGTCGTTCAAAATGTGTTTCAATAAGCTTATCTGATTATCGATGATACTAATTTGTAAAAGCAAATTGTTGTCTTCAGAATGTTAATAATATTCATAACCCATCTACTGCTTAAAATATTAATATGATTTTTTCTCAGAAAAATCCAAATGTTCACTGTTAACTAAATCATGCAAAGAGACATTGTCAAGTTGAATTTTTGTGAAACATGCTATTTGTAGGGTAATATATAATATATATAATGTGTTCCGTAGAGTTTTAAACTGTACATATGTCGCGTTAATGTTCTCGAGTTTTCAATGCACTATTTACATATTCCTGCTAAAAATTTATAGCATTGATTATTCAATTCCAGAAAACTGATTAAACAACGTATTTGAATTTAGCTCGTTTTAATCGAAATAGATAACTGCAGGGGTAAGATTTCTTTGCGTGAACGATAGAAGCCCGAAGAGATAGCATGATCCCATGAGCTTAAGACGATCAAATGTCATTTAGATATTGGCACACGCCAGAAAGTGAAGGTCACATTTTTGTACCATTTACTTCAAAACGGACTTTTTGCCACATGATTTGCACAAATGCAAAAGACGACCACAAACTGTCAACACCAAGCCAAAGTAGGCGAACATATTGAATAAACACCAATTCAAGCCTGATTTATTGATTGTAAATCTAGTGGAATTTTAAGTAAACACTACAAATCATTTAGATTATTTCCTTATCTCAGAGAAAACCTCCGAAAACACATCGTCAGATATCCAGGGCTGATTTCGTTACTCTCGTCAGCCGCGGGTAATTTCGTTCGTAAACCGTAATTTGTATAGCCAAATGATGACAGTTCATTGTTAAAACATGTTTGATGGATATTTATGGCAAACGATATCCCTAGTTCTTACACGATTTGGAATACTAATAAAATACTACTTTATTCGGTTCTTTTAAGTCACTTACATTGTTTAATACAGGACGAATTTTTACGCAAAAACCTAAAACATTGAACTGCCATTTCTGTGTGCGCAGTAATCATTGGTAAAAAGAAGGACCTTGATAAATATAAACCTAAGAATATTACCTGTGTTTGTTTTTGTCTTTTTTTTTAAATTGTTTCAAAATTGAATAAATGCTGAGATGCAATATTCTATGAATTCACGTAACATGAACAGTATTTTTGATAAAATTGGCTTTATTTTAAATCGTGAATTAACATTTTTTAGCAACATGATTTTATAGCATATCCGTGTTTACTTTTATTAGGTTCCACAGAGCGAGCCTTTTTTAGTTCAAGTTTAGAGGAATTGTTTGACGACATCAGTGAACAAATAATAAGACATTTAAACTTTGTTTAATAGAATTTAGAAGGAAAAATCAATACTTTTTTGTCAAATTTATGATTATTAAAACACAAAAAAGAACCATACAAATTGCAAATATATGTTTAAAAAGGACCATGTCCTAAACATAAGTGTTTACAAATATGAGGGAACCGAATGTTTCCAATGTTTCACTGTTTGTGTAAGATATTAAGAATATTTGTTAATTGCAGAGTAAGATCGTACTTAATTTACCGAGTGCCATATAAAAACACATTACTAAAAAAGTCGAACATAGTTTTTCTGTAATCACGAGTGAAATAAGATACGATCTTACGCTGTAACCAACAAATTTATGACGAAGGTTTTGTATGATCACGAAAGAAATGAGGTAAGATCTTACACTGAAATAACACATTTTATGTTTTAATATATACTTATATTCATTTAGTTTTCTAAGTACTATCTTTTTGAAAAACCAATTTAAAGCCTGCCACACCTGGGGCGCCCCTCAAGCACAATTTTAATCGCCGATGATGTAGACTGTCAAATAAATCCCAAAGATGAAGGTTTTTTCTATTTTATTATTTTCTCGTGCTTCAGTACAACATATTATAAAAATATATTAATAAGCTTTTCTTTATGTTCCTAGTGATAACACATAAAGGGGCTATACACCGTATGATGAAATAGCGAAAAAAAAGAATATTGTCAAAAACTGACATAAACTTCGTACGGGTGTGTACAATGCACAACTAACTAACTGAAGTACCAAACAGTTTACAATTAATTGATTTTTCGCAGTTCTTTCGTATTTTTCCATAAAAAAAAGATTACTAGGTATGTAGGCCTAGTAGAATTTATTCTGATGCATGATTGGCTAGTCGATGTTATCACGTGATATAATCAAGTTAGGTTAAAAATAAATATATTTCATATGGTTAGCGTGAACCTTCGTAGCACAGTGGATACAACACTGGACTGCAATTTTGGCGACACCGGTGTGAACCCGGTCTCCGACTCGATTGTTTTTACTTTTTTTTACAATTTTGATATCAAAGAGTAATGAATATTGAAATGTAAAAAAAAAACATTTAAAAAAAAAACAAATTTGTATTAACATTCGATTTAAAATCAATTTTCTTGATACGTGGTTTGATAATAATTTCTTTGGCAGAGATCAGTCTGATTCGGTTTCCGTGTTGGAGTTTTAACCATTTGACGTGTGATGGGGTGTTTAAGTTTATCAGTACATTGTTGAGTGAATTTTCCGGGAAGTTCGTAGAAATGTCAGAGAGTTTGCAAAGATATCAAATAGACGATATAACATCGAATTTATGTATGAGCACTTGTTTTCTACTACTGTTTTTGTATGAAATGTTTATTCAAACAAACGCCATTTTGGATATCATTTTTACATAAATTACAGTTAACATATTTTCGTTCCGTTTTTTTCCACTGATAAAATTCCATATTTTTCATGAGGCCAAAAGAAAAATATTATACTGGGAGAGCATAAATAAAATATAAAACTATAGGAGTTCAGAAGGGGATTTATGTTCATCTTACACATATGTTCGGAAAACAGTCGCATCACATTACAAACAATAGCCAACCACACAAAACCGTGTCCTACACTAATAAATTACCCAGGAAATACACAACTTGCAAGTGTAGCGACACTTCTATATTGATGTTAATCTAGATAAAATAGAAAGAAACATACTGACCAAAATAACTGTTTTTTTCCAGTTTGTTTGTATCCAGGAGAATAGTCACACTTTATTTCTTTCACTTGTTATAAAAAAAACACTCTAAGTTTCATCGATTTGGAAGCAAGCTTATGTTAAAAATATTGTTAACGTGATAATTTTAATGTTGGATTATAACTGTTAGATTACATATGACCGATTGTCTAATTTGACTAGATTAAATAGAGACAAACATTCTGAGAACGTATTATTGAGTTTTGACACAGTGTAGCCTCTATAGATATGATAATTTATTTTATTTTATTTGCGATTATGGCCTTGTTTTTTACCACAAAAGCCGCCATAACCAATCTTGTCCGAAATGTCACAGATCATTAAATAATGACCTACATTGTGAACTTTTAGGTGATAGTCAGAATTACTTTTATTTGACCAAGTGAACCTTTACCGAACATGCCCTAGGGTCAAGCTTAATTAACTTTGGTCCAAACTCATTGAATATAGAGTCTTGGACAGTCATTTACAACGTACATAATAATAATCAAAAGTTATTAGTTATCTATTTGTTATAGAGACAAACAATTAAACCAAGTGTAATTGCTTTTGGGTCAAAGATGTAGCATCTATATTGTTAACAATGTATTTCTTTAATTCACCGCCGTGACTTCTTTTGAACCGAAATTACACAGAAATGAACTCGGCCATGATTGTATAATAAAAATAATTCTGCAGAAAATGTTTTAACTTCTGATTACTATTGTGTCTTTCAAAGTGTTAACAAACGAAACAGGATGACAAGAGACACACGTTTTATGTGTTTAATTTATTTTCTGAATGCGTGCACTATCTATGCTAGCAGCTTTTGAATGAAGATATTTGAGGACATTGCTTTATCGAGAGACTTCTAGAACATAATTTAAAGTTCTAAAAATAAGACTTCGGCTGCACAAACTTTAAATCTGAAATTTTATGCTCCATAAGCAACAACGAAATATGTAACTACGAGGTTCTGACATGATACGGCTCTTTAATGCAGACAATAATAAAGCACATAAATATACAAATACTCAAGAAAATTAAGAAATTAATCACTCCTTATGTTTACCCCGTTATATTACTGAAATTGACTGATCATTGTATACTGTAACAATTAAAAGGGAACGGGCATGTTGATGCCAGCTTGATTTATTTTTAATGCATATACAACCCTAAAACAAATACAGTCAAAAACAACTTAGTATATTGCAAGCAGGATCAATGTTCAAATATGTTCTGTTGTTCAAGGGTAACAAATTGACGGATAGTTTCATGGTATAGTTTCATGGTTAGATCGTTCTTTAGTTATGTAAACGTATATCCACAACTTCGACGACCATAACGTCACCGAGGCTAGGTCAATTCTTCGACTTTATAAGACTAGTATATTAGTCCGGGAGTTTATGGCCGAGAGTTTAAGATAGGTTCATCCCAAACCGAGCGTAGGGTATTGGAAACGAGTTTCTGCAGAACACCCTGCGCGAGGGTTGGGATGAAACTATCTTACACGAGCGGCTATGGTAGATGCTTTTTTCCCACCTCAGACAAACAAAAAAATGTATTTTTTCGCTGGAACTCTTTTGTGCGTAGTAAAAATAAATTCGTTTATATATGTAGTAATTCACGGTTGTCATGGATATGCGCGCAGTCATTTAGATCATGTAAATAGCCATACCGTTCGTTAAATAGTTCTGAGGATAGTGCAGCATTATTTCTTGATTGGAGCGTAAACATTTTTATGGTGCCATTTTAAGCGAGAAATAATTAATTAGGAGTCTACATATTGTATGTAAAACGTATGATTATCTACAAAAATGGCATTCGGTACAACACGTCAAAAACACAGTTGTATCAGACGAAAACATACTCATAGTACAAGGAAACAGCATGAATTACGTCATATATAGAAACAAGAATGTCTTAGGCACAGCATGAGTTTTGTTATTTCTGGAAACAGGGATGTCTTAGGCACTGCATGATTTTGTCATATATGGAAACACGGATGTCTTAGGCTTTGTAGGAACTATATTTATATTATAAAATATGCAGCTGTACAGTGATGTAGTCTTAAACTAAGCGGTAATATCACACTAAAAGTGCATGTGAACAAAGTTTACATGTATATATGCGGAAAACAATAACTTAGTGTTATTTAAAACAAAATCTCTATGAATTTTTTTTTTTCAGATCGGTAAGAAAGTATATTTGCAGAGCAGTTGTTTACGTATTGAAAATTCTGTAACACATTTTATTCGGATGCTTCTGAGAATTTCATTTACTCCAGTATTTCGTAATTAATTGGGGTTTTGTGTAGTGAACATTATATAGCATACAGTGTATCTGTGATGTTTAGATTTTATTGTTTAAGGTTGAGACATTATTTAAAAAAAGAACGATTAAAGGTTGTTAAACAAATCCCATTAAAGCTGTTAAGATTGCCCTTCGTGTCTGCACAGGCTAAATGTTAAACAATCCGATTCTCTCTACCAACAAATGCTTTCTTAAACAACTCTTTGATACGATACTTCAATTTCCTGATAACTCCTACAGTTTGGAGTTATTTCAGCGCGAGTTACACCTCTCAATCTGACTAGACAACTCGCACACACCTTCCACATCCCTTCTGTCATCAATGTGATACGATACAGTTACGTTCCTGAACTCTATATCTAGAATGATACGTATCTGACATATTCGCACGATATATAATCAATGTAACCGGCCAGTTTTTGTTCACATCAGTGTATTTGCAGAAAAAACAATCAAACTAGCTTTAGTCATCAATGTAATGCTTTCTTGACATTTTCAGTCCAATGCGATCGGGCTAACTTTAAATTCGCAATTGAGAACTTATACTTACAGTCCCAATACAATACAACACTCAAATCTCCATCAAAATATACAAACAATATATTGAATAGAACATAATCTCGACCTCGCATGATCCTGAGTGTATAAACTACCAGGACAATTATTAATCCTGTCATATTAGAGTGAGTTGTAAACTCATTACTTTGTTTACTTATTACATTTTTTCCCAGACGCGGGAACTGACCTACACACAATAATATCCACCAGAAGGATAATCAAGAAGTTGCTGACAGGAAGACAAATACGGTCCGCCAGTTTGGAAGACGGTTCAGATGTTTACGGAAATTGACGCCCTACTGCTGGTGGAGCGAAGCTGCAAACGGAAGTGCTTTAAACAGAAGTACGTACACTACTCTCCTGCTGCTGACATTCAAAGAAAATCTAATTCATATTTCTTTTCGTGTTACTCAATTCAACGATATAGTAAATTTGTTTGACAGTTCCTTAGCCTATTTTTTTTTTTTTTTTTTTTTTTTTTTTTTTGTAATTGATATCGGTATTCCGTAGACTGAAATCATAGAAAGGAAGTTGTATTACACTGTAGAAATTGGCATATTAATGAAAAACCTATAAAATACAGGGTTAACCAAAACAATGTAATCAAAGGACTTCTTACAAAAAACGTTTTTTCTACCGACCATAATATATGCTAGCAGGTGATTTTTTTTATTGAAATTGTGAAATTTGAAACGTAGTAAGTACTGACGCCGCGTGTCAACGTGAAACTCATGTTTTTGGTTATCGTGTGTTTAACATTTGTCTTTTGACACTATGTCATATGTTTTCGATGCTACAATTTGTCCGACACCACAACTTTAACAGGCATGCATTTTGATACTCATCGTATTGTACACACAGCTGTTTCCATGATATACACTATTATAATAGAAAAAAACTAAACAAAAAGTTCCTTGTGTCATTTCTAAAAAGGGTTATATATGAATGACTGTATACGAGACAAACTGTATTCTAACTGCCAACAATTTAGGCTACATTTCATTTCAATGCAGTATGCATAAAGTCACATTTATTGTTGACGCAATGACAGTACTCGACAATGTTAAATATCAGTAGTTGCCTGGTAAATATTGACTTTTAAATCATTTTGAAGATTATAATAGTTAATCCTGTATTCAGGAAATCTTAATTTTGATATGGAATAAACTTTAATTGATAAAACGTATATGTACAGCTAAAGTTTAAAGCTTCAATTCATTTTACAGCATTTTGTTGGTGGCAATGGCCCAACAGATAGCCACTGGACCCAGATCAAGCAGATAGATCCTATTCTACACTGGCTTGGAGGCCGTTCGTGTCTTTAGTGTTCATTTGAAGAGGCTTTAATTTTTAACAAAAAATTAGGTTATGTTTTGTAATTCATAATATATTTATTTTAAGTATTCATAATCTTTCTTTCTCTTGTTGTTATATATACGCACCCTTTTTAAAATTAGTACTGCAATTTCACATGCATCATTAAAATTATCAAAGTTAATCATTTATATAATAACGTATTAAATATTGGTTTAATACATGAAAGCAAATTTAATCTCAACTGGATTTGCAGTTTCATAAGATTATTACAATCGTTTAAATCTAATAAAGGACACAATTGTTTGAGCTTTTTGTACTTTTTTTAATCAGGAATCCTAATCAGAGGAAGCTAGAGAGGAATTTGGAGTTCCCACACAGACTGAAAAATCATTTAAGTATACTAAGATCATTTTGAACGTTAAACAGCTTTCTTTTCATATAACAGTTGAATATAGTTAACATAGAATTCAGCTATTTTGCTCAACATACATGTATAAGACATTAATGAAATCTCTTGCCGAATTCTTTCAACACGTGTTTCTTGCAGAAATTGCATCCAGTAATCATAAGTTGACCTTGACTTTAAGAAGTTATCAGGAATTTAATTATCTTGGTCTTGTCACACACGATCGCTTCTTTTTGTGGCACTCTGAAACGAAAATGTGTTGTTAACAGCTAAAACTCATTTAACAAAGTGCCTGGATGGAAATATTTCAAGGTCTTCTTCTTTAGCTATTTTTTCATATCTTGTATCACAAATATTTTTTGCATATGTTTTTGTTTAGAGAATAATTAATTTCAGATGGTGCTGCCTTTCTGTGAAGTACATTTCCAGAATTGAAGCCGACAAACAGTTTGCCTAAGGGGCTCTCTCGATGACATATATCACATTACGCTTCGTCGTGCGTCTGTATATCAAGATGGATTAGGTCTGGTCAAAATTTAATAAGCAATTTAGATTAAACTTAAATTTTAAAAAAGAAGTAATTTGATTGTCCTGAACAGATAGCTGACCAATATTTCGAAATAATTGTGACATATCAAAGGAAAAGGATGAGATCAATTGTGAATACTGGCCCTTGGCATTTTATGTGATCTGTTTGAATTATTCACTCAGGTTAGCATGTATTTGTTATCGAAAATTTGCAACATATGTGTACAACATCTGGTAGCGGTGTCTTCTTTAGGTTTTGATTCTGAAAAATGAAAAATACATATTTATATTTAAACTTGTAAAGTAATTTTCTTCTTTTAAAGGGTGTGTCCACTTGATATGTTGGAGTCTACATTACAGAACACTCAGCTAAAACAGAAGATGGCCTCCAAGGATGTAGAACTGACACGCCTTATGAGATATGTTTTATCTAAATACAATGAACTAAAGCAGCTGAAAGCACGTTCAACTTTTAATGTCAACTTAATAATGATTAAGGAGAGCAATGTGAACAACTAGCTCAAACCTTACACAGAGATAAGTTGTATAAGAGATATAGCCCTCCTCAGCTTTTCGGTTCCCCAAAATGATAAAGTACCTTATAGAGCAGGAAGCAATGATTTGAAATCATTGCAACCGAAGAATGTCCTATTTAACATTTTGTCAACTACGGTATGGTTTTGGAAATAAGGACTTGTCAGTAAGATTTGAATTAGGCCTTCAGTCAACTGGTCTTGTTTTTAACAAATGAATTTATATTATGTACCTTACAATTAGGCCTCATGGGGACAATAAAATACAAAACATATCTTTGACATAATGAAAGGAATAGAAGTAAAACACAAAGTCCATGTGCTTGAGGTTTGCAAAGTCAAATGTGACTATACAGTGACTATTAGTCATATACAACTTTAAAGCTTATTTTCCTAAGACAATCGCTTGTATGGAAGAATGGTTTACTTCATTGTTGAAGTTTTATATTTAGGACACAACTATTTATTTACCACACGTAGCTACGTTTGCAGGTCAGTTATATGATCTACAGTATAGGTCAGGAATGTACTATGCATTTATTAACATAATTGTGGAGTTGCATGTTGGCCAAATGTCATTTAATGAGGCTATTTCTAAAGCATTCCTATTGTCCCCTTTCTTATTATTGTCTCACAATCGGTGAGAATCAATCAACACATCATTTACTCTTATTTGATTCTTGCGGTGAAAAATCATGGTTCACTTTGTGATGATTGAATCGCTGAAATGATGTTCTATGGCACTTTAGATGTGTTGTTTATAATAACTTTATTTTGGTTCAGTTTACATATTTTCTTTTGAATTGACACCTGTCTATTACATTTTTTTTTAATATCAGTGGTTCATTTTAACAAAGCTTTACATATTTAAAAGAACAGTTCTATCATTATGGGTGATATTACAGAAGCGTCCTATCAATTCTTGTTATTGAAATTTTCGTTTACTTGTTAAACATATCGGATATTCGTTGTTAAATTAAAATAAATAATTAAACAGTTATGTAAATTGTATTTTTTTATATAATCTGATGGTCCGTATGTCCGTCCGGCTTCCGTCCCCATTGCTTCCGATTAATATCTGAAAAACGCTTACTCCCACGATTCAACGAACTTTCACGATTCCACGAGTAGACAGGATAGTCATGGTCCGCAGTGAAAGCTTTTAAACTGTTAAACTGATTTCTCTTTTGCGTTATAAATTGTATTATGTGTACGTATTTGAGATACTGTTGAAATATGCGAATATCGTTTAGAAAGTTATAATAATTGTAGGTACATGTTCTGTTGCGTATGCGCATTGCGAATGAATTATGCGTCTATTTAATTTCGTTGATTTATAAGATCCATGTCAGAATAACAGAATTATATAATGCTGATTAACTGAAATGAACGTACGATCAGTTTGAAAATTACTGCAATCCAATTGAACAAAACATAATTTTGAACACTAAATCGCTATATCATAAAAGTTCATTCATGTAACTGCAAGGAGCTTGGCCTTCTCTAAATTTCATTCTCTGGGTATCAAGTCCTCTGAGTTTGAAATGTGTATGCAGTTTTTGCCGCATCGATCATTTACATTATACAGGTTGCTACGCAACTGCGTGATTTGCCAAAAAGCAATCATACCGAGACAAAATGCTGTCCTTGCTGGGATAATTGTCTTCCAAGACACTTTCATGAAAGAGAAATGCCAGTGTACAGTTTTGATGGCATGCAGGCTTTCATTTGTTTTGAATTAACGTCAATTTCCGTTTATAGCGAAGTACAGGAACTGCTTGGACAGTACTCGTCCGTGAATTCAAATATGACCTTGTAAGCATTATATTGTGCATCATTGGAAATTCAGTTTGATATTCGAGACTTATTAGTTAATAATATTTATTTTTCGCATTATTTTACTTCTTTCACTTGCTGTGTTGATAATTTCACTTTGATTAATGATTATATAAATATATATGATATGCTCATGATTGCACGTTCAGAACATATTTGAACCGTTTCTTTGATTTTGTACCGACCTATCTTGTAGAGCTATTTTTCGAAGGAAAGAAATCACAAACTCACTTCGATTTAAAAGGCCGGGGTGTTATTGTTGCAGTTATGTCTACATACCGGTATCCTGTTAGATAATCATGTTATTTATAAACGTATCGTTTTAAGAGGAAGGTATGAATTAACTCCATTAACTGTTTTAAGACGGCAGTTCGCTTAGTGGAAAACAAATTAGGTTGATGTGGAAGGACATATAGATTAACATACAGTCTCACTTTATTTTATTGTATCGCATTGACAAGAGGCAAAATATATAGCAAAAATAACAAGTTTCAAAAGTCTTGATAAATAACGTCATGAGTTATGCCTCAATCACAGGAATTCACACCGCTCCTAGATATTAAACTATTTTATTTATCAGTTTCCGGACCATCAGCCAGTGATCTATAGTGCCATTTAATGTTTGAGGATTTTGATATCTATACATAGTTTATGTAAGTGATTACCCTGAAGCTTTTTTTATATCATCAATAATATCTGGAATGAATGAATGGTCTAAAAGCTCATCTTGGACAGAAAATTACATGCGTCACTCTCATTTTGAACGTCCGTTCCCTGAATGTTAAACATAGGAAACGAATATCAGTCTTAAAAGTGCATGACAATCGATATGAATATGGATCTTTCTTGTAAGAAAATATTTCTGGTAATGAGAGGACACGATAAAGGTGTCGCATGCCTCAGACGCTCGTTTTAAAATATCTTATTTCGTCTGATAAGTTTAATGAATATGGAACTTAACTGTGATTGTTCTTCATATTTGAAAGGCATCCGCTTCCCTGACAACGGTTTGCATAGTTTTGTGCAAGCAAACAAATATATGGAACATGGCTTTCGCTGTTGACCAATATTTAGTGACAGTGAACCTGACGTGCGTGATTTCTGTATCTTAATCTCTGTCCCTCGGAATCTAACAAGTCGACCAAATTGCAAATATATCATGCAGAGAGCAGTGGAATAAAAATCAGGTCTGATATTTCATTACCAGAACTACTTGGTACTACTGTTCATAGTGCTGTGTAGAAAAAGTACTATTTGTTTTTCTAAGTTTGGCCCGGCTCTTCTGCGAACATCTTAGCCACCAAAAAAGCACTTAGAGAGTTTCACTAGAGAACTATCAAATGAGAATTAGAACTAAGAAGAAAACATAAAAAGTGTTAGGTGCCATAATTACGGTAGTTTTGTGTTGCTAGTTATTGTTAAAATATGGTACTTCTCGTTGCTGATTGCCATACGCCATTAACTGGTAAACAATGAATTCCATTTAATATTTTTGTTCGCTTGGTCTGTAGTAGCCAAGATTTGCATAAGTATAAGCTATTCTGATATATTTGGATGGATGATACTTTTAGAAACGGTTCAAATATTTGGTGCCCATTAATTGTTTGCAGGAGAAACAATAGAAACGTGAATGGAAACAACACATACTCCCCGTAAGTGGAAAATGATTTACCTGTTGAAGTCAACAACTCCAAGGAAAATATGGAGGTGAAAACGTCAATGGAACGATAGATTACTTTTAAACAGAAACTGAAAACAAATCAATTGGGTCTACGAACATGACAAAGCCGAATACAGTATCTGGAGTCTCGTTTATGATCGGAAAACTCATTTGCATTACTGTATCTTTATTTACTGATAACAAAGAGTGATTTTTTTTAGATTTACTGCCGACAACTAGAAGACATATTTCTAGAATCATGGTTAGGTGTAGTATTGGAAACATCAGTGATTGTAGATTCATCTGAGGTGATGCATGTAAATACCATACTATATCATATAAGTCCATTTTAGCATTAAAAAAATAACATAAACTAAAATAAAACGTTTATAGGAGGTTCCATGTGTTTGGGGTGGCCAACCTAATGGCTTATTGTTAGAAATGAAATAATAATTGTTTTCCTATTAGATTAAGCTGTGACATGTTGAATTTCCACAGTAACACAGTAATATGTGTAATGTCATAGATGTTTACCGTGAATTTCAGTGTTTCGAACTTTACTCTTCGGATTCAATTCATAGTAATTCACAATGAAGCAAAGCTAGCTATAATTTTTTTAAACATTTTATTCAAAATGATTTAAATATATTTTTCAGAAACATTAAATGAAAGCATTACAGTTCGTGCATTTGATATATCTAAAGGTTGACAATATTGCCTTCTTTTAAAAAATAAAATATAGGTATATGAATTGAATGTAAAACACTGAAAACGGGAAATGCATTTCATCAAAAGAGTATACCTACACATACAAACACAAAATAACTTAATTTATTTTTCCGTATATCAAACAAAGAATAGTGATGTGGATTTTGTTTTGTAAATGCTTAAAAAAGTGGAACGATATTTGAATTCAACCGTCTAAAAGTAATTCATATCAGAGGGCTTCGCTTTGTTTTATTCACTGGCACACAGACTATACTTGCATGTCTTCCTTTAAACAATTATAAAGGCCATATCAAATTGATTTCATGTTTAGTGTTATCTGACTGTTAAGGTTGTGTTGGCCTTTGGACATATATATTACACGATATATGAAGTAGGTTAGGTCCTAAATAAGCGAACAACTTTGTTATTGATCTAAACATTTTGTTGTTTTCGATAATTGTACCTATTAAACTCCGTTTTGTAAAGTTTTAAAGCCTTAATCCATAGCTAGTATTTTGCAATGACCATTTTATTCAAATTTTGTCTAATACATTGTATTACCTCATTTATATGTACTGGAATTTCCATTATCATATAATATCATTTTATATCATTGTAAATGTATAAAGATGCTTAAAATAAACCGGTGGTGTTGAGCTTAATTGTTTGATTGACTCATATAAATTATTTTTTATAGACAAACACTCAGTTGCCATAACCATTCATTAAAAAAACCGGAACAAAAACAATTGGTTGAAAATAATTGGACTTTTCTTTTGCATATGTATTATATCCATTCAATTCATATACAATATGGACACATGTTTGATATTCTGTAGTCTATTAGGAATTATAAAACACAGATATCTCACTTTAAACGATAGGGACGAAACTTTCTATCAAGTTTACCATGTCGACCTTTATCAATTTGTAAAACAGGCTAGAACAATTGAAATTAGATAATGACGTTTGGGCAGGAATTAGAAGTCCATGGATAAATATTTCTAAGTTAAAAAAACTTTTAAATATGTACCGTGCAATGTTTCGGACGAGGAATTTTCTGCATTTTCTGAACGGCATACGTTATATTCTCAAGACAATGCATTAAGTTAAAAAGTGAAACTTTTATTAAAAGTGCGATTTTTTTGTTAATAATCATTTGTTGTTCTATTGTAAAATAAAAAAATGCTTAACCGTTTCTCAAATAATTTAACCAAAGCATATGGGACGATTCTGTGAATCAAAATGAGCACATGAGGTTGTATATATTTAAGACCACTTTTAGCATAAAATACTTTAATATAGGCTGTCATTTGCCGTTCTATAATATAGTGCGTCATTTGCCGTTCAAAAACTGGAAATGATCAAACATGTAGGACCAGTTGTTTTACCTTTCACCATTAAGTATATGTAGTTAGTTGCATAGAAGGAAGAATGAATTAACTTGACTAATCGTCAGTTATCGGTCAACAACGTAACTAGCCAGTAAGCTGCATTGTGTCTGATGACAATAATATTATGTTGAATATTCTGAAACATTCACTTCACTCTATGAAGTTGTTGGCTACATTTTCTTTGAAAAGACAGGATGGCTACAGTGTAACACTATGCCAATTGTTAAAAGTTGTATTACCATTTCTTGTTATTCATACAGTTAATTCATACAGCAAACATAACATATTCATTAATAGTTGTTTTTTATTAAAAGAAAACGTATGAGACACTTTTCAAATTCAACAAACAACAACATCCGGATAATGTTTCATTTGAACAATTACTGCGTTAGTTTTTACATTTACTTGCGCTCTTTTGTAAAAGCTGGTCCTAATACAGATCGAGTGATACAATTATCGTGAGACGAACACAATAATAAGATGGAAATCGAGCCTAGCAGCCTAACCTTTGTTTTTCAATTGGTTTAAGACGCAAACACAATTCCGTACAGGAATATAATGAGACAAACAACGCAACTAGACAGAAGAAAATGTTAGATAAGTATGAATATCAGTTTGGGTTACCGCATTTGGCTTAGGTTTGTTTTTCTATTTACAACATAATATAAAGAACATATACACGATTACTAAACACCAGCTCCACCATTAATCGATGGTGCAATGAAAAAGAGCTGTGGACAATTCCGTGGTGCAGATGAGAATCGTGTTTACTTCTACACACGTGAGTATGATCTTTATTTAATTTGATACTTTATTAAATGGACATATTTCGAAAATAGGAGAATATGGTACCATGTTAAAATACTTTTATTGCAGTTGGGCTGCACTTTCGTTTCAATATTGTACGAACTGTGGTGTAAGGAGCTTTTCGCCCGAATCGGACTTGGGCATATTTTGAGATTTGCTCGCATTTCAAGTACACTTTGTTGCTCACACTTTTGTTAAGTTACATGATAAAGCAAATGTCCCTGTGCTAAAATACACAACTTACGTTCTAAGTTGAAAACCAAAAAAGTCATTTGACACACAACTTTTGCAATTATAGATAATAATGTTTTAGTTATTTTAATGGGATTCTTGGAAAGTAATTTGTTTTAATATGAGATGAATTTAAATCTTCCAAATTACCTATATAACTATTCCAACAAGAAAATCTGCGAAAGTCTGTCAAATTGGCAAGATGGTGTCTTGGGATTAAAAAACGTCAAAGATAGAAGGAAATTACTTGAGTATTTTTATCTTCAAAAACTTATCATAAAGGAATAATTGAAATAAGAAATGTGCAATTAATGCAGTTTGCTAGATGCATATTCATTAAGGTGTAGAAAACACATTTCTTGTTTCAGTTTTTTTCATCTTAAGATACTATGAACTTTCACCTTTTTTGAGAGTATTTGGTAGATGTTTATTTGTTCTTTGTTTCTGTTTTTTGTTATGTTGTATACTACTTAAATAGCTCAGGTCTATTGTGCAATCGGCGGAAATTACTCTACAGACATTCTTATCATATTTACAATTATATATATAAAAGAAATTCATCTCTGGACAATACGGCCGATAATAACGAGTCCCAGACAAATATATTACCAAAGCAATTACCCTTTGCAAATATTGTGACACTACTGTTCCCTCGATTAGTTTTTATGGTTCATAATTTGGCAAACATTGATTAGGAAGTCGATGTCATCAGGGAAAAGTGAGATTTTAACAGCAATATTGATTGATTGATTGATTGATTGATTGATTGATTGATTGATTGATTATTGATTTAAATTGATACTTAAAAATGTTTAACAAATATAAATTTGGGTAATACACCTTAACTTCTTATAGTGCAGTAATGGAAAATATTAACTACTGATAACAAGATTGTAACTGTGTTTTAAAAACTTAATTCGCACAAATATTGAATGACTTGTGGGTCGTAAAAGATTTGTAGTGATCAACTATTGTCTAAAATGGTAGAAATACCGCGTTTTCTGCATCTTTCTTTCAAATTAAACACCGATCCTTCATTAGAATCATTGTTTTCGACATTTATTCATTCTCTTCGGTAAATTAAAATAAATGTAATAATTGTGATACTGTTTATTTGGAAATAATTAGTGCATCTTAAAAGTTGACAATTAAAAGAACAATCTTATTTTTTAAATAACTTTATGTTTTGGTAAATTTCAGTGCGTTAGTATTCGTATGAACGTAGTTGTACCCCTAGCCCGTGACCCCAAGTTTGACCGCTCAATGCTGAATTGAACTAGTGACTTCATTTTAAGCGCACATAACTGGGTATCAGTATCGAAGCTTACCTTGATTTAATTGAAACACATATTGTGACCAGTTTTTGGCATTTTTTCTATTGTCTTAAAAAGGCTTATGTTTAATTTTACCCAGTGACCCAAAATGTAAATTGTCTTAGATTTTATGCAGGCCTACAAACTGACCAAGTGTTCGTGATTTTGGACCAAGAATGGTTTTTAAATTGTTAACAAGGCTTTTTATTCGATAAAACGATCTAAATCTAAAAATCCCTTAAATCACCAGGTGAAATATATGGCCATCTTACACTGCAATAAAAAAAGTCAGTTATTATATGCTTAAGTATATTAAACGACTTTAAATTGCACTTTTGTGAGAAAAACGAGACAAATTATATGCGCACGTAACGTCATTTCTGAAAAGACGTCATTGAAAATGTGTTCCAATCCTGTAAGTACTGAAGTATGGCTTGGACGTGAGAACGGGCTAAAATTTCAAAACCAACCGAAAGCATATAATAAAGCGTAAAATTTAAAATATAATAAAAAAAAAATCCCCTTAGATTATATTTCATAATTAGCCAACTGTTATCACAAGACTTCGTATTTGAATAACACATTTAGCTAGCAAACAAATGAAGCTTACAGCATAGGAAAAGTAAATGCACTAATACAACAAATATGTATTCTAGTCACATAATCGCGACTTTTATTGACACACTTTGAACAGATATCTCGTCACAGTAGCCAGCCAATAACAAAGAAATCAAGAGTAATTTAGAAGTTTCGTCTTGACGAATGAGCCTTGTAATTGCTTTACAAGTAGCCCGTCTCCTGGTAGTAAAAGGCAACCGTTGCCTTCTCTGTCATATTTCAACTGAACTGATGGACGGAATAATACATTTCTTCTAAGACATCATTTAGAAAAATATGTTTGTTAACCGTCAATCACTCGACAAGGGCTTTTAAAAGGGTTTTCTGAGAATTTAAATGGTTTACATGCTTCTTGTTTATTTCCATGAAATGCCAAGTCAATTAGCCAAAATGTATATCAACTGTTTCCAAAGTAAAACGGAGCCATAATTACAAACTAAAAATAATTAATTTTAAAACTCAAATATCTTTTTTGGACCGTTTTATATTATGCCAATTACGAACATTATTATTCGTATCTGTACCATTCTGCTTATTCTTCGGTTCTAGTGTTTAAAAGAAATCGGACTTCACAAATTCTGCTCGACAGTCTTACTGCTTGTATCTTATTTGGTGACATATACACACAAGTGTTGGGTATATCAACCATTTACTGCAGAACGCTACTTATATTCAAAGTTTCTTGCCATGCACTACAAAGCGTTTGCAATCATATTGGGTCAGTTGGTTACCAGGAGACGAGCTTTATTGGGACCCCAGAAGAACGCTGTCAGAGAAACGAAATCTGGCCAGTCGGCATTGTGAGTTGGTTACTAACATCAACGATTTTTCCGGACACAATAACTACGATGACTAATAAACGGATTATGGCAACGTCGCATTGACATTTGGATACGAAGAGTTTATAGTTTTTTTAATTGTCCATGACTGCGCTGGAATATTTGAGACGTAAATGTAAAGTCTTCAGCTCCTGCATAAAATGGCCAATATTCTGAGTTATGTTTAAAGGTCAATATAACTACGCCAGTTATACGTAAAGAAAAGTTTATGGTAAAATGAACAGTGCTTTTATCAAACAGCAAAGCACTGATAAAGGTAAATATTGAATTCTATAGTATGCAAGTCATAAACTAAGATGAAGCGTGTTTTGTTGTCGCGTTTACTGAGCAAAACATACATCCGTATGATATTGATCAGGAATTTATAGACGTTTGACAGAAAGACAAATAACATCCGCTAGTTTTGAGGATTCTTTAGGAAATTGACGCCAAAATTGAGCATCATCTCTAGCAAAGCGAAGATGCAAACGGAAGTGCTTAAACCGAAATACGTTAATCACTCGTCTAAGAGACAGCAGAAGAATTTTTTTGCATTTTTCAATTCAACGCAATTGTGAGTTTTCTTTCAAATTGTTAGTTGGATTTGTGAGCCTGACTGAAAGTGTTATTCTGTAGTTGCATTAAATCAATTTCCAATAGAAACTATAAATAGTGTTATATGTATAAAACGCACGGTAAAAAAAACAAAAACATAAATATGAAAACGGCTCTTTAAACGAAATAGAATATATTTAACGTCGAAGTGCAATAAAGACTTGTATATTCTGTGATTAATATATTTTACCCTAACATCTTGTCTAGATACGTGTTATCACTCTGATATTCGCTATTCAATAAAAAAATCAACTCTGAACAAGGATGGAGAAAATGAAATAAGCGTTCATTTTATAGTTAATTTAATTAGGTAAGGTTATCACAATCAGCTGAAATATACGTACTCGTAGTTTACGTAACCTGATAACGAGGCTCTCTGATGCCAAGAGGAACGTATATGTTACTATTTTTTTTCTAAACATTTTGTATTTCGTTTAAGAAAATTCTATTCAAACAAGTGTCGTTTCTATAGTGTTGTTGTTGTTGTTGTTGTTCAATGTTATACTTTAAAGTGCAATAAAATATTATTTGTTAGTCCGTCGTTGTTGGCTATCGTTGGTGACGGGTGGTCTCGAACCATCGCTTGTTGCGTTCACAATAAAAAAATAAGCATTAGAATAATAAGCCTAAGAAAAATAGCATTAGGAAAACAACAACATGCTTCTGAATAACAGATATTAATATCACACAAAAATCTGCGTGTAAGCATTACCATAAGCCTTTCTTTTTTCGCCTATTTAAGCCCCTTCCAAAAACCACGTTGACTTTTCGTATTGCGTATACATTATTTACACATTACATTACATTCATTCAGAAGATACTTCTATGATCATTTAAACCCTTTAGATCAAAACAAAATGTTAATGACATTACGTGTTTTATCTGTTGTGTTTAACTAATACTTTTGTTTCATGATATGCATGCCCTGATATTTTGGTGGTATTTTCGTAATGAACAGAAAGTGAATTAACAGTATAACAACAAACTGGAGAATGAATAACCACCGCAGATTTGAAATTTCAAATACATGAACTAGTGATTTGCAATTTCAAATACTACTGCAGTCATTTTGAGAATTACATGCATTTACACTGCTCAGTTTTAATCACAATCACTGTAATTGATGGACACTAGATATCAGCCTTTATTAAAAAAAAGTATAGCCACGTGGCCATAATTTCCCGTTAAAATGCGCCAAAATATCGCGAATATTTTGTTGTTGTTGTTGTTGTTGTTTTTCAATGCAATTCTTTATAGTGCAATAAAATAGTATTTGTTAGGCCGTCGGTGTTGGTTATCGTTGGCGACGGGTGTTCTCGAACCATCGCTTGTTGCGTTCACACCTCTCGTTCGACAACAAGGTTAAATTCTCGCTGCGAGACCACAAGGCCATTGTGACTGCCCACCGTCCACCCTTTTAACACATCGAGTGTATATTATCATATGAGTAATACGTTTGAAAGTGTTGCATCCCTTGTAAATAAACGTTTCCATATGGTACGACACGCATGTCAATGTTTATAGATTCCGAATATAATATAGTAAATCAAAATAAAACTGCGTGCCGGTTCCATGAACTTTTTCTTTTAAAAATAAAGCACACTAATGAATATCCCACGAGTATTGTGTTTTTCCGCATAGATTTGCATTTTTTTAATTATGCTATATCATAACTGCAAATATACATACATGTATTGTATTACTGCATTTGCTTCGTTTAATTTATTCCGTTTTCAACAAAAAAACTAATGGGCCCTTCAACTACTCGAAATCTTTATTTACCATTTTCGTTACATGTACAGAGGACATTAACAGGAATAAGTTTGTATGTATTTACATCCGGATCTTTGAGTTAGTTTTTTTTTCATTTACAACACACATAATAAAAAGAACATATACGCATTTACTTATCGCCTACTCCACCATATATCGGTGGTGCGAAGAAAATGAGCCGTGCACAATTTCGTGGTGCAGCTGAGAATCGTCTTTACTTCTACACACGTAAGTATTATATGTATTTAATTTTAGGCTTTACTTAAATGGACATATTTCGAAAATTGGAGAATATGGTACCATGTTAAAATACTTTTATTGCAGTTGGGCTACACTTTCGTTTCAATGTTGTGCGAACTGTGGTGTAAGGAGCTTTTCGCCCGAATCAGACTTGGGCATATTTTGAGATTTGCTCGCATTTCAAGTACACTTTGTTGCTCACACTTTTGTTAAGTTACATGATAAAGCAAATGTCCGTGTGCTAAAATACACAACTAACGTTCTAAGTCGAAAACCAAATAAGACACATGACACACAACTTTTGCAATTATAGATAATACTGTTTTAGTTTTTTAAATGGGATTCTTGGAAATTAATTTGTTTTAATATGAGATGAATTCAAATCTTACAATTTAGCTATATTAATATGCCAACTAGAGAATCTGCGAAAGTCTGTCAAATTGGCAAGATGGTGTCTTCGGATTAAACAAACGTCAACGATAAAAGGAAAATACGTGGGTGTTTTTATCTTCAAAAGACAAAACATAAAGGAATAACTGAATTAGTAAGAAAGGTTCAATTAATGCAGTTTGCAATATGCATATTTATCAAGGTGTAAAAAATTTCTTGTGTCAGCTTTTTTCATCTAAGGATACTATGAACTTACACCTTTTTAAGAGTATTTGATAGATCTTCAATTTGTTTTTTTGTTTCTGTTTTTGTTATGTAATGTTTATTACTTAAATAGCTCAGGTCTATAGGGAAATCGGCGAAAATTACTGCACAGACATTCTTATCATATTAACAAATATATATATGTATATAAAAGAAATTCATCTCTGGATAATACGGCCAACTATAATAACGAGTCCCAGACAAATGAATTACCAAAGCAATCACCCTTTGCAAATGTTGTGACACTACTGTTCCCTCGATTAGTTTTTATGGTTAATATGTTGTTTTTTTATTATTAAATATTCCACATTACACAATACAATTGATCATATACATACATAATGTATAACATATGGTGTTTATTATGTAATGCTATTTTAAGAAGTGAGGGTTGTGTCGTTACAGAAAAGAATAGACATTTTTATATTGTTAAACAAACTGATAAAAAAGAAAATAGAAGACAAAAAAAGCAGAGATCAATTTTAAACTAGAAAAAAAATATTAACAAGTAAATAAAGAGTTTATAAACTACGAAAAGGTAGAAAAAAAAGACTGTACTAGAGGGTGATGCTTAAATGTAATTTTTCTTTTAATACATGCCATTTTTGCTCGTGGACTGTTAGTTTGTCATTCATGAATGCAATTTCATGTTCGATTTTGTATCGCAAACCTATGTAGTTTTTGAAAGCTGTAAAAGTTGGAGTAATATCTCTAAGCTTCATAAAGTATATAAAATATTTCAACAACACAATCAAGAAATTAATGAGACGACTAAAATTTGATTTTTGAAAAAATCCAAAACTTATGGTTTTTATATTTAGACTAATTGGGATATTTATTGACAAGAATAGGTTATTTAGATTGTTCCACAAATTTTGTACAAGTCTACATTCCCAAAAAGATGTTCCATTGTTTCTATATATTCTGAACAGAATTGGCATAAGCAGGAGTTTGTGAGCTTGCATTGATATAGGTATCTGTTTGTTGGTATAAGCCTATTAATGTATTTGTACTGGAAGGTTCTTATTGTTGTATCAATGGTGCATGTTAATGGCAATGTAAATATTTTATTCCACATAATTGTCTCGAAATCTGTCCCTAGAATTTGATTCCATTTATCTTCTTTACCATGGTTTGCATTAAGGGTTTTTATTTGTAATGTATACAGAATTTTATTCGGTTTTTGTTTAGTATTTTCAACCTTTTGAACAAGTGAGACTATGTCATAATTTACTATTGATTCTTCTTTTAATTTATGTTTTATTTTACTCGGTATACTAGCCGTAAGCTGGTAATACTTTAGGAAATCAGAATTGCCTATAGTATAAAGATGTTTTATCTCGTCAAATGTATAGAATTCCTTTGATCTGTAATCAAAGATATGTTGGACAAATTTGATACCTTTTTCATACCATTTGTGATAGTATACACTTTGTTCATTTACCTTTACGTCGGTGTTATTCCATAATATTGTTTTACTTGAACTATTAGTTTGAATATATTTGCTTATTTCAGACCATGATAAGAGTATTTCAGCTAAATATTTATATTTATGTGCAATGATGTTTATTGTTACTTCGTCGAGATTACTTTCGAAAACCAACCTGCCTCCAAATTTATGTAAAGCGTCATTATAAAAAGTTTTGTAATGATGTTTGTTTGTTTCATCCAGTAGTCTCTTCACCCATGACGCTTTGATCGATTTATTTAACATATAAATATTTGGAACTCTAAGGCCACCATCTTTAAAATCGTTCATTAGTACTTTCCTTTTTATCTTTTCGGGTTTATTATTCCAAATGAACTTAAAAATTGACGTGTTAATGTCATCAAGGATGTATTTAGGTGGTGAAGGTAGAACTGTCATGGGATAGATAAGGTTTGGAAGCGCTAATGTCTTAACTACTGTAACTTTTTCCATAAGCGTTAGTTTTCTGTGCTGCCAACTCTTGAGACAATTCTTGAAACTTTGTAGCTTTGGAACAAGATTATTTTGAATCATATTGCTATTGCTCTTGTTAAAAACGATTCTAAGTGTTTTGGCTTCCTGACTGTTGTTGTGAAATTGATAACTATCTAAGTATGCAATATATGATGATTTTAAGCTCCTTACTCGTAAGACTGTAGATTTTGTTGAATTTAATTTTATGCCAGATATTTTTCCAAAGTTATCTATTGTTTTTATCAAAGTTTCGAAAGATGTTTTGGATCCATAATTAATATATGTAGCATCGTAGGCAAAAAGAGATTGTTTTATTTCATTGTTATAAAGTTGTATCCCTTTAATAAGTTTATTTTTCTGTATTGTATTAGATAGCAGTTCAATACAAATGATAAATATGGAAGAAGATAGGGGGCAGCCTTGTCTGACGCCTCGCTCAATTTGAAATTATTCAGAGAGAAAACCATTATTTATTATAACACTATTGATATCATTATAGAAGAGCTTGACCCAATTTATTAAGCTTTGACCAAAATGTAAATATTCTAGACATTTAAGTATAAATTCGTGGTTTAAAGTATCATAAGCCTTTTCAAAATCGGCAAAAAATAACAACCCAGGCTTATTTGTAGTATTGAAATAGTTAATACTTTCATCTATAAGTCGTATGTTTTCACCAATGTATCTTCCATACACAAAACCTGTTTAAAAAGGGCTTACAATTTTATTTAAAATTCTTTTCATTCTATTTGAAATGGATTTGGTTGCTATTTTATAGTCTACATTAAGTAAAACTTATTGGTCTCCAGTTTGAGATCACTTCTAAATCTCTGCCTTGTTTTGGAATTAAAGAAATTAAACCTTGTTTCATAAGAGGAGATAAATTACCTTCTGTAAAACATTGATTAATAGCATTGACAAAGAATATTTTTAAATCGTTCCAAAATATTTTATAAAACTCGGCTGTGAAACCATCAGACCCTGGGTTTTTTATTTTTCATCTCTTTTAACGCTTGTCTGCATTCGTATTCTGTCAAAATACCTTCGCAGCTAGCTTTATCTTCATCATTTAGTTTGACAACTGGTGTTGAAAAAAACTCACTATTGTGATTTAAAACAGTATCATCTTTTGTGTATAATTTCTTGTAAAATGTCCGTTGAGCGTTCAGTATTTCTGAAGGTTTACTGATAATTTTATTTTCAACTTTCAAAGTGTGAATTGTTTTCATTTCTGCATGGGATTGCCTTTTTTCAAGGTTTGCAAAGTATTTATAGTTTTTCTCATTATTTTCAACATGTCGAGCTTTTGCTCTTAAAATAATTCCATTTATTCTTTTAGTGAGTATCTCGTCTAGTTCGCCTTTAAGTTTTGAAATTGCTTCTATTATTTGGTTACTGTCACTCTCTGTATTATTTAGCTTTTCTCTAAATTAGATATATCGTTTATTATGTTTTTCTCTTTTTCGTTTGTTTTTCGCTTTAAATTTGATGAAAAACTTATTGTTGAGTTTCTTATGTTTCCTTTTAATATCTCCCAAAATGTTATGGGGTTTGTTTCCTTATTGATTTCAGCAGTGTTTGTTATCGTATCCTTTATAAGCTGTTGGTATTCGCTTATTAATAGTATACTATTATTTATTTTAAAATATCCTGGACTTCTTTTGTTTTCAGAAAAATTTATTTTTATATATACTAAACAATGATCAGTTTTATATCCGTGGATAATTTTGCTACTTATACATATATTTTGCATGTAATTTGAAACTAAAAAATAGTCCAATCGGCTTTGGGTGATAGGTTTAGTATTTGAATGTCAAGTAAATTGTTTTTTATGTTGGTGTTGTTCACGCCAAACATCAATAAGGTTACAGGAAGTGATCATGTTTAATAGAGTTTGTCTCGATCGCTTATGTAATTCAACATTACCATTTTTCTTATCTAAACTACTATCTAAAAAGGTGTTAAAATCTCCTCAAACGATTATATTTCGATCACTATATTCATTTATGAAATTTTCTAATATTTCAAAAAAGAGAGGTTCGTCTTGGTTTGGCCCGTATAGGTTAATAATAAGTAACTCTTTGTTTTCTATGGTAAATTCCAAACCTAAAATTCTACCTATTTTTATTTCATGAACATTTTTTATTTCTACAAGACAGTTAGGATTAATCAGTATTGCAACACCTTCACTATTTGTAAAATTGCCGCTGAAGTAAAAATCTCCACCCCAATCATCTTTACATTGTCCAAAATTCCTTTTTGAAACATGTGTTTCTTGCAATAGACAAATAGAAAACTTGTTATCTTTTAGCCATGAAAATATTTGATTTCGTTTGATTTTGTTTGACAAACCACGAACATTCAACGAGCAAATTGTTCTATCCATAAGGTAGGTTCAAAATGATAATTAATTCACCCTCTAAAACAGAAATTGTAAAGACATAAAAAAGTGCTAGCATTGTATTATTACACAGTTTGGACTGGTATTCAATAATTTGGACTTTTATAATATTAACATTAGGAAAACGATATTTAATAATTATTCAGCGATTGGAAGGAAATTTGCCGTTTAATTATGTTGACTTGAACATATTATCTCTTTAAATTTAAAGTATCTTTATTATAGAAAAAAACAACAAAAAGATGCCTTATAAATTACAAAAGAAAGAAAAGACTCATTAAAAGGGATTATTATGTTTGCTAGCAAAAGTAATTATCATAAAATTTAAACATTACTAAAATGAAAAAGAAGTATGTGTTAGAAAGCATACACAAGCTGACTACCACAAAAAGCTACACATGTTCAGGAATGAGAGTCGTACCTAAGTATATCCTGGAAACAAATACCACAAAGAGTTCGATCAAATTGCATAATATACAAATGCTTCAAAAAAAACTATACAATCGCACATGCTTGAGCTATTGGTTGATATCTAAGTATTACTTTTCATATTTCAAATATCAAGAACAATAAAAGAAAAAAAATGTAGGGACACGTATAAAACGTCATTTGTGAAGCGTTTAACTAAAATGCCACACAACAGCTGAGCTAACAACTTTTCATGGATAGCATATATACAATACTTATGTGTATCGTTTTGTTTCTGTATCTTGTCAATACATGTATCAAGTATAAGCTAAGTCAAAAATAGATTAAGAAGCATGTATTTGTTCTTTGTTTTAAAGAACTTATGTACGTGTATAATGATCACAAAAGATGTAATGCATATTGTCTTAACTATCGAAAATGAAACGGTAAAGAACTCATGCAAGTTTTACTAAAACTACGATCATTTCAAGTTGTTACAGTAAACATTGATATTTATACCAGGGGCTCTGTATAATGAATAATAAATGATACATTTATCATAGTTTTAAATTACATAATGATATTTTCTATTTATAACAAAAACGGTGTATTACATTAACTTAGGTAATCTATAAACAAAGATGTGCCCTGTTTATGGTATTTAGTAAATTTATTTTAAAAAATAACAAACAAACAAAAAATATGTACTTTTTTGATTTGTGCCAAGTTTTACAAACAACGGATAGGTTTTCGTTTTAACAGAAAATTATAATGCTATTTAATTATAAATGTAGCAGTGACACTATGCGATTAGTTCTTATGCACCGATAGATACATAATCTCCACAATGCACAGTGTATACTGCACAACGTAAAATAGCGGAACACATATTACTGCGGCCATGGTAAGTCCAGCCAACTCTGATAATCATCGAAATCTACTCGGTAAAGTTTGTCTGTTTCATCCTTATAGAAGATCTTTCCATTTGATATCCAGGCTCTAGACACTTCACCCCTCTGTTTCAGCCGCACGCACATGAACACATAATAGTTTAAAGCAGTAAGATCATCATAGAGGAACATTCCGCTGCCTGACATTTTCTTTTTATTTCTCATAACTTCATCACGTTTCATGCGAGAAATAAATCGAATGATGACTTCACTTTTGCCGTTTCTATTCCTTCTAAGCCTTTGCGCAATATCGATATCAGAATAGGATATATCAATGCCCATTCGTGTTTTTGTTCATGCACGACTATCTTTGTTGATTCCTCGGGAAACTCTGGGACTGTTCTACTATCTGCTCTTTCTGGTAGCCCACGTATTCTTATATTATTTAGCCTACTGTATTGTTCACTGTCATTCCTGAACTTTTCATGCCTATCTTTATTTTTTTTATGTTGGCAAACATTGATTAGGAATTCGATGTCACCAGGAAAAAGTGAGATTTAAACATCAATGTCGTATTTAAAATTTATATATAAACATGTATAACAAACATAAATTTGGAGTGATACACCTCTAACTTCTTACTAATGCGAAAATTAAACTGCGCGACGGTTTGATGAACTTCTTCATTTAAAAATAATGCAGTTTAATAGATATCCAACAAATACATACATATATTGTATTACTGCATTCGCTTCGTTTACTTCATTCCGTTTTCAACAATAAACTTAAAGGCCGTTCAAATACTCGAAATCTTTATTTACCATTCCCGGTTAACAGGAATTAGTTTGAGTTTATTAACATCCGGATCTTGTTCAACGAGGTGCAATTTGGTTATATAAGATAAACTTGACGTTATGACGCATTGAATTAAGAAGCTGAATCGTTGTATCGAAAACATATGCCATAATGTCAGAAGATGAATGTTAAACACACGATTACCAAAAACATGGCTTACACGTGGAAACGTGGCGAGTTAGTACTTATGACGTTTCAAATTTCACAATTTCAATAAAGCAATCACATGCTAGAATTTATAATGGTCGGTAGAAAATCTTTTTTCGTAAGAAGTCCTTTGGTAACATTTGTTTTGGTTTGCCCTGTGTTTCATTCTTAGGTTTTACTTTAATAAGCTAACTTTGACATTGTAATACAACTTCCTTTCTATGATTTCAGTCTACGGAATACCGATTTTAATTACAAGAGAAATATACTAAAATTAGGCTAAGGAATTACAAATTAATTCACATTAACGTTGAATTGAGAAACACGAAGAGAAATATAAATGAGCTATTCTTTGACTGTCAGTAGCAGGAGAGTAATGTACGTATTTCTGTTTTAAGCACTTCCGTTTGCAGCTCCGCTCCACGAGAAGTAGGGCGTCAATTTCCGTAAACATCAGAACCATCCTAAAAAGTTGCGGACCGTATATGTCTTCCTGTCAACAACTTCTTGATTATCCTTCTGGCGGATATTATTTTCTCCCACCTCAGATAAGTAGATCCAATAATTTAACCATGCTAGATATTCTTATCTTGCCCACGGGTGAAGATAAAATGCTCCTTTTAATGGTCACCACATTGTAATTACCTCCCTTGTTAAAGACTGTCGTCAGTAGCATCAAGGAAATCTTGTTTTATGGTAATATTTAGAACGCTAATTAATTATTTTTCGCTTAAAATGTCACCATAAAACAGTTTTCACGCACCATTCAAGAAATAATGCTTCATTCTCCTCAGAACTGTTTAAAAAGACCGATTTGTCTACTGGATGTTACACTTTCGGTCATGGAAGATACTTATAGTCTGTAGGTCAGTACCCACGTCTGGTAAAAATAAGTAATAAGTAAACACAGTAATGAATGTACAACTAACTCTAATATGACAGGGTTAATTGTCCTGGTAGTTTATACAATCATGCGATATGAGAAAGGTTACCTGAGGTCGAGATCATGTTCTATTCAATAGATTGTTTGGATATTGTGATGAAGATTTGAGTGTTATATTGAATTGAAACTGAATTGTCAACGAGGCACTATCCATTTTGCATTTACTACGTCAAATTTAAAATCACACAGGATAAATGTCCAAGGGCTTGTCATTGTTTTTCTCTGCTTTTAACGGAAGTTTACGCTAACTCAAAACTAATGACAACCTGCCCGTTATTAACAATGTTTTACTGGGACTGACGTTTAAGTATCTTGGACAATTATCAACGAAATAATTGTCACTGTATTATCTCTCATTGGACTACTGAAAAAGTTTCTTAACAACATGTATTGTCGATGTCTTTTTTTGCGGCAAAAGTATATTAATTTCTAAGACACAGATGTTTTGAAACATAACTTAAAACTTATGGTACTTTCGTATTATACACACAGCTGTTTCTATCATATACACTATAAAAAAACTAAACAAGGTTCCTTGTGTCATTTTTAAAAACAAGTAATAAAGCATGATTGTATGAGAAAACCTTTGTTTTGTCAACATTTAAGATTGCATTTCATTTGTATGCAGTATGCATAAGTCATATTTATTGTTTACGCAGTGACAGTACTCGAAAATGTTAAATATTAGTCGTTGCATAGGAAATAAAAGCACTAGAAAATTGGTACGATGAAGAGGGCGGGGGGGGGGGGGCGTTTATACCAAACCATTAAAAATATTTTTATTTCCATTGACTTTTAAATCATTTTGACTCTTATAAAAGTGAATCCTGTATTCAGGTATACATAATTATGATATGAAATATACTTTTTTTGATAAAAATTATATGTACATCTTAAGTTTAAAGCTTCAATTCATTTTGCAGCATTGTGTTGGTGGTAATGGCCCAACATGTATCCTCTGGACCCGGTTCGAGCAGACGGATCCTATTCTACACTGGCTTGGAGGCAGTTCGTGCCTCTGGTGTTCATTTAAAGGGGCTTTAACCTTTTACAAAAAAATCTAACAGGCTATGTTTTGTAATTCAAAATATATTTATTTTATATGGTGGCATACTTCTGCCACCAGATAACCATATAACTAACTAGTTAATTAAGTGGTAAACTAGTTACGTAACAAGTTAACCACTTAATTAACTAGTTAGTTATGTGGTTAACTAGTTACGTAACTAATTATTTTTTTTCAATAAATTTAAGATCATAACGGGAAATAAATGCATGTTAGTGCCTACAACTGCCATTCTTGTATTATTTTACCAGCTTAATGTTAAGATATTGACTGATTTTATACTGAACGCAATTGCTTGTATGGAAGTATTCTTTACTTCATTGTTGAAGTTCGATATTTAAGACACAACGATTTATTTATAAAACGTAGCTACATTTGAAGGTCAGTTATACGATGTACAGTATAGATCAGATATATACTATGGATTAATTAACAGAAATGCAGAGTTGCGTGTTGGCCAAGTGCCATTCAATGAGGCCATTTCTCAAGCATGCCTATTGTCGCCTTACTAAGTATTGACTGTTAATGGTCTCACAATCGGGTTGAGAATCAATCAACAAATCATTTACTTTTATTTGATTCAAATGGTGGAACCAAACAAGGTTCACACTGGGATAATTGAACCGCTGCACTCATGTCGTATGGCACATTAACTGTGTGGTTTAATTTTGTTTTTGTTTTGTATTCATATTTTCTTATGAATTTACACCGGTCTATTTGTAATTTGAACAAAGCTGTACATATTTAGTAAGAACATTATTATCATTCTGGGGTGATATTACAGAAGCATCTCATCAATTCTTATTATTGGCATATTCGTTTACTTGTTAAACATATGGGATATTTGTGGTTAAATTTAGATAAATAAATGAAAATTAATTTGTTTAATGTTTTTATTCTAAAACAGTTAAAACCTATTGTTGTGTAAACAATTTTGTGAATAGTATTTTAAATATCATAAATGCTTTTTCGTGATATCAAATACTATGGCCTATTAAGTATATCATGACAAGCAGATGAACCGAATTGCTTTTGAGGAAACAGGTTTTGGCCTAGAGATCTCGATTTTGATAGAGGTCCCTCAAACACCTCAAGAGCCTTTACTATTTTGACGTCAGTTGGTTTAAGATCAAGGTCGTGGTGACATTGAGCTGAAAACATAATTCGTTTAATAACTTTAGAAAGCTTTCATCAAGATACCTCAACCTTGGTATGCTAGTGAACTACATCTCCTTCCTTTTAGCCGTTTCAAAAACATTCGCGGCGTCCTTTATGCTTTGCATCAAATTTAGTCATGTACTATTTTTACATTTATTTTCATTTCAGGGTAAAACGCACGTCATATTGTAAAGTAAACGCCTCTCTCTTCTAAAAAACGGCCACCCGATACGTGATGCGAAAAGGTGTTCTATTTTACTGCCTCTTAGAAAGCTTTTATAATATGTTTTGTAATTTGTATAAATCTGTCAACTCCTTAGTGCTTTGGACAACACCAACGAGTATGTCCCTATTGTTTGTCTGAACAGATTTCTTAAAAAAGAGTGTTGAATAAAACATCCTTACTATATCAAATGAAACTAAATACCGTGCGTCTTTGCATCGCGTTAAACTTTATATGATGGTATAAAAGACATACTAATTACATTCAATCATGTTTTAGTAATGAAAATTATAATTTTGGCTACGAACCGAGTGAGTCATTTGATGGTTGGTTTTGTTCCACATTGTGCCGTGTCGTCTGCAAGAAAATAGAGTGTGATTTCTCTTTTGCTTCATAAATTGTATTATTAGTACGTATTTGAGGTACTGTTGAAATATTCGAAAATCGTTTAAAAAGATATACTTGTAGATATATATCCTGTTGCGCATGCGCATTGCGAATGAATTATGCATCTATTTAATATCGTTGATTTATAATACCAATGTTAGAATAACATAATTATATAATGCTGATTCACTAAAATGAACGTACGAACATCATTTTGAACACTAAAACGCTATATAATAAAAGTTCATTCATGTAATCGCCAGGAACTTGGCATTCTGTGAATTTCATTTTTGGGGGGTATGAAGTCCTCTGGGTTTGAAAAGTTTATGCAGTTTTTGCCGCATCGATCATTTACATTATACAGGTTGCTACGCAACTGCGTGATTTGCCCAAAAGCAATCATACCGAGACATTATGCTGTCCTTGTTGGGATAATTGTCTTCCAAGACACTTCCAGGAAAGAGAAATACCAGATCACAGTGTTGATGGCATGCAGACTTTCATTTGTTTTGAATTAACGTCAATTTCAGTTCATAGCGAAGTACAGGAACTTCGCCTTCTTGGACAGTACTCGTCCGTGAATACAAATTTTACCTTGTAAGCATTATATTGTGCATCATTGGCATTTTAATTTGATATTCTAGACTAACAAGATTATAATATTTATTTTTCGCATTATTATACTTATTTCACTTGCTGTGTTAATCATTTCACTTTGATTAAAAATGACAATAATATGTATATATATATATTATTATATGTAAAACTTCATACATAGTTTTAAGACGGCATGTCGTTTAGTGAAAAAGAAATAAGGTTGAAGGAAAGGATAAACATAAAGATTTACAAACAATTTCATTTTATCCCATTTTTATTTACATAAGGCAAAATATATAGCCAAACAGCAAGTTTCAAAAGTCTCAATAAAATACGTCATGAGTTATGCCTCAATCACAGGAATTCACACCGCTCCCAGATATTAAATTATTTTATTTATCATTTTCTGGACCATCAGCCGATGATCTATAGTGCCACTTAATAAATGAGGAATTTGATATATATGTATAGGTTATGTAAGTGATTAACCTTAAACGTTTATTATATCATGAATAATTTTTTAAATGAATCAATGGGTGAAATGCTCATCTTGGACAAAACCATTCCATGCGTCACACTTATTTTGTACGACCATATAAGCTCATCTTGGACAGAAACATTGCATGCGTCACCCTCGGTTCAAAAAACCATTTCCTGAATGGTTAAACATAGGAAACGAATATCAGTCTTAAAAGTGCATGACAATCGATATGAATATGGATCTTTCTTGTAAGGAAATATTTCTGGTAATGGAAGGACACGATAAAGGAGTCTATCACATGCCTCAGACGCTCGTTTTAAAATAGTATTTTGTCTGTGGATTGTTATGAATATGGAACTTCACTCTGGATGTTCTGAACCTTTGAAAGGCATCAGCTTCTCTGACAACGGTTTACATAGTTTTGTGCAAACAAACACATATATAACAAATATTTTCATCAAAAGTCTGACATTTGTAGAGAACATGTATATCCTGGTTATCCAATTTACTCAAATGACATATTTTATAAATGAATATGGTGTCTGTATCACTGTGCGAATGATTGTACGTTTCGACCCCGATACAATCGCTTTCGCCGTTGACCAATACTTAGTGACAGTGAACCTGTTAAAGCCACAATAACGACGTGCATGATTTCTGTATCTCAATTTCTGTCGCGCAGAATCTACCAAGTCGAACAAATTGGAAATATATTATGCAGAGAACAGCGGCATTAGTATCAGGTCTAACATTTCATTACCAGAATTACTTAGTACTTCTGTTCATAGTGCTGTGAAGGAAAAGTACTGATTGTTATTCTAAGGTTTATCCGGCTTTAAGGCTACGATCTTAGCCACGAACAATAACTTAGAGAGTTTCACTAGCGAACTATCAAATGAGGATACAAACCAAGAAAAAAACCCGTAGAAAGTGTAAGGTGCCATTATAACAATACTTTTTGTTAGCTATTGCTAAAATATGATACTTCTCGTTGCTGATTGTCATACGCCATTTAGTGGTAAACCATGATTACCATTAATATTCTTGTTCGCTTGGTCTGTAAAAGCAACGTTTGCATAATTATAACCAGTTCTGATATGTTTGGATGTATGATGCTTTCAGAAACGGTTCAAGCTTTTGGTGCTCTTATTTTCTGCAGAAGAAACAAAAAGCAACGTGAATGGGAACATCACATACTGCCCGTATTTGGAAAAGAATTTACCTGTTGAAGTGAACAGATCCATGGAAAATATGGAAATGAAAACGTAAATGGAACGATAGCTTTCATTTAAACAGATCTTGAAAACAAATCAATTGGGTCTACGAACATGACAAAGCCAAATAAAGTTTATGGGGTCTCGTTTACGATCGGAAAGCTCATTTGCATGACTGTATCTTTATTTAGTGGTATAAGAATGATGATTTTTTTTTAAATTTACTGCCGAAAACTAGATGACATATTTCTTGCATTATGGGTAGGTGAATAAATCGGAAACAGCCTAGATTGTAGACTTATCTGAGTTGTTGCAAGTAAAAGCCATACTATATCATATATTTATGGATTTACTGATGATTGATAACCAAATACTGATCGAATTTTGATGTTAGTCTCTCTATGAATGTGGAAAACCGCATTATACAAATTAAACATTGCTTCTAGAGATAAAATATCATTTCTATGACCATATAAGTCTATTTTTAGCATGAAAATACAATAAAATAAAATAAAACGTTTACATGATGTGCCATGTGTTTGGGTTGGCCAACATAATGGCCTATTGTTAGAAATACATATATATATTTTTTCCTATTCAGTTAATTTGTAACATGTTATACAGTAACAAAGTTGCTGTATAATAGTGTCAGATTATTACCGTGAACTTCAGTGTTTCGAACCATGCCCTTCAGATACAGTTGATACTGATGCTATCTATAATCATTTTTTCTAACATTTTTTTTCAATATGATTGTAATATATTTTTAGAAACATAAAATTAAAGCATTTTATAACTTTTCATGCATTTCATATATTTAAAGGTTGCCAATTATGAAACAAATAATTTAATATTTGATATGAATGTAAAACAATGACAAAAGGGAAATGCATTCCATAAAAGGAGTACATCTATACAAACACAAAATGACTTAATTTATTTTTCTGCATATCATACAAAGAATAAAGATGTGTTTATTTTTGTAAAAGCTTAAAAGGATGGAACGATATTTGAAATTTACATTTTAAGTACAACTAAAAACAAAAATACCTTTTAACATTTCCTATCAGAGGACCACTAAGCTTTGTTTTATTCGTAGACAAAAGAACACACGTACATATTTGCATGTTTTCCATTCAACAATTAAAAAGACCATGTCAAATTGATTTCAGTGTTTAGTGTCATTTGAATGTTTATGTTGTGTTGGCCTTCGGACAAACAAATTACACGATATATGAAATAAACTAGGTCCTAAATAAGCGAACAACTTTGATATTTATTTAAACATTTTGTTGTTTTTCTATATTTGTATCCATTAAACTCCGTTTTATATAGTTTTAAAGCTTTTAACCAGAGCTAGTATTTTGCTATGACCATTTTATTCAAATTCTGTCTACAAATAAACATTGTATTTCTTCATTTATATACTGGAAGGCACCACAAATATGACATTTCCATCATCATTAAATGTCAATTTATGATATTGTGCATGAATAAAGATGACATTAATATCTTGTTGGTGTTAATCTTTATTGTTTGATTTAAAAAAAAAAGATTCAGTTTTCAAAAACCATTGACAATGAAATATTTCGAAACAAATACAATTGGTTGAAACCAATTGAAATTTTCTTCCATATCCAAACAATGCATGTAAAATATTGACACATGAATGATTAACGGTAGTCTATGAGGAGTCATAATTCAATAACAGAGACATCTCGCTTTGAACGATAGGGACGAAACCTAAAGTCTCAATCAATTTTATCATGTCGGCCTTTTCCAGTCTGTAAAACAGCCTAGAACAACTGAAATTAGTAAATGACTTTTTGAGAAGGATTTGGAAGTCCATGGATAAATGTTTCTAAGTAAAAAAATATTTTTGAATATGTACAGTACAATGTGTGGTGATTCTGTGAAGCACCAAAACACCTGAGGGTAAATACATTTAAGACGTCCTTTAGCATAAAACGAATCAATATAGAGTGACATTTGCGAATTGCCGTTCAAAAACTGGAAATAGTCAAGCATGTATGATCAGTTGTTTTACCTTTCACCAACAAGTATATGTAGTTAGTTGCAAAGAAGGAAGGATAAATTAAAGTGACTAAACGTCAGTTGTAGTTCATCGATGTAACCTAACAGTAAGCCAGAAACATTGTGTCCGATGATAATAATAGTATCATGTTGAATACTCTGATCGATTCACTTCAAAACATAAAATTGTTTGCTATATTTTCTTTGAAAAGAAAAGATGGCTACAGTGTAACACTATGCCAATTGATGTTTTATTTACATTTCTTGTAATTCATACAGTTAATTCATACAGCAAACATAATATATTTATTAATAGTTTTCCATTCACAGAAAACGTATGAGACACATTTCAAATTCAACAAATAAACAACAACATCTGGATAATGTTTCATTTGAACCATTACTGTGTTAGTTTGTACATTTATTTGCGTTCTGTTGTAAACAGTTAATTTAAAAGCTAGTCCTTATATCGATCAGGAGATATAATTATCGTGAGACTAACACAATAATAAGATGAAAATCGAGCCCAGCAGTCAAACCTTTGTCTTTCAATTGGTTTAAATTCCCTACAGGCATTTGATGAGACAAACAACACAACTAGACAGAAGAAAAGATTAGATAAGAATGAATTTCAGTTTGGGCTACCGCCTTTGGGTTAGGTTTGTTTTTCTATTTACAACATAATGTAAAGAACATATACACGATTACTAAACAAAGAAAAAGAGCTGTGGACAATTCCGTGGTGCAGACGAGAAATGTGTTTACTTCTTTTATACTGGATCAATTTTTCGGCGACGAACATGGCGTTTAATATTGAAGGTACCTAGAACCTAGGTATTAGAATTATTAATGACAGAACATGGCGTTTGTGTTACTTTTCCTAATTAACTAAATCAAACAGTTATAATATTGACATTTTATGTAAAAAAAAAACGATTTCAAACATCTTGAGTGGGTTAGACGTATTGCTCAATATTAAGGTAACGTAAAGGGAACTTGTCAAGTTGAATTTGCGTGAAACATACATTTATCTTTGAAGATAAACGGGATTAAGCTTGAGGTGATGAAATGGGTTTTTTTTTCAGATTAAAAAGGGTCTCCGGAGTTCTTCTAAGACCTGTATGCTGAATTGCGTTTAGAGAAGGCAAAGTTTTGTGAAGGACGCTTACGCGTTATATGTACAGTAATGGAAGTGCGATACGGTGTAGAAGATAACGAAGAGTATAGTTTATCTGTAAGATTGAATGGCGTATGCTGGGTAACTGACGAACGCTCGTGGGAACAGACAAGTGACCGGATGTTGATGATGGAAATAGGGATCTGCAAATCTAGGCCTATTTTAGTGTCTACCAGTTTAACCGACGAAAATCGAATCGAACGTGATCGACCCTTGTGTTTCTTCAAAGTTATACTTTATGTATCTTGGGCACATTTCGTTGGCGGCGAGGATGAGGTAATTGAGTTGTTACAACATTTTGTATTGTAGACATCGTTCTATATTACAGATAAAAGAAATATTTGAATTAGATCTGACTTTTCCAACATTCAAATCTGTAAGATGGAATGACGAAAACCAATTAACTAAAAGACGATCGTGGGACCAGACAAGAGACCGAAAGTTGAAGAGAAATATGACACTGCAATTCTAGACCTTTACATCAATAACCATATTCAGTTATATATAAGTTCAAACAGATTTTAGTGTTTGAACAAAAAAATCACTGTTTCAGAAGTGTTTATAATCAGTTACAACTTACACTTTGTATAGAAAAAACGACAATTCAACAAAATGTTTTTATTGAATCCGTTTCAATCGTAATAAGATGTAATAGTAGGCACAAGATCAGGCCATATCAACTTGATTCTTCGTTTATTGTCTTTCAAAATATACCTACCGAACAGGATAAAAACAACATAAAATAACAACAACAAAAATGTTAAGGCTTCTTTGTTTTACATGTTCTTCTTGAAGGCATTAAGCTAAACAGATTCTATAGTATTAACATTGAATAAAATAGGTATTTTTATAAATGTAATACAAACTAGCTTGACGTATAATGATAGCATTTAAGTAATAATATGAACTGAGGCGCTGCCTCTACGGGCTTGAAGTGTTATTGCCGGACACTTTAAAGTTTACTTAATGACTAAGTGAAACATACTAGGAGTAAAAGGGAAACGTTTTTTTTTTGTATATGTTCATGGAACTTTTTAAATAACAAGCAGTTCTGTTCCTGTAAGCAATATATTTAGTATATACACAACCATCTACAATAAAAGTGTATACAGTATATTATAATGCATTACTACATATTTTATATGAAGTTTGGGGTTATTTTTCTTATTCATCTTCAATAAAGCTACTTTGCATTTGAGATCAAGTACACAAACGCATTTGAAGAATATGTTACAAACAGAAAATAAATAAAAATGAGCACATACCAATTATATTGCATTGAAGTATATTACAATCAGGGGAAGTTATAACTTTAATTGGAATTGAATGGGCAAAAATCTATTTAAATATAATGGTAAAACATGGCAAAACATTTATACTCAATTACTAATAATAATCAAACAAAACTCCCTAACCAAACCATTGAAGGAATTATTGATTGTATATGAGAAATTTGTAGCCAAGCAGCTCTGGCAAATTGATTGCAAAACATCTCAGTGAGAATACAGAATATATTCTTATTTGTTTGTTACAAAAACGTACCGCCCCCCCCCCCCCAAAAAAAAAAAAAAAAAAAAAAAAAAAAACAACAACAAAAAAAACACTGAATAAATAAGTAAATCAATGCAAATTGTTAATTATGAACAAAAAATGTGTTGTTTAGATTTTAAGGGCAAATACAAATACTGCTTTTATTACAGAATTATCTAAACGGTGCTTTCAATCAACTTTCAATCAACTTGAGTTTGTGTTTGAAATGACAAATGAAACTGACAAATATCAAGTCTAATGATCGAAATGATCTAAATTTAAATTTTAATTATATTTTAAACAGCTTTGCTAAAATCAGGTTTACACTAAAAGAGATCTGTTTCAGACCTTTGACGGTTAAATATGAATGTACACAAGCATTTTTTACAGATCACCCACACTGACCTTTTTGTCTTGCTTTTTGATAAAAGGGTTGTTGTTTTTACATCTGGCGGGAAATAAAATTGTATGAATAAATAAATGTTGAACTTTTGTAGACTTTTAAAGGCCCAATATGTTATGACCTCTCATAACATTTTTGACATGAAGTATATTCTGAATTAAGCATGGAAACAGTCAAAACCAAATTTCCAGATCATGGGACTTTCTTAAAGACCCAGTATGTTAAAGAAGTTCAAACTTATCAAAGTGTTATTACAAACAAATGACTTCTAACCATCAAATCATATTTTAACCCACAGGGTGATCTAAAAAGAAATGATAAATTGCAATAACAATCAACATTCAACAGAGCTAAAATATATTCTAAATTTAGCGCCTATATAGTATATACAAAGAAGTAATCAAGACAGTGATTTTGTTGGAACACACCCAAATAAGAACCCAGTGAATAACTGCCAGCTGAGCTTACTAAGCACTATTTCATTTATATGTGTTGAGTGTACCAGCAAATAGAGCAAGCCCAAATTTCCATTCCAAAACCATTTGTATATGAAAACAATTGAAACCATTAAAATGATTATATATAATATTATTTATACAAAATTCCATCATAAGGCTATTAAATTATTCACATATGCTATTATGCACAAATTAAGGCTACAGTTATCTATTATTAATTTATATAGAATTATCTGAAAAAATGCCTGCAATATGTAAAGTGTCAAATTATGTTAATAAAATTCAGTGGTCTCAAAAGCACAATCAATGTTTTCTGTACTGACAGCTGGGTCTTAAATATTTAACATTTCAGTTCAACAACATACAAATAGTGATCTTGGATTCATTGACAGTCAAAACACCATAACTACTATATACTGAACTGATTGCTTCTTGAAACAAGAGCTGTCACAGACATAGCGCGCTCGACTATTCAGCCGCTTTACTGTGTATGGATTGAAAAGTTTAGGCGAAACATGCATGGATCACTGTTAGATTAGATTTCAATGCAATACATGATGTGCTGAGATATTTACATAAATTGAATTGGAAAATATTTGAGATGGTACGCAAACTTTAACGTAAATTCTAAGTCGAAAAAGGGGCATAATTCTGTCAAAATGCTTGGTACAGTGACCTCCTCCTGTGTACAGGCTGGGGGCATGATGGTGAACAAGCGTGCGAAGTTTCAAAGCCAGATGTCAATGGACTTTGAAAATATTTGAGGTGGTACGCAAACTTAAACGTAAATTCAAAGTCGAAAAAGGGGCATAATTTTGTGTTAATGCTTAATAGAGTTACCTCATCCTGTGTACAGGTTTGGGGCATGATTGTGAACAAGAGTGCAGAGTTTCAAAGCCAAATGTCAATGGACTTTGAAAATATTTGAGATGGTACGCAAACTTTAGCATTAATTCTAAGTCGAAAAGGTGGCATAATTTTGTCGAAATGCTTGTAAGAGTTACCTCCTCCAGTGTACAGGTTGAGGGCATGATGGTGAACAAGCGTGCAAAGTTTCAAAGCCAGATGTTAATTGACTTTGGAAATATTTGAGGTGTTACGCAAACTTTATCAAAATGCTTGATAGAGTTACCTCCTCCTGTTTACAGGTTGGGGGCATGATGATGAACAAATTTGAAAAGTTTCAAAGCCATATGTCAATGGAGTTTGAAAATATATGAGGTGGAACGCAAACTTTAACATAAGTGGTTACGCCGACGGCGACGCTCGGGTGACTAGGATAGCTCTCCTTATTCTACGAATAGTCCAGCTAAAAATCATGCAATAAAAGAAACCGAACAAACAAACAAAAACTGAAAATATCTGGTCGTAAAGAGTTTTGCAATTGTGTATATGTTGCTCAATTATTACATATTTGCTGTAAATGTCACATTTGTATTATTTACACACAAACAAGTTTGACAGGGGTGACTAACATCTGCATTCTCTTGAAATATGGGATACTGTGAAGGTATGCCAGTTAACAATCATTTGCGTCATACACAATTCTATACGTAGTCATAAATTTGATATAGTCAAATAGTGTAATTACATTGATTCAAAGATCAAGACAAAATAGATGAAATATATTATGTTTGAATATTTTGCAATGGGTATTTAACTCTCCAAGGTAATTGACTACAAAGAGGCATTTTGGAGAAGTCAGAAATGCACTTGATTACTTGAAGACATTTTCCATTCTCTAAAGGCGGTATGGAATTCCACACAGAACTATATTGAACAGCATTTTTTGCCCATAAAGGTCCTCTAGAGCTTCAGAAACCAGGTGGCTATAAAAAAAGAAACAATACATTTGTGTTTTACAGAATGTTGAAATGTATTAAGAAGTATTGAGGGATAAGTCAAAAACCTTGATGAACTTGACACACTTTTTATCCCATTTGCCTTGAGATATTTTAAATTTTGTTTAACTGCTTATAGAATTAGTTCTTAATGTAATGCTCAAATAAGAGAGCAAACAAAATAGTTTTACAAAATTGACAAACATGCAGAGGTTGTTGTTTCATTAGAAAATGATATAATCTCATGGCCGCGACCAGAATAATTTACAATATATAACTGGCATGAAACAAAGTCATTTAGGAATGAAACAAACAGAAAAGATAAACAGAAAAGAATCAAACCCGCTCAAATAATGCTACTGATTGGATACATTTTCATAAAGTAATAATTGTGAAATACTAATAAATTACCGCATGATGTCTGCTCCAGTTTAAGTTTGGCTGGCTTGACTGTCATCATTCCCATCTCCAATTTGTCGCAAAAAATAACAAATTTATAATAAGTTATTAAGGAATTAGATTACTAAAAAGATGCACTATACTTGATTGGTGGATTTACTAAAAACTTATTTACATAAGGACATTCACTAAAGGCTAAAAGTTGGGGTGCTCTAGCTGGCGTTTACACTAAATTGTGTTGGGAGGAGGGAGGGATAGATATCAAAAGTGTGTGTGTGTGTGTGTGTAGAGGAGGGGGGGGGGGCGCAAGAGCTATAAAAGGATCTCAACTACTACTCGCATAACCGGAGAACACGTAAAGCTGAACTCTCATAGATTGACCACTTTTACAACTTTTTATTTTTTTGTCTTGGAAAGAGCAAATTTTTGCATAAATATCTGCAAACCAATGATATTAGTTTACTGACAAAAATCAGATCGTAGACTTTCTTATTTCCGTTCGAAAATAAATGTTTTATGGCTTAAACCGTTACTATCGGTTTAAGAAAAATGCATAAACATATTTTTTCTAATTAAATATAAAAATCTGCGATCTATTTTTTTGTCAGCAGTCTTATATAACTGGTTTCCATTAATTCTCGCAAACATTGGCTCGTTCCAAGACAAAAAATAAAAAAAAGTTGTCAAAACGTTCAATCTGTGAGAGTGCAGCTTTAACTTTTCATTCTCATATATATAAATATATAAGTGTGTGAAAGGGTATGGTTTAAACAGGCACTTTATTTTTTTGGAGGGATACATCACACTCAGGGAGTTGGACCCACTTTCCGTTCTCACTCTGATGAGTTTTCTTGCATACCCGACATGTGTTTCAGGTCATGTTTCCAGTGCTGGAAAACCCGTCTTACACTTCCCCATGATAGATGAGTCAGGTGCAACAACGTGCCACTTTTTATTTCTTTTATTGTATAGTTTATAAAAAGTATATTAATTTATGCCATTTTAATAAAGCGCAATCAAATATATAAGTATGTAATACTTTAAATTTAAATTGTAAATAAATTATTGTAAAAACCAGTTTTAGAGGAACTATTTGACGTCAATAGTGATTTAAAATTACTGCAATTTATGACGTCAGTAATTCATGTTGTACATGCTTTTTGGTGAAATGTACAAAAATGAATTATCTACGTCAATTTTACCACAAATTTCAAGAAAAAATGCATCAATCATGATATTCTGGTCAGAATATAAAAATCCAACCCTTGGACATGGTGCCTGGCAAGCCTCGTTACTGGCTTATGCGCTTGCCTTCAAGTCGGATTTTTCTCTCCGTACCAGAAACACATGAAAAATACTTTCACTCCGATTTAATGACCAAGCTGCATGTCCGAGGAGATTAGCAAGATATAATTATTTTTTGTTCAGAAGTTAATCGTTGTTTTGAATGACCAAAAAGTTCCATTTTAGTATGTTATGAAATGTCTTAGAATGTATTTTCAAAATATGAAAAATCGTTTAGTTTCGGCACCAATGGTATATTTCGTTGTAAAAATATTCCCAAATGCACTTATCAAGTATAAGTAGTTAAATATAAACGTTGGAAATCAGTTTGTCACACCTTTTCAATTTTCTACAACTTTGAAAACCTGTCAACATCTGCCGTTTCTTTGTTTATTTGGGAATGCTTTCCGGAAAAAGTTGAAATAATGATCTCGAGTTAATCATAAGGTTTCGCGCATGATTTGTGAATGTTTGGGACAGGCAATGGTGCCCAACTCCTCGACTTTCGATCCAGTGTCAGTATATTTAATTGAGCTTCGACGAAATGGGGCTATGGCATTTTTTTTTTTTGGGGGGGGGGGGGATTTTACCAGCAGTTTGTCTCAGCAGGGCAGGGATGTTACCCAGGATTGGCTGGACCGACAGTCCCGCTATTCCACGGACCTTTGGGGGGTACTGGTTACAATTGACTAGTCACGTAGTGCATAATTTGTTAAAATATAAGATCAAAAAGGCACATGAGTATTCAATAAATACGGCATACATGAATAAAATTAGATCTAAATGAACGCTGAATAATTTCTCTTTCTCTTTCACAATATGCAATGTTTATCTGTCAATTAGAAACAATATACACCAATAAATAAGACTAGCCCAATCACTGTTCATTTATTTCATTCAGTAACATATTCAATCATAAAAAAGAACAGCAGTGTGACGCAAGTATTTAGAAAGTACAGAAAGTAACGAGTTTGTTTTTGTGTGTTATGGGTCATAATGCAGATCGTTCAGAATATTCAAAATGGCCGCAGCCGTCAACAATGTTTTTCACTTACTATAAGATCTTGTTCAGCAGCTTAATATCCCAAACAATTGTTGTAAAACCGACACTTAACCATTTAACCTGATGCTAACAAACAAAAAATGAGAAAACCCTGTGAAATAAAAGTAGAAATGGCAATATTTACATTGTGTCAGGAAGCGGAAAGTACGAAATCGGTGAATGCTCCTGAAACGATAGTTTAGTGGTTACTGGTACTAAATCTCCGTAAATCCGGGAAACCCCGTACCTCGATTGGAACGCTATAGAGTATAGAAATAACGTTTCTTGTAAACTGTTTACAAAATATGAAATTCAATAAAAATAAAAACATGCATATCTCAGATAAACTCACCTTTACAATTGAATCAGACTTATGTGCTCTGCTTCCGAACCGGGAGTAGGATTTGTTATGGTTCCATTTGTTGTTGTTGATGTTCCATATAAACAAAATGGCATTCAATGCTCACTTGAAATCTTTATCAAGTTCATTGTAGATTGAAATGCGGATTAATATATTCAAGTTTGATTCCATAAGCATTTAGTTTCAGCGATACTTAGTGATTTTGTCGGATGTAATAACTGCTTGTATGACGAAAACCATTTTGCTTCATACTGTATTGCACATAAGTAAAACACGCTTTCCTATTTAATACAGTACTATTTTTAACGCATATCCATAAATGGAAGTTCCGATCTTAAAAGTACATGTACCTCGGGGGTTTCCGTGATGAATTTTCATTAGTTTACGGAGGTCAAACCCCGCCCAAAACATGTACAATTTGCTTCCCGGCATGCACGCGCTTTATATAAACAATGTATGACAAGCTTTTCTGGTTCTCATTTTCATTGTTCAGTGGTGCCCAAATTTTTTCATACCTATCATTCCGGCAAAAAAGATGAAGTCCCTTGCATACACATACAATATTTATGCAAAAAGCTACTGAAACTTGCTCAGTAGCAAAAAGTTTAAACATAAACCCGGTATAGTGGCAATGGGCAAACGCCAAAGACATAGAACACAAACTCACAAACAAGAAACATAGAACAGCACAAAACTCTACAAACAGCACAGTGCATAAATACTATATATATATATAAAAATAATTGGTATGTTTATAAGGTACCGCATTGGAACGGTCAGTAAAATGTATTTTTACTAGGGATTTAAACCAGTTTATGTGCACAAACCTCACTCTTATACCAACAATCCTTAATAAAGATAAAACGCAATAAGTAAATCGTACGCCGTAAGAGGGCTTGTACAGACAAACGCTTCGAGTTTGTCTTCAAGCCCGTATTAATGTCGACTTATTGATAACTATAACCACTAAATACACACATACACGTTTAAAACAGTTCATTAAAAAGTGGAATACAAATGTCAATATTGTTTATTTCTTCTCAAGAGTGCGATTTGTCATATGTTGTTTATAACATTGATCTGATATCAACCTTTTATTGAATATAGACGGTGCTTTATAAAAAATATTCTCAAATAAACTGATGTATGTGCCGAGACAATAAAAGCCCTGCCGAGATAACACAGGACTTAACATCATCAAATATTTAGTGTTAATCGACATTCAGACATCATTTTGTCTTCATTAGTTATAGCAACATTCCGAAAAATGGAGTAAATAGAGAAGGTAATTTATTAGAGGTATGTTACCGGTATATAACATAAAAAGCAAAACAAAACGACGAACAAAGTCTGAACGTTGCTTACAGCAGTAAGATAACGTTTTTCATTTCTTTACTTAAAAACATGAAAGGGACGAATGCCAAGACAAGACGACGTCGAACCAGTAAAACACCGAGGGAATGTCCTTTCATGGAAATACATTTTCTTGTCAAGTGAAAATAAATATTATAATAAATGGAGGATATTGGTTGATATGTAAGATTGTTTAAACACTGTGAGGGAGCAAGAATTGTGACGTCACCACGAATGTGTACGACCACGGCGATCTTGACACAACAAAAGGTATGTTTTTTAATATTTTCTTTAGTAAATTGAATCAAATTAAAACAAGATCTAGCCCATGGTACGCCACATGATTTCAGCTTTCACGTGGTATACTGTCTGTCGTTCTTGATGTTGTAGTTTTTGAGAACATTCAAAAACAAATTTGGAATCGGGGATGCAGACGACCACACATTTTGTTAATTTTCCCAAAACAATGATACATCGGCTAGTTTCAACTGGTTCTTTACAAAAAAGATATATAAACAGCAAATATATTCCAGTTACAATACCTTTTTCAAGGCGAAATGATGTTTTGAAAGAAATCGTACAATATTAAATTATGCGAACGACCACACTCGAGAATTTTAGGCGAACGACCACACTATTTTTGTTTTATCTCATTTTGATAGGAGTGCGAATAAAGCTTTAAATACTTTATTTGTTAATATGTATGGTATATCTTTTAGATGGAGAGTCGACAACCTCAGGTCTGCAGATATTGTGGCAAGGTCCTTGCGAACATTTCCACACTGCGACAGCACGAAACAACACATATTGGAACGGGCAAGGGTTATATGTGCTGTGAAAAGATTTTTCACAGCAGGGCAAACCTGAATAGACACAGGTTAGTTTATACAGAACATTTTATATCAGAAACCTTGAAGAAGTATCGCTTCGTATAAGTCAAATCTGCAAAACCTTTATTTTGTTTATTAGTATGACAAAACCGTTATCTCGTCTATTTATCGAATAGGTAAGGCCTAAATGTTTTCAAAACCAAATTTTCGTCGTCGGCTTTTGTTGTCGTAACGTCATAACCGTGTCTCTAACTTCATTATATTTTACACAAAGCGTTGTATATGTATTATTAGTGTAAATGAGCCATTGTATAGCGTGGTTTTTGTTCCTAGATAGAAAAATACAAAGCGCTGTTTTATCTTCTTGTGTTGCTGTTCTTTTAAGGGGTTATACACCGTATGATGAAATAGCGAAAAAAAAATAATCGAAAGTTGAAAATTGACACAATCTTGGCATCGATGTTTACCATGCATTGAAACTAACTAACTGAAGTACCACATAGTTTACAGTTAATTTATTTTTCGCATTTTTTTCGTATTTTTCCATTAAAAAAGATTATTAGGTATGTATACCTAGTAGAATTCATTCTTATGCGTGATTGGCTAGTCGATGTTATCACGTGATATTACTAAGTTAGGTATATTGCTTAAATACTGCAATGGTATATAGGGTAAGCATTCGTAGCACAGTGTAAACAATACCTGACTGCAATTTTGAGGACACCGGTTCGAACCCGGTCTCCGACTCCATTTTTTTTACTTTTTGGTATTTTTTTTGACAATTATGGTATCAAAGAGTAAAACATTTTATTAAATAACTGTCCTGAGATTCGTTACAGACAAAAACATTTTTGGTGCCAATCTGGGGTAAAGTCCCTTTAATAAGGAATATTGGGTCAACGTTGCTTCGTTTAACGTAAAAAGGTCGACTACTTCAAATGTTCCATTCGTGTTGACATATTCCAGACAAAGACTAAATGTAGTATATTATATGATATAATTATTTTTTTTACAAAATGATATGCAATTATTTTTCAGATGTCATGTGCATGTCGAGGCGAAGTTTTTGTTTGTATAAATTGCGAGAAGTCGTTTCCAACCAATGCTGATCTTCAAAAGGATATTCGACGTGAAAAAGCAGGGGTGTAACTGTCACGAATGTGGGATGTCTTTATCAAGAAAGTCAAACCTGAAGGCACATTTGGATATGCACAGGGTTAAAGATTCTGGTTAAGGTTTTGCATGTATTACCAAAACTTTGCAATCTAAAGGTCAAGCCTTAAATGTCCTGAGTGTGAAGAAGTGTTTCGGCACCGGAGCAGCCTTTCCAGGCATAAGAAAATTCACAAAAGCAAAATGGATTAATTACAATAATGCTCTATGTTACGTTTGATTTTTGTTCGATTAATCTTAATACTACTTTTCCTGTTGTAACATAGTTATTAGAATAACATATTGTATTTTCTAACAATATATTTTTTTAAAGTTATCGCCGTAAGTACATAACCAGGAAGGCATTTTCAGTACGGTTCTAGTAAATTCTTGTTTTGGGTTGAGGCGATGAGTATTTAGCTCGACTATTCGAAGACTAAGGAGAGCTATACTACTCACTCTAGCGCCGGCGTCAAACCTTGGTTAAGGTTTTGCATGTACTAAGCAGCTTTAAGTCATTTTCTCAGCAAATACATGTATTGCATTGAAACTTTAGATATGTGTTCTCAACTATACAACCTAATTCATTACTCAAGCGAGATAACTCTATCTTGCATATAATGCAAATTATTGCCCTTTATCATTCAACATAGAAATTCTGGTTAAGGTTTTGAATAGAAGCACAGTTAGGTTACGATCTCTTCAACTACTTGATGTATTGTATTGATACTTTATTCAATGGTACTCAACGATCAAGCGTGCTAAAATAATTAAGTAAGATACCTGTATTTTGCATGTTATGCAAATTACGGTCCTTTATAATTTGATTAAAAAATTCTGGTTAGATTTTGCAGGTAACCACATTTATGTCAATATATCAGCAAATAACCCATGTATTGCATTGAAACTTTAGACACATGATTCCAACTATCCAACCGACTTAATAAATCAAGTAAGATAACTCTATTTTGCAAATAATGTAAATTATGGTCCTTTATTATTCGACTTAAAGATTCTGGTTAAGGTTTTGCATGTATTACCAAAACTTTGCAATCTAAACTTAAAAGCGACGGAATAGTTGAGCGCGCAGTCTCTGTGGCAGTTCTTGTTATAAAAGAACATTGTACTGTGATAAATTTCATTTTTGTGATTTTTTTCTCCAGAACTTTAAAAGTAAATTCTTGTATTAGTCTGATTCGATGAGTTTGCATTAATGATTATTGTAATGTGATTCATTTCACTTTTTGTGATTTATGTTTAAGTTTTCCATGTAAACAGCCTGATCAGTAGTACATGCTATATCAATCTTATATTGATGTGATTTATACTCTGTGCTCTTTATTGTGATTCGTTTGTATTTCTAAAATAAACGCAATACACGTTTTCAAATATCAGTTTTATTTCATTTATCTTAGCAAATATTGCCATATAATAACAATTATTGCCATATAAGTGACATGTCAATACAGAATTATGGCACAACACATATTTAATCAGAAACAACTTTGTAATTGAGTAATGACTACACATGTCCTTCGCCGGCTATAAATGAACTACCCAGTAGCATTAGAAGTTGCTTTTCGATGGCGTCCATTTCGGTGAATTATGTGCATTGATGACCACGTTTAGAGGTACATTAACATGGACAAGGTCAGACCGTCTGTTCTTTCTCCGGTGAAGGCTCAGCCAAGTTTTCTTCCGCATCTTGTTTTATAACTGAAAAAAACGGTATGAATTTGTTTACTGTAAATCACATGATTTCATTTATACATGCTGCAATATCCATTGACAAAATTTTATCTTATTCTCAGTTATCAAAATATCAAATAAAACAATTTGAACCACAAGTAAACACGTGACGAGGTCTGAACACATTTGATCAAATTGCATTCTGGATTAAAGCTTGCGGGTCTAAAATTTGCATCGCCAATTTTTTCGTTAATCAGTGAAAAACAGACCATTTTATTTAGTGTAAACCAAAACATAATAATTTGAGATTTCTTTACGCATGTAAGATTATATAAAAAATACTATTTTTTACGGAGGGCCATCGCCATCGCCTGTGAATGTGTTGATCTGAAACGCGATACTCGATAGTACGTGTGAAAAAGGGAAATCACGAAACTGCGATGGTAAAAACTCGACAGAAAGATGATGAAAACGCGACAGTACTATAACTAAAACGCGATAATACGAAAGTACGATGATGATAATGCGATTAACTTTCGTGTTTTCACCATCGTACTTTCGCGTTTTCACCATCGTACTATCGCGTTTTCATCATCGTACTGTCGTGTTTTCACTATCGTACTATCGCGTTTTCATTACCGTACTGTCGTGTTATCATCATCGTACTATCGCCTTCCGGTGCGCATGCGCATAGAAGAATTGACCCTCCATGTGACAAAAGTCGGTTTCAGTGGTCCTTGTATTAAGTCATTGAATCATGTCGTCAACCGAAGCTTTTTTAATTTAACTGAAATACTGCTCATTAAAAGTTTAATCAACGATTGACACAATAAAGATTTAATTATGAATTGCCTTTATACAAGTACCAGTCAAAACAGTATCTTCGAACAGTTTTCCAAATGCAATACCTCTAAGGTCACATCATCATCATCATCATCATCATCATCATCATCATCATCATCATCATCATCATCATCATTAGCAGCAGCACCACCACCACCACAGAAACTTCTAATTCATCATTCAATTTGTGTCAAGTGCTTGTGGATTATTTTAGACGCTTTTTAAGAATACAACGTATAAGACTGATATATTACAGATACATATTACAGATATTACAGTGGTGGTTGTAGTAGAAGTAGTAGTAGTAGTAGTAGTAGTAGTAGTAGTAGTAGTAGTAGTAGTAGTAGTAGTAGTAGTAGTAGTAGTAGTAGTAGTAGTAGTGGTGAATGGTAGTAGTGGTAGTTGTGGTAGTGGAAGTGGTAGTGGCAGTGGCAGTGGCAGTAGCAGAATAGAGTAGTCGTTTATTCATTCATAAAACAGACAGGTGCTCTTACTAGGTTTATATGTCGTGGCGTCCTCTTACTTCAGGATGTGTCATTCGTTTGACCGCTGTGCTATTGTTAGTGGTTTTGTTCTAAACGAGTGGAGAGTTTACAAGACGTTTCTTGTCATTAAGTGGGTCGTAATTATGATCGTACATTTACGATAATAGCAGATCATAAAAATGCTATGATGATGACGAAACCGCGACAGTACGATGATGAAAACACGACGATACGATACTATTGCGTTTCAGACTAACACATTCACAGAAGATGGCCCTTAAGGCATTCCGTAATTCTTTGGCCAGTAGTGCTAAGAGCACATAATCAGTGTAATTTGAAACAAACCTTGGTGTATTCAAGCGTGACTGGCTTTTATCAGCATGAATAGCTCATATGTACCGGCATGTGATGCTCCATGTGGTCGTGGCCGCAGTACTTAAACAGAACTAGCCTGATGTGAACGTTCCATCAAAAAAGTATTATTGAAAAGCAAAATGTTAATTGATGGTGTCTGTCTAGACATAAACAAAGTTAGTTAGTTCTTAAATTTTAGATGCAATCGTTCAAAAGGTTCCATTTTATGTTATTATCAATAGAAAAAACAACAACATTGACATCACGGAGGCTTCATTCGCACCCGTTCATATTTAATTTAAAAATTGTGGTCGTTCGCCTAAAATTCTCGAGTGTGGTCGTTCGCATCATTTTATATTTTAATATTGCCTTCAAAAACATCAATACGCCAGGTAACGGTACTCTAAATGATATATATTTGCTTTAATTTGTCTTTCTTTGTAAAGAACCAGGTGAAACTAGCCGTTTTATCATTGTTTTTTGCAAGATATACAAAATGTGTGGTCGTCTGCAACGCCGATTCCAAATTTGTTTTTGAATGTTCTCAAAATCTACGACACCAAGAATGTCAGACAGTATACCACATGATATCGTAAATTATGTGGCGTACCGTGGGCTATGTTTTGTTTTAATTCGATTCAAGATAATAAAGAAAACATCAAAAACATACGTTTTGTTGTCTGAATTTCTCCATGGTCGTTCGCATTTGTGGTCACGTGATTTTTTTGCTCCCTCACAGTGTTAAAGGTGAAACAGAAAATACAAAATCATAACGAATGCGTTAAACTTTTAAATTGTTTATATAATACCGATGCGTGAACATAAGAATATAGAATTTATTCCATGGTAAGGCTTAATCATGAATGGAAGTAGAGCTTTAACATTAATTATAATTAAATATATTTAGATTATTTTCTTTTTCAAGAGAAAAATCTACGGAAACATTACAAATGTTCTAATAATCTACAACATCCAGCTATTTCTATTAGATCCATTAGGTTTCTAGTGCATCGACTAATATCTTAGAAAGTTGAAACGTATAACAGACCTAATGTACAATCCTCTAGAGACCTTTGTCCTATAACGAATCGCTCTCGGTTTTAAAACAAATACGTAACAAAGTAATTCGAAAGACGTCTCATTGAAGGCAGTCCACGATGCACATGTACATACCTTTCCGTATGAGAAGAATCTTACATGAGTTGCGATAAGAAAAATGGGCTTAGGAAAACGCTCGGTTCTTTTAAATCTTTTCCTTGACGAGTTTCATGATAGTTTGTGTTAAAAAGCAATGAATGCACGATTCGTTTTATCATATGCTTAACAATGTTACAGGTTCAATATATTAATCATCATATGTTTTTCCATAGTACATACTCACAATATGACAATAGCACTCCGCATGATTGTCATCAATTGCATTTGAAACAATAATGGCCAAATTGGTTATAGTCCAGCAAGTGAGAGGTCTCTTTCTATTTTTTTCATGATGATAGTTTAATTCAAAAGATAGTTATTCTTTCACATTATTTTAGAGAAAATTGTGTTTTTTACTTGATTTCATAAATAACATTCTTAAAACCTTCTTTTCTTGTGTATACTTTTAAAGGAGATGACGTCATGAACATATAACAACATGATGACTTCATCTAAATTCAACATCTGTTACATATCAGTTGCAAAAAATGCATTATATTTTAGTTTAACAAACAAATGCCCTTTTTCTGTTAAGCACAAGGGTGTATCAATGAAAATAACTTAAGATGATTCAATATATTGGGAATGAACTTCACTTGAGTTCAGTTGTCCGTCAACAAAATAATGATCCAGTATAAGGAGTACAATTAAAATGTTAGTTATAGCATAATTCCACTTACCTTAGAACATTCCAACGTTTGCCACTTTTCTTTGAAAAAACACAATACAACCACAGTGAAACACCATGATTATGTATGTCTATACCCGTTTCTTGAAATACAAGTTAATTGTAAGCAAACACTACATATTCTTTCATAGATTGAATTGTATTCTTTATTTTTGTAAAATATATGTAAAAAATTGCTTATAACCTAAAACATCCAAATGACCATAGTTAGATCGGTCTAAACACTCATTCACATTTTATGGTTAACAGTTTAATATAGTCTAGCAATAGATGAGGAGATAAAGTTATAAAATTGAAACTGCAGAACCTAGCCCAGTAGTCAAACATGTGTTTAAGGGCATAATCATAACTGAACATAAATGAATATATCGTTATCAATAAGGTCTTCTGTCATCTGGCTGACTATGGGTTAAATTGGAAAATATATTCAAACTAATGAGGAACATATAATAAAATAATAATCATATCGAAAAAAGACAGCATTACAGCATACTAAGAAATAAATCCTCAAAAATATTTATATACTGATGTATGTGAACATTTCAAAACCCTAAAACCAATATACCAACTACTTGGTCTTAGTTTCAAAAACCATATATAAAATAACTTGATCATACTTGTGTTTTTGTTTAGTTATATGAATAAGTGAATTGCCAATTGCAAAGCAACTCATCAGCCATGTGGAAAAACAAATAAGACGCATTACACGCAACCATTGCAATTGTAGATTACATTTATAATTTATATAAATGTATCTTTTTTATTATTCTGGCGGATTGACTTGCTTTAATCTGAAATAAATCTTCCAAATCAGCTTGTTAAATATTAACTTAACTTAAGAATACTCGGAATTCTGTGAAATGTGAAAAGACTGTGTCTTACGATTAAAACAAACGTCAGAGATAGAAGAATAATAGATTTTGTTCATATTCAATTCATGCAGATGTCTTGATGCACATTAATAAGGGTGTAGTAAAGAAAGTTTTGTTTCAACTATTCTCATCTTAGGCATCTAAGGGCTAACGATTTTTTTTTAAAAATATGTGGAAGGTGTTTAATTCCTTCTATGTTTCTTTTATATAATCTCATAAAAAATACTCGAACATCTCAGAATTATTGGGCAAGGGGCGAAAATAGACACATTTTTTATCATATTCATAAATAATTATAAAACAATAGTTCTCCATATCTGGATAATACAGCCAACTATAATGAGGAGTCCCAGACAAATGAATTACCAAAGCAATTACCCATTGCAAATGTTAGATGTAAGACCATCTGTTACTGTTCGCTTGATAACATTTTATGAACTATTTGTTTTCTAACTTTGATAATAAATTCGATGTTACCAGGAAAAAACACCTTATACCAAAGACAGTGCAATTTAAACAACAAAACACGATACATAGCATTTGTCAATATGGGATCACAGTGGATATCATACACATGAGAACGAAAAGAAACCGTGTCTATTAATATGAATACCCAAAGTAACAATCTTGTATTTCTTAAATAATATCATTTAATTTTATATTAAAATCAATTGCGTTATTATTCGTCAGAGGTCCGTGACCTCTAGTCTGATCTCTCATATGCTGAATTTACTGAGTGACTTCATTTAAGGACCACGTAACTGGGTATCAGTAACACACATGACCTCTATTTAATGGATCCACATATTTTGACCAATTTGGGGCATTTTTGCCATCTATTGTCATAACAAGCTGATGTTAAATTTGACGCGTTTAAAACCAGACATGGCCTAGATTGTGTGCATGCTGACCAAGTTTTCGTGATCTTGGACCAATAGTGTGGTTTCTAAACTGTTAACAATCCTTTTTGTTTCCTTGTAACGGCCTAAACGTGGACACAGAACTGAACTTTGCATTGCAGAAAAAACATCCTGGCAAAATTGTATTAATATTTGGCCAAATATGAAGTCTTAATTATAATTATTATGGTGTTAGGAACACACCTAACCCACAGTCGAACTTGACCTTTGTTTAATGGAGAAAAACATACTGATTAGTTCTAAAAGCCAGTTTTGTGTAAATGATGTTTTATGTTTGTGCCCATTACTTAGAACGAACCTGACTCAGTGTTGATGTGACCTTTATAGAACGAAAAAACATAATCTGACCAAATTCCATTGATTTAGAGGCAAACGAGCTCTTTTTAGTGACGAATGATTTAATCTAGCGACCTACTTTTGACCGCATATTATCCAGTATCGAATTTCAGAGACACATACTACGACAAAGTGTCATTGAGTTTTTGGCAAAGCTTGAGGTCCCTTGCGTTTCTTTAATTTGAGATTTAGACTTCGTTTTTGACAATAAATGAGCTATAATGAATCCTGTCTTTAGAGTATGCAGTCGAACATCCTTACAATATTTCTTTAAATACATAACTAAGAGTGTAGCCTCTACAGTGTCAACAATGTTTGTCTTCATTTGGCCTAGTAGTTCTGACCCTTCATAGCCCAATATATTTATGACGTGGATTGTATGAAGACAATGCAATACTATTCGACCATTAGTAATGTCTGCGAGGTTGAACATGGTGTTTATAATCATTATCATCACATACCAGTACTGCAACCTGTGTTGAGGTCGGTAACCCTAACATTTACGTATATATTTGAGTTTCTTTAGCACAGAAAATTAAGCAAAATATCGCGTTTTCTTGACAGGGACGTTTGGTTGTATCAATATGAATTTCGAGTTCAGTACTTCACTTAAGGATTGGTTCTTATTTTTGTGCTACACAAACGCAGGAAAAATAAAAGCAATCCGTATCTTTACATTTTCCCCTTTTCATTACTTTACCATCTAATATTAATTTTGATTTGGGTTTAAACCATCTCGCGTTATGAGGTGTTTTAATTTGGGTTTAAAATATGCATGACCCAGACTTTCCTTGCGAAGATCCGACTACAGAGGCCTTAAAAAGTTGATCGGTTCATGCAAAATGGTAGCAAACCTTTTCGTACAGAACATCAAGTGCGAATATAAATATTGATAATATTCTGGTTACATATATGATTTAGTTTTTTTATTAATACGTTGACATACTTTCTGGACAGAATGCATTTCAAAGAGATGAAAGGGTAGCGTGTACACAGTCCCCGACGAAACCTTTTTAGAGCTCCCTTTACAAACCTTCTATCGAATGATTTGCGGTTAACCATCATACTTTTCTAAACGATGTCTCTATTGAAATGTTTTATTTAATCCATCAGTTCAGCTGGTATAATAGGAGAACGGTTGCATTTCACTACCAGTAGACGGATCACATGAAACGTAATTACAGGGGCGATAACTCTGTTTAAATTGTGTTAATAATATACGAGAAATTACGTGAACATATGTGATTTTAGTATGTATTTGTTTTATAAGTGCTATGGTTTTCCAATGTGGTGCGCTTTATTTATTTGCAAACTAAATGTACGATTAAAAAACGGGGTTACGTAACATAAATAGATGCTTTGTATCATAAGTACATTTAGGTTCCCATGCTTTAACGTATCATTATTTTTCAAAGTTGCCAATAGTGTAAAGATGATCTTTAAAACATGTTTGTTTCACATTGCGGCAACGTTTCAGTATGACATTCCTTTCGCATACAATTCGGCAAGTTTTAAAAAATGTCATATTATATCCCATTTATGCATAAAACAATCTTGTTTTTGTTTAGTAAAAGATCGCAATATTTTCACCTGGTGAATATTTAAGTAAATAGTACAATAGTGACTCCGCCTCATTACACTCTGATTATTTTTAAAAAATTCACGAGGGTTCTTTAATGAGTACAAATTTCTGTCAATCCATCATTATTGTCTACATTAATCAGCAGTTCCTGTACAAAACTGGGTTTTCCGTTGCATAAAAACAATCTGAGATGAAAACGTTGTTAATTCTACCGACTCCATGTTTAAGTACGAACAGTAATGAGCATAAATGTTTTACTGAATTGTTCATCTCGATTGGCTTCTGACAAAACATGCAAATAAATATAAAACTTTAGCAATTTCATAAATAAAACAATTGACAGATGAATGTTCAAACATATAAGAATGAAAACAATTCCTTTAAAAACAAGCACACTGAAATCATATAACATCAAATGTGTACATGAGTCATAGAACTTCTGAATTAGTTTTATATATTGATATTTTAAACTGAATGTTTAAGATCTAACTAGTTTTATGTAATGATAATTTAAATGTACGTATATGATCTATTTCAAAATATTGACAAATATTTAAGTAATACAAGGACTAGTTTTTATCAATAGTATATATTTCTAAATTTATTTGCAACGATATCAGATTGGGGATTATGCATTATGTATAGAACTTTCCAGGTTTTTTAAATTGTAGACTTCGGAAGTAAGTAGATCTGTTTTAAGGGTATATAGAAAAGGACACTTCTCTCAGGCCATAGCCATATCTTGTTCTGTATTTCTTATTCATTCCTTATTAACTAATGTTTGAAATCATATATTCGGTGGAAATAAAGGAGACGAAGCCAGGAGTGTTAATGATGAGGTTGTTTGAAAGCAAATACGTGTTAAAAAAGCGTTGTTTTCCTTATGCATTCATTGCAATGGGTCATTTAAACAGCCCCGAGTATTTTAAGACAACAGGAAATTGCGTCAGTAAAAACCCCATACATTACAGGTTGCCCTAGAGAATCTACCAACAACAGAACTTCGAATACGTTTATGATCAGGCTCGTTGTGTTACGACCACCAAACACAACATAGAAAGAGAAACAAGTAATAAACTCCCGGGTTTTGTTTAACATCAACACAATTAAATCCGCATGCAATTTTGAACACACGCTCAGAGCACTATTCATATCAAGCAATGCCTTCAGAATTATTCCCGCAATGGTTGAAATGTAATCCTCGCAGAATAGTTCAATAAAACCCAATATTAAAAACGTTCCAGCTTTTTTTAACGTTGCTCTTCCAACTTTCATAAACACTTTCGTTTAACAAAAATACCAATGATCAGCGAAGATTTACCTCATATTTCAAATAAGAATGTTGCAGAATATACTTCAAAATTAATGAAGAACGTTCGCTAAAATTTTATCAGAATTTTGTATTTTCTTCTATACATAGAATACATAATACGTAGCTTGAACATAATAGCCAAGAACACCTTACAATTAAACTAGGTTATTAAAGGGGCACAATTTAGGATACACTCGAAATATGCATTTTCTTAATTTAATGCATTATAACATTTGTATGTTAAACTCATTTAACTTTAATGATCGAATCAAAACGCAAATGATTCGTGTGAAGATAAAGCTTAAAGCCATATATATGTTGGCGGTTTTTAAACTGGAGAGTTAGTGCCCATGAAGCTTAAAATTGAAAATCCCAATTATAACGGGTTATATTGTTTCAACTGTACTCACTTCACATGCTTTTTTGTTTTTTAGATAATCAAAGAAACATGAATTAAGCATAATAATGTATTGAAAAAAATAAAATAAAAAATATATGTTTTGATGACATTCAGTGAAATCACATGTGACCATGTTTTACTCAATACATAATTAAGATCTAGTTCGTGTGTGATTATGTGGGGTCCGAAAACCATGTTTTCAACTATTGTGGCCACACATTTGGCCAAATATAGATTAAAATTTGTCAGAATGTGTGTCTGTATGAACGCAACCCTACGTTAAGTTCTGGGTTATGTGGGACTTGATTGAGATCGTGGGATCACATAAAAAGCATTTTTAACACATAACTATACTATATATATGGTCCAAAAAAAACGTCAAAGTCCAAACGAAGGCCAATGGGTCAAATAAAGCCTTGTGACCAAAGAAAATTACCACATTAATTGTCTCCATTAAAGCGAGATTTGATAGCGGTTATCTAAAGCTAAATTGAAAACACTAAATTATTTTAGCATTGGAGCGGTCAGAAACGACATGAAATGACGGGTTGGGGGATAAATTCCACGTCGAAAATCCTCTCGTACAAATATTCACGAACTGATATATAACACAATATATAACGTTGTTTCAAATACATTAAATTACCATTAATGATTGATTAATATACACGGTATCATTGCGTTTTCAACCGTTGTATGCATGTGCACAGAGTCAACTGTGATTTAATATTGACAGATTCCACGTAATTGGCTTTGTTGTCTGAAACTTATTTTCTTTTGTGTAAGAATTCTGATCTTGTTGCGGTCTGTATTGATTTTATAATCAGAGTTAAAGAACATGATATATACCATATAAACTTACCGAGGGTACAGTACTGTCACACCACTGTCAGTTGGTTATTGCTTGGGCAATTTATTTGTCTGGGACTCTTTATTATAGAGGACTAAACTATCCAGGGATGGTGATTTACATTATACCATATATTTTTAAAATGTAATACGTATGTCTGTATGGTCATTTTCGACCTTTGCCCAATAAGCCAATAATATAACAAAAAAGAAAGAGAGAACCAACTAAACACCTACCACATAATTTTAAAAAGTTGTAAATTTATAGGATACTTAAATGAAAATAACTGAAACCTTATTCCTTAACCAAAGTGAATCTGCCAAAGTGCATTAATTGAACATGTAAAGACACAAAGAATACCTGAACTATTTAAAAAGGTTCTTGTACGGGGTTTAGCAGAAAAAAATAACACTTCTTATTTATGTCTCCACCCATAAATGGGAAGACATATTGTTTTTGCACGATTTGGCTGCCTGTCCGTTTGTCCGCCTGTTTGTCGAAAAAACGCGTCCGCTCCATAATTCTTGAACCCATTGAAGCATTTTTAAATCACTGACCACACATGTTCAGCATATTGAGAAAATGTCCAGAGCGCATTTTACAGCCACCACGACTTACGGTCAAAGTCACACGTTTAGGTCACACTTTGAGGTCAAAGCTCCTATGTCTATAATATGACTATTTTTCGTGTCCGCTCCGTATGCCTTGAACCCTAGACATATTTTGAAATAACTTTTACCATATTAAGACAATGTGCAGAGCGCATGTTTCAATAAGCTGGGTTGAAGGGCAATGCCATACATCCATATCAATTGTCGAATGATTTTAATCCGACTATTATTCGTGTCCATTTCTTATCCCGTATACTCCCGAGAATGGTTTTGATGTTTCTGGCTTCAAATTGTAGAATAGCATGCAGAAACTGAACTGTTCAACAGACGATAAAAACCCAACTCCATACGTACTTTATTTCTATTCCCCAATGTCGTATGTTATGGAACTCATACAACCACAGGGGGAACATCTTGATTAAAAAGAAGCAGCCATCTAGTTTTCTTCTTTACTTGTCGTTGTTCTAAATCCCAAGACACCATAATGATATTTCCACATTTCACAGAATTCCCAATTTTCTCAAGTTTGAATATTTATTCAGCTAAATTTGGTGATTCGAATTAACCTCAGATGGGTTGCATGTAATTTGTCTTATTTAGTTTAAATATTTTTTGGAATTTCATTTTTTAGTATGCTGATATGATTTGTTGTTTCTTTATAGTTCAGTTCTTGTTATTTGTTCCTCATGTGTGAATTCGATACGTGCATTTAGCCAAAGAATGTAAAGCCTTAGTCATCGTTGACAAATAGGATATCGGCCAAGGCCCAAAGGCAGGTCTAAACTTGACATCAAATGTATGCTCATTAAATATTCAAGCTATTAAGAAATATGGTGAAAACGAAGAATTTGTTACGTTTTGTTTTCAGTATGATATTAAAGGATTGTATAAAATATGGCAGACCAGAGATGGGGAAATTATTATCGAAAACAATTCTTTACTTTGATTGCCCTCGGGTATAAAAATTCCCTCGCTGTTTCAGGCGCAATTACCGTATTTATAAATATGCAACTTTGTGGCATCGGCGTGAAAGAGAATATATACGGATTTCAAAAAGCATAATGTTTATTAAATTGATAAACAGTAAATGAGATTATCTGAAAAGATATTCCAATGCATACATATTTTTCTTTCAAAAGCTCAGCGATACATGAAAACAGCTTAAACATTGTCTGAGAAACAAACTTGTATTTAATCAGAATCAAATGATATATCGTTAATTGGGGCGAAGATTAAAATGCATGGTCAGGCCACATGCAAGATTACATTTTAGATGAAAATGAGGATCACGTAAATAAATATGGAGTCAATCTATTTGAATTTGTTGCCGACTTGGGAGTCTTGTAATTAGACATATTAGACCATTTCCAAAACTATGCGCTCTGCCTTAGTATATGCAGTATTTTGTTTAGCAAATGATACATCTTTACATCACTTGGCATTGCATTTTTAAGTGTTATACAACCATGGCGTATTTTCAAGGTAAGAGAAATATCTAACACAACTCTTACTCCATGACGATCTGTTAACACTTCCATGTTTTTTTATGACGAGGGTCAGTTGATTTTTATCACACTATTACAATTGTATGTATTACCCAGAACATTTTTTTTTTCATTAATTCATCACGATTTCTTCTGATTAGAAAAATAAAAGTTTACTTCTTTATTCAAACTATTCTTTAAAGAAAAAACTGAGAAATAATTGTATGACTAAAAGGATTATTACCAACTACTGTTTCGAAATAATTACTTTTTAAGACGTAAAGGTATCCACTAAAAGACTAGTTGATTTTCTTACATACAGTCGGATGCTGTTGATTATTAGAACATTTGTAAGATTTCCGGAGATTTCTCGCCTGAAAAAGGAAACACTGTGAATGTATTATGACTATTGTTAGCTTCAAATCCACTAACATTCATAATTAAGACTTGCCATCATATAACCTCTGTATTCAAGCAGATGTTTGCCTTATGTAACCCCATCGGCATTTCATCGACTGAATGAAGTTCATAAGTTCAACACGTTCGTTAAGATTTTGCATATTCAGTTTCATTTTTAAATCAACTGCTCATTTCTGAACCTCCTACAGATGTCTAGTCATTGAGCTCTCATCGTGCGATTTCGTTGTTTACCGAAAACGCTTGTAAGTCTTTGACTGATCTACTTAAAGAGCTCAACTGCTGTGTGTTATATTTCACCAGACATTAATACCGACAAAAACAGAAATTTTGTCGGTCCAATATGAAAAATATACCGGTCATGTCCGACTGACGTTCGCATTACCCGTCTTAGTTGTCATCCGGAGACCCATTTTCCTCGAAAAAGCATTCCATCACCTCGACCTTAATTTCTTTTATCATCAAAAAACTTTAAATGCATGTTTCATGCAAATTTAATGCAATTCTTATGCGTTCCTTATAAAATATTCAGCAATACGTCTAACACACTCAGGAGAATTAGAACAGTTTTGTATTATAGATTTTGACAGTAAATGTCAATATAATAAACCACTTGTTTCAGTAAATATTGCTAAAGTAACGCAAACGACATCTTGTATCATAATTGGTTCTTTAGGTACGTTCAATCGAAGATGTCATGTTCGTCGCTGAAATTGAGACTGAACTACTCAGTTCCTGCTTCAAAGTTACTTTTTCGCGGATACTGGCTCATTTCAACAGACGGAATCGTCCCCGTATGCTTGTATTGTGTATAGCTCCCATTCATGTTACTAACAATTTCTCTCCGAAATTTAAATATATATGCAAGCGTAAACACATTCTTTAACTTTTCATTTAGCCAAATAAATCAGAATGGCAGAGTCTCGTTTTTATCGTTTCAGAATGAACTCCTTTAATAAATTCGATACAAAATAAACACTCACTTCAGAACCTCTATCAACATTTTACAACTCATGGCTTTTAGATGCAGGGCAGGGAAAGTTAATGAAACGTATGGTTTATCTTTAGTGGAGTATGATCTTAAGCAACGAGGCGTCGCATATTAGCGGTATCCAGAGGCACATCGATATAATCACAATTATTCCTTTCTCGTGAAAGCACTGCGCACTGCAGTCACAGTAGAAAGCTGTCTGGTCTGGGTGTCTTCCTGAAACCCCCACTTTTCAAATTTTGATAAAAAAAGTGGGTGTTTCAGGAAATTTGCTTTTTCCAGTTAACACCTTCCTACGGCCTTAGGTCAAATTATAGCTATAGTCTGTTTCTTAGGATGATTTAATAAAACAAGACAAGTTTTTTTATACATTTGTATCATCTTTTTTTGGATAATTCAATCGATTTTATTTAATATTATAATGTTAACTTATAAAAATCTTCTTGTTTACATTAAAACAGGCAATATTATAATTGAACATTAATAAAATAATTATAATCGTATTTGTACTTGTGCATTAGCCATTATGTTACATGTATCTAGGATAATCGTGTACACAAATGAAACTAAATTATATCAGTATCAATTTATATAAAAATTAATGGTCTTGTATCTTGTTTTTAATACATTAATTATCGCCTTTAATATACTCAAATAAATATTTCTTTGTTTAGATATTGCTCAGTTGAATTTATATGAAACATCAAAGTATTCAAAAAGATAAACAGTAAACTTAAATACCAATAAATTAACACTATTGATTGCAAACTGTTAATCTTATTTCTTTAATAACATCATCATCGTGTATCAATTATCAGTTTTAATTAAGAAAACTGCTTGCAAACTGTTAATCTTGTCTTTTTCAATGTATCAATTATCAGTTTTAAACTATAACTAATATATTTTAAAAAAAAGATCAAAGAAACCTAATTAATCTTAATTAAACAGACTATAGTCCGTAACCATGGGTTACATAAATTAAAAGTGGGTGTTACAGGAATTTGAAAATTAAAAAGTGGGGGTTTCAGGAATATGAAAATTAGAAAGTGGGTGTTTCAGGAATAAACCCTGGTCTGGTCCCAAGGGCTATCTTCCTTTCATAATTAACTTAAACTTAGGTCGACTTTTTACTTTGGTCATGCTGTCTATCACTAATAATCTCATCACTAACTTTGTTCTGCATGAATGCATACACTACCATAGAGGTTCAATTCACTCATTTGAAAAAAAGATAATATACTGTCGTAACAAAACAAAAATCTTTCACAATTGTCCAGGTGTGATATTCAATATTTAACTTAAGTAAATCTTATGGTCATACATCATTGATTTAATTCACTCCGTTGGCCAGTTAATAATAACAAGTAATCCGATTAGTTACATTGTTCTTAGATCCAATTAAGACAAATATTAAATACCAGGCCAGAACTATAAGCCCATTGGTCCATTCAAGATGTGTATGCAAAAACAATATATTTATGATGGTAATTACTAACACAATTTTCAAATGTCAATAGAATCAATATCGGCACTATGCATAATTTGAATGAAGATCAAGAGGAAAGTTTAATTCCTGGGGACAATATTAATATGTTCTAGCCGATCACCATCGGGAATATGCGATTTGTCAACCACATGGAATATAGAACGTATGGAATTGATAGTTGAACGTAAAACTTGTATTTTGAAACACAGAATAATACATAGTTTTGGTTTCTAATGAGCTTTATATTCATATTGATTGTCTCCTATTGAAATTTTAAACTTTGACTTGTTTCCTTTATCATACCATTCATCGGAACTGAGTTGTTAAACACGAGAGTGTTATGAGAGAGAATGTAATGTTTCTATAAAAGGTATAAGCCCATTGATCCCTTCCAGTTGTGATTGCTAAAGCAATAAACGTTCCAGCTGAGTCACTAAAATTATCAGAACAGAACAGAGCAGAACATAATTTATTACACGTAAACTATACAGTTCTTTGTGTTTCATATACATATTAAATATATTACAATTACAATTAAACAATGTAGTGTGAAATATTAAATAATAGTATAATGAACTTTTATCAAGCCTGAAGTGAACTAAATTGTGCGATTTGTCCATGACATGAAAATAATTAGAACGTTTGTTATCAACAAAGTTATAACTTACAGTTTCATACTCACCAAAAGCACCGCAAAATAATACATAAATCGTCTTGTTTTTTCAGTCTCAATTAGTTGAGAGGCATAACTCTCTACGCGTTTTATCTATAGCTTTGGGACTTGTCATACAAACACTGTATGCTTATTTTCATTTGGTTAATACGTCTGTCAAATTATAATTTTAAAGGTAGTGTAGTTGTAAATAGCATAAACGCTGTATGCGATGAAAAAAAATTAAACTAGTTGAAAAACCCCTTGCTGTTGCTGTGGCAAAACGTATTGGTAAGCTGTTCATTTGATAATCATGTTTCTCATAGAGGAAAACCCTACATGATACTTAGGACCATAATCAATGAAATCGGTGCTTACATGTCATGCAATAACAAAGTCGAGTTGGGTTCTGAGGAAACATCAACATCATTTTTATTTTTTTGCAATGATGAAGTAAAAAAAACCTGGTAAACGAATTATCGGAATAAACAATGCGGTACATACAAGTTTAGGTTGACGGACGGTGTACTGTTTCGTTTTCAATAGAAGTAATGTCCAAGAAATCAATGAGACCGCGGAAATTGACCATTTCACACTATTGAAACCCTACATATGTTATTACTTTTTTGCATGACCCTTTCGCGGAAGTATGTAGGAGGACAATTATCCAAAGACCGAAATAATTGCCACGTTATTATCCCGCTTTGAACAAATATAACCGTTGCCTAGCAACATGTTTAAGATAATGATGGAAGCCATTTTTTGCGGCAAAAAATTCACACAGATATTTAGATACCCAACTCAATAAATCAGAGAATGCTTAGTTATTTTAAATGAACCAGCTTTATTATGTAAACTTTTATGAACCTCAAGTATATCTTATATTGATATATTTTATTCAATGCATTTTCAACAGCATCCGATTTAAGTTTGCAAATCCGGTTTACTTGCAAACTTAGTTTTTTTATTATCTTAGATATCAACTTCAAAAGCGACACATAGAAAGTTTGCCCATTAAATTAGAAATATTTTAAGTAAAATTAAAAAAAAGTTTTAAGAAATATGAAAATTTTAATTCCAAAATTGATTTCTCCCGTTGGCCACTAATTGGTTTTGGCAAACTCCAATTGGAGAATTTTCAATATGAGCCGAAACGGGGAAAAATCAGCAATTTGAAAAAAATCAAATATTACAATTTGGAACAGAAAATTACATTTCTATTTATGTTTTGAGTACTAGAGTTATTAACTTTATTAAAATCTAAAAAAAATCAAAAATTATGATTTTGTTAAAACGGCTCTCCAATTGGAGAAATTCCAATTGGAGAATTCCACAGTCAATTTCTATTGATAAAATTCACCAATTGGAGAATACAGAAGTTGGAGAACACAGAAGTTGGAGAAATCACCAGTTGGAGATTTCCACAGTATTACAGCTGCTGGGTTAAAAAAGTTGGGATATATACATGTCATCATATAATTGCTAATTAATTTAATATTGATAGAATATTCAAGAAAATAACAATGCAAGATGTTAGTAACAAAGTAAGTTAGTTGTTACCTGATTTCGCGTATACCATCGGCATTTTCAACTTGTGTGCAATCTAAAGCAGTTTTATTATATACAACTGCGTCAGATGTGCAGTTTTATTATTCCTTTTAAGAAAACTGTTTTATCAAAATGCATATTTCACTAATAAATCTAAAAAATCGAACTGTTTGCTTAATTTTGCATTTTCCAAAGATACTTCCTGGTGGTACTTGGTTATAATATTGAATTTTTAATCGACTTTAAGGTTAGAGAACACTGAATGTATTCCTTAAGACCACTCGTTCAAGGATTACCCGTGAAAGCGCAAGCACTTGCTTCAAACAGGGTCCTTTAATTATTTTTCAAAGCACCGATGAAGGGGTACAAAATTCATTGGTTAAATCTAACAAAATAAACAAGCTCGATTTTGCTAAAGGTGAATAGCTGATAAAATCACTCTCGAGTCCGTTTCCTGGCTAGAAACTGTTACTGTGTCATTTTTGAGAGGCCATCCAAGAGATAGTACCCCTGGTGGGGATCGAACCCACATCGTCGTGGGTTAGAAGCAGAAAGCTACACCACTAAACCACTTTCATCCTTAAAGTACCGAGAGGCAGGCATCACGCGGCAAAGGGATCGAGCTAAATGTACCATGGAATGAACCCACGACTACGACTTCAATAGGCTACGCCTTAACCAATAGGCTACGGAGACGGTATTAATCCATGTACTCAATTGCAGATTCAGGGGGGGGGGGGTCGGTCCCTCCACCCCTTTGAATCGTCCGTTTATACATTCTTAGTCAATATCGGGGAAAATACAATATTAAGATAAAAATGCCCTATTTCGGACTATAAATTAGAGGAGTACACCTACCCCGGCCCAACATTTTAAGTCATTCAATTTCTGTTCTGAAGGAGGGGCGGATGTGGAAAGATTGAGCCAATGAGTTTCTGTAATCAGAATTGTTGTTTCATAATGTTATAGTTCCTATCGAAATAAACAGACGCATGTTCAGTTTAAACATATTCTGTATACAACGTTCTCGTACTCCAGTGCGATGATGCTATGCATTATATTTATCATCCGACCTCTGATGAACAGGAATGACAACGTTTAAAAGCTATTATTTATACAATTGTGATCATCTGACTGACTGAGTATCTGCCAAAACTTTTCTGTTTAAAGAGACTCTCTCATGTTTTGACACCAGACATATTTTTCTCGTAATGCATCTGAACACGTATATTTATTGTACTCCTTGGTACTGAATTTGCAGATATAATAGTAACCAGGTTGATTTTCTTTTATACTTCAATTGCATTTTTAAAAAAGATGGGAGCAAGCCCATGCCGGTGCAGATAACACATACTCGAAGATTATGTCAATCAACTGATTGTGCAACAGCCTTTTGTTGAATCGTGTTTGTAACGCATTTCAAAATTTTGGACTTCAAAGACTACATATTTTAGCACATATCAACATTTAGGGTTCCAGCCATCAATAGCTTAGCTTTAACACTTCGTTTGATTCACAATACTTTATTTCGTAATAACAATCTATAAAATCCAAGTAAAAGATGCATTTGCAAAACCCTGAACGCTTCGCTTAAATTCACTAAAAAACTCAAGTTCGAAAGATTTAAAAACGTATGTCATAAACATATCCCCTTTAGCGGCTGAGGAAGACGGTCCAAACCATTCACATACTAAAAAACTGAGCTTCTTAATATATAAATCTCTAATAAATTTGCCAAATAAAATTCAACATGGGTAAACAATAACGTATTTTATGTATTGCAACATATTTATAAAAAGATAAAGTCAATTGAATCATATGAACATTTTCAATGTACTTTCTTTCCCGCGGTAAGTGGACTTTTCATCTTACTCCAACAAGTGAGGAGTATGGTTGATTCTCTTCGTGACTGAAATCAACTTTTTTAAACACTTGGTGTATTTCAAATCTAGTCCATATAAACATCCCCTTTAGATTCCTGGACGATTGCATTTTCCATGGGAGATCACTGCGTAGGATAAACATACAAGTGTTGTTTAGCCACACTGTGGTTTCAATAATGTCAGGGGCGTAGCTACCCCTCTATTCATGTGGATTCATAAATGTGCTGGGGGGTTCGGGGGCATGCCCCCCTCAGAAAATTTTGAAAACCATGGTGCAATCTAGTGCATTCTGGGCGTTTCGATGTGCATTATTTAGTACTGGAAAATAACCAGTTTTTGGATCATGTAGTCAAGTTCGCATACTACTACTTTGGTGGGTTTTTTTTTTCAGAACCATGTTTTTTCAGCCGCGTATTCACGTATAGGCGGCTACACGCCTGTATGTTGTGCATATGAATGTATAATTTGGTGTATATGATGCATCCTTAATGTAACACCTCCTTGCTGCTACACCAATAGAAACTTCATTAGATGTTAACAGTAAAAGAACTAGCACCGACGTTCCCAATTTTTGTCCTGCTCACGCACACGTTTTCAGAACTGGTTAACAATTTTGAATAAAATATGTTTAAACCATATATTTTCATTATGTTAACTGGGTATCTGTTTAAGCGAATGGATAAGTTCTGAAACAATTTTGCTAGGTGTTGATAAAAAAGGATTTATTGTTAAGAAAATGGGAATAGATAAGCAATTGATTACGGTTATCCCTAGCTATTTTGAGATGTATATACTTCGACTGTTGCAGACTGAAGTGTGCAAATATTTGTCTCATATTTGTTTACAGTCAGTTTATCTTGTTGGAATGAACAAAACTATTTTCAATAAAATGTTTACTTTTCTTCTTATTCTGGTTTGTAAAATGCACATTTTGATCTTATATTCTCTATTAACTCAAACTCTTTTGCCCGAAATTACTATGAAGCCATTTTGAAAGCTAACTCGGTACAGTGTAAATTCCAACCTTTTCATGATTATCGCGTGCATGCATTTCATATATCTCAGGGGCGGTTCAAGGGTTCGACGTTAGAGGGAGCGTTTCTTAGATGTGTACCCTTTAGTCCTGCGCCTCTCCCTCAGAAACGAAATTTATTTGGTTTAAAGTGTTGGCACGGGTTGGGGGGGGGGGTCCTCCCCCACGAACATTTGAACAATTTCTTGTTCGAAATGGTGCATTTTGGGCGTATTTTAATAATTTTCTTCCCCTTCATTGAACTAAAAAGTTAACTAGGGCACACTCCGCTTGTGTATCTTAATAAGATAAGAAAACTATTCAGTGAATTATCAGCGTACGTCATGCATTAATTCTGGGCCAATATTTAATTTATTGCAGTTTATATATCCAGGGCCCGGATTCAATAAGATATCTTAGTTTTAAACATTACGCTGCTTCAAAAGAGTGCTCAGTTCGAGGGATGAAAGCGAAAAAGTTATATGTTCTTCCTTATTTAATGCCACTCAGAATCTTTTCGCATTCCTCCCTCGGGTTACACCCGTACAATTCTCAGAGTAACCATATTTAAGAAACTTCAACGATTTCAGGAATGTGACCACAGTCATTATTAAGATAATGTTTCTGTTTATATACACAAGATTATAGTGGTTTAATATACATATAAACTGCAAGATCTCATGAATGCCCCCGAAGCGAATTTCAATCCATATTGAATCCTCGTTGCTGATGCTTTGTTTGCTCTCAAATGATCAAATACCGTAATCTTTATCATTTATAAACATAGCACTAAAATCTAAAGATCTAAATATTGTCTGCGGAATAATAGTTTGCGAAGTCAATGGTTTCTTAAACCTTGTTTAACATTCGGTGTACTTTAAAGGGGGGCAATAAACGTTAATGCAAAACATATAGCGCCAGAATATCGCTTATATTTTTTATTTGTACAAAAACATGAGTTAAAAATAAAAATACTATGTTATTTTTTGCATCAAACTGTATTGTGCTCCTTTAAACCGAATTTGTATTACGTATTAAGTCATAGTGCTGGGTTAGCTTGCGCGATGTGTATTACACATTTTTCTATAAATATATAATACCTTGTACATTGTCATTGAAATGTAATATCAAATTGTCATGTGCTGACAAGTTTTATTTTAAACCGAGTTACAAATTATTGCATTGCATTTATGTTTTTGACAATTTTTGCCTTGAATCCCCGAGTTGCCTTGCATGTCCTCTTGCAGCATTCTGTGGGGATCTTAATGAGTTTTGTTCCGGGAGGGCAGGGCTTCAAATAACACATTTCGGACATGCACGCCAATGTACCCTGCTGACAAATGCAACTTGTGCATGGATCATCGTTCTTCACATATGTATCCCCATCATTCATCGGTTCATTGTTTTGGTTCAAGCACAAGGAACTTGCCAACACGACCATGGAGCCTGATAAAAAAACACAAAGGTACATGGTTAACGAATGGCGTCAAATGGCATGTTCGTGTCGAAACCGTATAAGGAGAAGAAGCTGAAAGCTCCTTTCTTTGGAAAAGATGCTAAAAACCCCTATTTTTGGACTAGAATTTGAAGGTTTCTGTCTTTGGAATACAGTGTTACATATCATTGGAGTAAAGGCTTAAAGTTCGTATCTTTAGAATTGAGGCTTAAAGTTCCTGTCTCTGGACTCAAAGCTGAAATTCCTATCTTTTGACTATTTGTTGAAGGTTTCTTTCTTTCAAACAGAAACCTAAAAATCCTGTCTTTAAAGTAGAGGCTAAAAGTTCCTGTCTTTGAAGTAGAAGCTAAAGGTTTATGTCTTTGGAGCAAGAGCTTAAAACTCCTATTTTTGAAGTAGACGCTAAAGGTTTCTATCCTTGGACGAGTAGCTAAAGCTTCCTATCTTTTGAGTAGAAGTTTTAAAGTGTGTATCTTTTAAGTAGAAGCTGAACATTCCTGCCTTTGGAGTAGAAGCTTAAAGCTGCAAACTCACAGATTGACCGTTCTGATAACTTATATATTTTGTTGTCTTGGAATGCTCCAATTTTTGCGTAAATATCTGCAAACCAGTGATATAAGACTGCTGACGACAAAAGATCCTATCGCAGATTTTCATATTTCCATTCTAAAATTAATGTTTTAGAGCTTAAAGCGTAACTAACGGTTAAAAGAAAATGCATAAAATTTCAATTTTTTAACTTATGTATGAAAATCTGCGATCTGATTTCTTGTCAGCGGTCTTATATTACTGGTTCTAATACACTTTCGCAAAAATTGGCCAGTTCGAAAACAAAAAAAAATAAAATTGTCAAAACGTTCAATCTGTGAGAGTGCAGCTTTAAAGCTCCTATCTTTGGAATAAAGTCTTAAGAATCATATGGTTGGAGTTATGGCTAAAATTTCCTATCTTTTGAGTAGTGTTATATCTGCATATTAAACATGGCTGCCATTTGGCATTTTAAAAAGCACCTTCATATTTCTTAAATGAAGACTATTTTCCTATTACATAGAGATATTTTTTGTTTTAACATTTTTTTTCGTATGCGAAACACATTTCAATTAGCTTCCTAAACATACAACATACATAAAAATACAAACCTAGAAATGATATAGAGAATAGAAAAAAAAATTCAATAGAAGTGTCAACTTTTGTTTTTGATTGGCGCAAAATACTCTTTAAATAAATTAATACGATCTGACATGTTTTTGTTTAATTTGCATTGATATCGTTTTTGCAGTAATTTAGAACTTTTATCAGATTAATTTGCTGACAAATACCATGCATGCATAAATGATAACTTGTCTGTCCTACCTTTCGAATGTAAGAAAAACCCTATGTAAACTAAATCGCTGAATCATGATGTTTCATTTAAGATATTTAAGTTCAGTTATCAAATATATAACTTTCTTACATTTCCGAAAGTAAGCATTATTTATTTTGTCATACCATTTTATTCGTGAAACATACCAATTTTATGCATTAGCCAAAACAATTAAATTAAATTGATATAAAGAAAACACTTACCAAAGAAAAACACCGACACCAGTAGTCTCGTGGAAAACATTCTGAAGGCTGTTTGCGATTGTTAGTCTTATTTTTAAAACGCAATGAGAATGAGTTCTGTTACTCTGTTATGCGATATATGAACTAGTTGTAACTGGAAGCTTATATATCATTATCAAGCTGTCCAATTTAGGGACAAATCAAATATATTTAATGTTATACGTCCTGTTGAAGTTTCACAACCTCCCTCTTGAGACATGAACTATTGAGTTAAGTGTTGGATAAGCGGACGTTTTTATAATTGATCATCGAATAAAAATGGATAACAACAATCGATCTGATCATCGCTGATCGCTATCGAATTTCATCATCGTTTTATTTTCGGTCAACGCGCAATTATTTTTACATAGCGCATCAAATAGATTTCATAAAATCTTTATAATCCGCTTTAATGTAGTTTCATACAAACCATTTATAACATAAGCATCTTTTTTGTTAAAATACTTTTAAGTCGTATGTTTTGTTTATATAGTGTCTTGTTGTATGGTATGTTGTTAAAGTATTGTTTCGTAAGGTATGTTGTAAAAATATTGTGAAAGGTATGTTGTATTGTGTTGTAAGTTGATTATCGAAACTTTTCTTTAACTCAAACATTAAGTGGTAATACAGTTTAATATTATTTTATCATAAAATTTATATTACGTTATTCGTACAGAGGCAGGCCGGCATTTTTGAATTACAGACCAAACATGATAACCTTGTTAAATGGATATCATAACACAAACCCAGCTTAAATCGACATCAGTACGGGCAATCCCTCTTTGAAAAGATGTTTTGGCTGCGATTGTAATTACCTACAATTCATAACAGAATTGAATAAAACTTGTCGCCCTTACAGTCTTTCAACTCTTTCAGCGTTTTCATTATTTACCACACTGCGCGTTCAGAAGTAAATGAAAACCCCAATAAGTATTTGTCATGGCCGTGTTGGAATTATGAATCCTAGAATAGGCTAGAGACGCGTGAATAGTGTGGCGATGTTAATAACCTTTGTGTGATGATAATGTCATCAATAAATATTATCGGTATTTTGCTAATTGGGTTATATAAATATGTTTAACTGTTGTATTAATACAGAATTATTATACCAAAACAAATGTCAATGCACTTTCGTAAAATGAAAGGTCATTTAAGGATAGATAATTTCCTCTTTCTAATTGGTAATCGTCGGAATGTAAATACTAAATGTCTACTGACATTAGACTGCTGTATTGCGTATTTGTTTTTTTTATCTTTCGACGACAAAGTATAAAGACCACTAGGCGTCATTTTCCTCGATGCATGATATCTAAAACTCTTAGTAAACAATCTACTTTGTCAGCCAATGAAATTGCAGATCGGCAATAATAGAGTTCTAGGCTAAATGATCAGGAATTTCAACGTGTGCGTTTTTTTAAAGGTCGGCCTTATGCCACTCATTCAATACACGCTTCCTGCTGCAGTTTTGTATTTGACATAATGAACACTAACTTATTTGGTGTTCGCACTAATTTGATCCTCTACCTTCTCATTGTTTAGTCTCTTTGCATTTTAGCGCAAAGTGTAACCCCAAGGTGTTAGTTTCATTTAGTGTTCGGCTAGGGTAAATTGTTGCGGATCTGCGAATATGTTATAAAAGCAAATCAAATGGTTCCAAGTTTGAAAAAAATAATGGAAAAGCACCGACACATAAACCGTTTATGAACACAGAAACTGACAAAATATGCTCTTTTAAAAAAGGGACGTTTATTCATCTTTGCATCAGATCTAAATGATATGAAGCTACTAAAAATTGGGTTTATCCACGATTTTAATTGACCCACAAATAAGTGTGAACACCAAATCTCATCAAAGCATAAAGTGATGTAACGATAAAGGATTAGTAGATTAAAAAGTCAGAATAACAAACTGTACACTAATAGCAACCCTGGTGAATCACTACATTTCAGTGAGCCTTTATTGAACTTACTGAATTTCACAAATCACTCTTGCGCACAGTGGTCAGAAATTGACTCATGGAACATTATTTGATAAGCATATATAGAGCTGAATGTTCTACCTTCAGTACCCTGTGCGTAGGAGTGAAATAAAGTTTGTCCTATGTTTACAGGTATTATCAGCCCACTGAAGCAAACACATGAGAACCCAACGCAGCCTTCACTACCACCGATCGGTTGTCCAACGTGTGAGTCCGTATGGGAATAATGACATAATGTAAAGGTATATTGACATCATAATGTAAAATAATCTACTTATTCATTGTCTCCATTCACTTTAACCCCAGAGCACCAAGCATCATAGCAAAGGTATATGTTACATTGCGTAGCTTGCTTGAAGCACGGCCATTGTACCTTCAAACATTCAGTTTGTTTAGGCGACTTTTGTCTTCCAAGAAGGAACATCTGACTTGCGACCAGCTTGTTGTGTCAATAAAAATGTATATAATATATATTATGAAAAATAATAAAGGATATGATGAACTAACTTATTTCCAGACGGCCTGTACCATGTCGAGTTCGGATGTATCTTTGTACATCGAAAGGGCGTCAGGAAACTGGTCTTAGGCATTGCTTGAAATTTAAACCGAAGTGACTGCAACCTGGAAATGACGTAGTTGATAAATCAAATAAATGCTTTAAAGGAACTCGCGTATGATTTATAAAAGGCACTTTTAACGGATTATTAAAAAAAATAATTGTAAAAACGATTTAGATTGTGTTAAAACATCAAGCGTGTTAAAACAAAGATACTGACAACTGGAATACTGTAAAAGATGTTTGACTGTGCAAGCGTGGATTCCACCAATAAATTTCTTAAATGAAATTCAAAACGGTTTAAAAATAATTCGTAAAATACACGTTCCTCTTGGCATCAGAGAGTCTACTTATTAGGTTATGTAAACTACAAGAAGGTAAATTACAGGTTTATGTGTTGATCTAAAAATTAAATTGAACTACAAATGTAAAACATAAACTTTTTTTTAACTTAACCCACAACCTGGTTCAGAGTTGAGTTTTCTTATACAATTACGAATTGTAGAGTTGAAATACTTCCTTCATGACATACTTTTAAACATTAACGAGTTTAATATAAATCAGTATATAAGAGAAATATTAAATCAAATAACATCTTTCGTGTTTTCATTTCAAGAAACTTGCTCATTTTTTTGTGTATTGAACTTTTCTGTAGGACGAAATAAAGTTTGGCAAATCGTTTTGAGTGTTAAAACTATGATATCAAAAGCTAGAACCCTTCAGCAAATGTTACTATTTGCACAATTACTTTAAAAACCACATACTTTATTAGCGTTAATTACCCTTATGGTAACTTAATAACGGCTTTGTTGTTGCGTAAATGGATAATTGACGTGAGATTTTAAATGTATTGTTAAAATGTCAAAATATCCATTACCTGTGGTGTATACGTCGTGGTGGTTTAGTGGTGAAGGCGTCGGTTTGCAATTTTCTTGACTTTATCGGTGTAGATTCGCACCCAACTATACACCCAAATAACTTTTCATACTACAATTGTGTTTTCTGCTATATAAATATCATAGATAAAAAGGGTTAAAATATAAAGAGTTTCAGATGCATTATCGGGAACTCCAATCTTTGGTCTCGAGGGAGTGCCTGTGAACCTATTTTAATTTCTTGAATTTACCCGGTTTTTTAAACATATCTTAATAAGTTCAATTAAAAATTGTATGAAACAACTGCTCTTCTATTATAGTTCTACGGAATATTCTACGGACTATTCTTTCAAGTTCTATTATCTTTCAATAAGGGTCACAAATCCGACAAAGATTTTGAAAATAAACTAAGTTTAGTGTCCATTTGAGAAACGCAAATTCGAAATATAACTGGGATATTCTTCTACTGTCACTTAAAAGATTGATTAATGAATTTCGGTTTAATCACTTCCGTTTGTATGCCAGAGAAGAGAATCTGTTTCACTTCAAATTCCAAGGAACCCTAAAGATTCCTCAAATCTCACAAAAATAAACGATGAAAGTGCCCGTCTTCGCAACCTAAAGAGTGTGGCTATATTCCGATTCCGGATCAACGTAGAACTTGTTTCTATAGAAGGCGCATCCGTCAAAACAAGCTCAAAATTCGTAGCAGATCACATATTAAGCGCGTCTGCTGGTTACCACCTCACTATGCAGTTTCTTTTTCATATGAGTGCGCGCGTTTTGCAGTGAATAATCACGCAGTAAGGATGTTAGAGTATGTCGCGTTATGCGCATCTTTCAGTAAAATAAAAATAACATTGCAGTCTTCCCGTTTCGTAGGTGTCCCATTTAAGCGCGTCTCCTGGTAACTCACACTGAAGCTTCTTTCCCATATGAGTGCACTCGATTTGCAGTGAATGATCACGAACTCAGGATATTAGAACATGTCGCGCTATCCAGTGTATTGTTGACTTTCCAAATATGCGAGTATAAACATAAAAACAGTAGAACACATTTCTGCAGGTATAAAATCATAAAACACGGATGTTCGTAACCTGAATAGTATAAAAACAACAGAAACGGTTAATAGGGCTGTTAATTTAATCAATTTCACTTCCTAATTATGATTTCGTTTAATTGAGAAATTCCTTGACATGTTTCTGGATAATGGATTAGGAATTTCATGAAGAAAAACAGGTGGCGTGTAAACCGTTCCCGATATGACTTTCTCAGAGAACCCTTTAAAAGCCTTCTGTCGAGTGATTGACGGTTAACCATCTTTTTATAAATGATGTATAAAACGATTTTTTTTATTTTCATCAGCCCAACTGGTATGACAGGGAAGGAAATGGTTGAATTTCACTAACTCGAGGCGGGCTACAGGTGAGGCTATAACAGGGGTATATCGTCAAAACGAAGCTTTTAAATTACTCTTGATTTCGTTGCATTGGACTCCTTTCTGCGTGTAAACCTCTGTGCAAAATTTGTGAGCAAAGATGGGATCACTTAAATATGTATTTGCTTTAAAAGTACACTTACTTCTCTTATGATGTAGACTTCATTTATTTGCTAGCTAAACGTGTTATTAAAAGATGGGGTCACGTGACTTTGATTGATACATTGTCTCATAAGTAAATTGACGGTCCCATGCTGGACCCGACTGCGCTATATATTGCATCTGCACACGTTCAAATACAGTAGATCATAAAACATAATATTTTCATATGGTGACCGCGTTTTAATTTGGAGCAGCTGAAGAAATATATATATTTCCCGTGAAGAAATCTGATAGGTCACTTAAAGTTTGAAGGTGTAAGTGCCTGAAAAAATGTTCGAAATAGGCAACAGTTTTATATTCATCACATTTCATATACGTTAACAGATTTCTTTAAGCTGTTTCAGGCAAAGGTTACTAATATATTTTCTTTTCTGGGAAATGCGTTTATAATTAAAGAAATTTGCTGCTGTTTGGCAAATTATTAAGCATGTCTAAAGGAAATTTTCCTTAAATGAAATTTGTTTTTATTTAAAGTACTATATTAATTGTTCACTTACCTATATGCTTTTCAGTTATTTATTGAGAATTATAAGTGTTACTGGATTATATAGTGGTATAATAATTTGATATTTTACTATTTTTGTTTTGAAATTTTAGACCGCCCTCGACTCCAAATCGATGGTCAGCCCACACAGGGATTGAACACAATTTTGCATTCGCCTTATTCAAAATGGTGTACTTAAAAGGATACTGTTATACAAATACAAATTAGTATATATGTATTGTTTTACCTTTATCACGCGTATAATAAAACTAGATTTTATTTCAGTCTAATATCACACTATGTTCACCCCATGGACAGTGAAAGTACATATTTTATAATGGACGGATGTTCATAATCTGCATAATACAAAATGACAAAAATGTGATATTCCGGTTTTAAAGTTAATCTATTAGGTTTCCTAATTATGATTTCTTTTTTCCGAAAACCGTTGACATACCTTTCTGTGTATAAACTTAATAGAAAGGGAAATAAACAGGTTGTGTGTAAACTATTCCCGATGAAACTTTCTCCGGGTGATTGACGGTTGATTATTATACTTTTCTGAAATGATGTTTCAGAAGAAGTGTATTGTTGTTGGTGAGAATGTCTGTCTCTATGAAATCTAGCTCAATTTTAAGTCTACGTTTGTGTTGGCTTAAGTAGGTCACACTGTAAGTTAAACCTTTTTAACACTAATATTTATATAAAAACAACTACAGAAACAAATACAGTAGTCGAAAGATAAAACATAAACCTCATTTAATGGCACAGGGTTTAAGTCTTGTTTAATAATGGTTCATGTGTGGTCTTAAACTAAGTCATATCAAAGAAACATTTGTTAACACTCTAGCGGCATCAGTTATGGCCAAATAATGTCTGTTTGTCATATTGGCTGTCTTCATAAATCATACGTACTGTTATACAGGGTTATGAATATTCATGGCCACTGGACGATATATGAACACATTGTTATCTTTTAAAATGCTATTTTGATCATAATTCAATGGAGTACGAATTCAGGCATTGAGATATAACACACTATAATTATAAGTAAACGTTTTTTTTTCAAATACACCAAATTCCTTTTATCATTATTGTTTAATAAATGTACACGGATTCATTGCATTTCCTCTTACGTCTCACGTCACTCTGGAAACGTGTGTGCCATTACTAAAAATTAATAAAGAATACAATTCAATCAATGAAAGAACAGGTAGTGTCTGCTTACAAAAAACTTCATGGATTTCAAGAAATTGATAAAAACATCCATAATCATGGTGTTTCACTGTTGTCGTCTTGTGTTTTTTTCAAAGAAAATGTGGCAAACAATTAACTGTTCTAAGGTGAATGGAATAATGTTATAATCAACATTTTAATGTTATACTTTCTATTGTTTAGTTATAATGTTGACCGATAACTAAGCCCTAGTTAAGTCCATTTTGTCTTCCTCTTGTGTAACTAGATATACTAATAGTGGAAAAAAAAACTGGTCATACATATGCGACTATATCTACATGTAATATATAATCCCTATATATCGAATCATCTTAAAGGGCCTGTACTCCGCATGATGAAACAGCGAAAAAAAGAAAATTGTCGAAAACTGACATTAACTTGTTATCGATGTGTACAATGCATTGAAACTTACTAACTGAAGTACCACATAGTTTACAAAATTAAATTATTTTTGTTATAAAGTTTCTTTCGTTTTTTTTTTTCATTTAAAATGATTACTAGGTATATCTACCTAGTATAATTCATTCCTTATGCAAACATGCGGAGTCATGTTGTCATATTGCAAATATCTAATTAAAAAAAAAACTTGATGGTTATATTATACCTGTAAAACCTTTCAGCATATAATGGAACGAGTCATACATTCGTTGCTATCTATACAAACGTGTATGGAGCTCGTTACGGAAAAGATTTAAAGCGAGCATTTCCTAAACTCGTTTAATATCTGTTTGACTTGTATTGCAGCTCCTGTTAGATCCTACCTATACGAACTGGTACGTACATGTGCACCGCGGACCGTCTTCACTGTGAAATATTTCGAATAACTTTCGATTTGTTGAAATGTCAACAGTGATCCGACGAAGGACAATGCTCTCCAGTAAATGTACATTAGATCTGTTTCAAAGGCTTCAGCTTTTTAATATATTAGTCGATGCACTAAATAACTAATGGATCTAAAAGAAATAGCCGAATGTTGTAGGCCATTTAGAACATTTGTATTGTTTCCGTAGCTTTCTCTCTTGAATAAGCAAACTAAATATAGTATAAGTAATGTAAAAGCTTCACTAACATTCATAATTAAGACCTACCATTTTATAAATTCTACATTCAAGCAGATGTTTGTCTAATGTCGACGCATAGATATTATATCAATTAAGTGAAGAAAGTTTAATGCATTCGTTATGATCTTGTATTTTCAGTTTCACCGTTTAACGATCTTACACTTAAATCAACAAATATCCTCTATTTAGTATCATATAAATACAAATAAAACTGTCTTTCCATAAATTAACATCGCTTCGGTATTCTACTGGTTCGAGGTCGTTCTAGTCTTAGGTTTGAAAATATTTATTCATGCGCTGTAATTGTAATTGTCGTTCTTTTGTCTATTTGTGTTCTTTACCGACAACATACCTCTAGTAAATTACCTTGTCTATTTGCACTAGGACTTTCCATTTCTTGGACTGATGCAATCCCTAATGACGCCACAATGTGGTCATGTACGTGAGGCGATTTCGAAATGTCTGAACGGCCAATCAACAGAGTATTTGATCATCTGAAATTTGAGGAGATCCGACATGTTTTATCTCGGCAGGGCTTCTTATTATAGTCTCCGCACACAAATCAGTTTATTTGAGATATATATATCAAGCACCATCTTTATAAAGTCAGGTAAGATCTGATTCAGATCAATGTTATGTACAAAATATGACAAATTGCTCTCTTGAGAAGAAATTAAAAATATTAACAAATGTATTTCACTATTTGATAAAATATATTAAACTTGTGTGTATTTATTGGTTATAGTTATCGATAAGTTGACATAAATGTTACATAAATGCTATATTTTTTCTTCAAGCTAGGTTGTAGGACATGTATCGAGAGGTTTAATTATTCAATTCAAATTGAACTTTGAATCTGCTTAGCTTAGCGCCTTAATCAAATACATGTGAATCAAAGAAGCATAAATAAGATTTTTGTTGATCTTTATGCACGTTTCCCTGTTCGGTAGTATATTTTGAAATTATATAATAAACGTAGAATTAGGTTGATCTTGTGCTTGCATTAACATCTTATTACGATTGAAACGAGTTTAATGTTAACATTTTGTTCAATTGTCGGTTTTTAAATTCTGAGGTAATGTTGAAACATGTTGATTTTTAACACTGATTTTTTTTTTATTCTGTTTAAACTGATATGTTAAAACAGATTGAACTTCTAAAGGAAGGACAATAAAGCATTTACCGGAAATTTTATCTTTATATTACATTGTAGTGGTACATGCTCGTGTAAGTGTAAATTTACTTTAGGTTTTTGCAGGGAAACTGAAGGGTCTCTTAAGATTAATTTGATTTCAGTTTTAGCGGTTGGCACTATACATATGGTATCGGTGTAAAGGTCGAGAAATGCAGTGTCATATTTCCAATCACCCACTTTTGGCTTCTTGTCTGGTCCCACGTTCGCATTGTTTTATAACTCTTAATTTTGGAAATGTCTGATCTTATTTAGATTATTTTATCTTAAAGAATCTTTCTATATTACAAAATAGTGTAACAACTCTATTGTCACATCCTCGCCACCAGCGAAGGGGGGCCAAGAAACATAAATCATAACCTTAAAGATCTCTGATGGCAAACGCATGGGTCGGTCTTCGTCGATTCAATTTTCGTCGGTTAAAATGGTAGACACAAATAGGCCTAGTATTGTAGAATCCATTATCTTGTCTGGTCCCACGAGCGTTCGTCAGTTACCCTGCATACGCAATTAAAATTTAAGGATGACCTTTACTCCTCGTTATCTTCCAAACCGTCCGATTGCATTTCCATTACTCTAAATAAAACGCATAAAAGGCCTTCACGAATTTACCCCGTCTTTCCTAAAGGCAATGCTGCAGACAGGTCATAGAGGTACTCCGGAGACTCATTTCCATCTGAACAAACATTTCATCACCTCGATCTTAATCCCGTTTATCTTCAAAGATAAGTGTATGTGTCACGCAAATTCTACTTGACAAGTTCCCTATGGGTGATCTTTTCAAATATTTAGTCATACGTCTAACCCACTCATGACGATTTGAATCCTTTTTTTTACATCAATTGTCAATATTATGAATTCTTTGTTTTAGTTAATCAGGCAAAAGTAACGCAAGACCCATGTTCTGTCATTAATGAATCAAAAGGTACATTCAATAGGTAATCTCATAATTAATGCTGAAGATGATATTCTGCTTTAAAGTAAGCTGTTATTTCTTTTCATGGAGACTGGTTAATTAAAAGAAGCGGATTCGTCGAAGCATGCCTATATTGTGTGTAGATCCCATTCATGGTACTATCATTTCTATAGGAATGTGTTATACATTATTGAACTCCTCGGGGCTGTTTCAATAAAGGATTTAAGCCTTCAACTTCAATTATCTGTTACCTATATAAACGTCACAAATGGTAATACATCGATCGGGTTTTTAATTCCTTTACATCGTGTTCATACTAAGCTCTACTTAAATATTCATCTTAATAAAAAGAAACAAGACAAAATGCTTTCACCAGAGGCGTTATTGTGTAAATACCGGCATGTACAAGATACAAATAGTAAATAATGTATATGTATTCGTTGTACAGAAAATTTGAAATCTCATAGAATTATTCTCTTGTATTTAAACTATTGAGTCAGTTACAAAACACAATGAGAATGTATACAAAAAATATTCAGCTGTGACTCGAGTACCCACGAAAAAAACAGAGATAAAAGTGGATTTACATAAAAGTCACTCTGGAAACGTGTGTCCGTTTGTCCCTGTCCGCCGGTTAAAGGTTTCAAGTCACCATGTCGGGCCTCACTTGCTTAATATGTTAACAATATGACAGAAAGGAACTATCCGACATACAAGATGAGTGTCTACATGTAATTTATGAAAAGTACATAAAAAAATATGTGCACTGTAAGAAAGTCGTCCGATAGCCAATATTATACCTGCTCGAAATTACTTATCTTAATAATACTGTGCCGCATAAGACAATATTTGCTTTGCTTTTCCACGAAACGCTGAAGTTCAATTCGCACAAATATATAGCATAATTGAAACTGTGGTTCTAAGATTAACGACTTAATTTACAACTAAATCGAATAAAGTCTTTCTTGAAACGGCCCCTGGCTTTTAGATGCCGCGCAAGGAGAATTAATAAAACATATTGTTCTCATTCAATGGTATATGCTTAAAAGGAGCGTGGAGTGCCATATTTGCGGTATAAGGAAGCACACAAATATAATCACCACGAAGGTGTTCTCTTCTACAATCTCATTTCCGTTTCACCCCTTTCTCTTGAAACTCTTCAGGTTTCCATTCCTGATCTAGATCTTCTTCTAAGTGCAAAAGAAACCTTTGAATAAAATATGTGATTATACAACAAGGCACTTTGTACTGTAATTCCAGTGAAGAATTCTCGGGCCTGATCCTTAGTACACACTTCCGTAAATACTTTAATGTCATTGTGGTCGACATTATTCGGTTTATTACAAAAATATTTATCATTAAAATTGTTATGCGCACCACAACACACACCATAAAATAGATTCAATAAACTCGAATGAAAAACAGTATCACGAACATGCGTACTAAGAGGGAAGTTTGATTCCTTGGACACAATTTTCATTTTATTCAGGCAACCGTAACAGAAGGGATGAGCGATTTGTCAACAACATAGAATGAAAACAAGAACATATGAAATTAACAATTGAACGTAGAACTATTTTGAAACGCAAACGATTCTCAAATATTATTGTGTTCACTTAGATCTCATTAACAGAAAGTTTTATATTCATAGGATCGCCTATTTCAATCTGGTGGTTTAAAGAGGAGATGAGAAGAAAAGAAGAGAAGAGAAGAGAAGGTGTCGCATGTCATATTTCTTGTCGTATTAGCCCATTGTTCTATTCCAATCGTGCTAAAACAGTAAACGATCAAAGAGAATCACTGACATAAGCTGCATATATCAAGAGACTCGTCCGCTTAGCAGCATTATGAATAATATATGAAGATATTATTCCTGGGGACAGCATACTATAACTATATTCCAGCCAACAGCATACTGAGATATGAGATTGGTCAACGATAAGAAAAATAGTTTGCTGAAATACACTTTATGTTGCTTTAGCTATTCGATTAATGATTGTGTTTCGCTTCGAAGAAAATCGCTACATAATAAATCTGTTCTGATTCAAAGACATCAGAGCTAACGTGTGAGGAAGAACAAAGTCGTTTAATTCTGAGCAAATATCAATTTTTATTTCTGTAATGTCAAAGTGAATTGAATATCACAAACAGTTCAATCAATTGAAGATGAAGTAAAATGATAATACACTGGTAAAGATATCAAACTGAATGTCAACGCGGCTCAATCAATGTTACGTTTTACGACGTAAAATTTGAAATCACAGAGGAGTAATGTCCAGGGGCGCAATGAGGGATAGTGTCCTTGATCAACTCCGCTTTTAATGGAAGTTGACGTTAACAAACGAAAGCCATCATGCTATTAACATTGTCTGACTGGGAATGACATTGAAGTATCTTCGACAATTACCATCGAAAGAACTGTCCCTGTATTATCCCTCGTTAAACAAATGAAACAGTTGCTTAACAACATGTCTCATAGACATCATTTTCGGCAGCAAAAATGCATCTATTCCTAAGACACAGATGTTTTGATACCTAACTTGAGAACATCAGAGGATGCCTGGCTATTGAATTGATCGAGATATAGGCACGACATTTTATTCAATTCAATTTCCTAAAATGGATCACAGAAATGCTTAGATTCTTTTTTGTAATACAACGCGTAACTCCTTGGAATCAGAGAGCCTCGTCATATATTGGATAAACTACGAGTACGTATAGTTCAGCTCATTGAGATAATCTTACTGTTAAATGTTACTATGCAAGAGGGTTTGTATTCATTTCTTTCCACAGTCTGTATTAGAGTTGAGTTTATTTATTAAAAAAACGAATGTAAAAGTGATGGCATGTACCTTAAACATGAACTTGTTTAATGTAAATAAAGATGATAGGATAATATATAGTTATCACGGTGAATACAAGTGTTTAATGCAGTTCGAAATTAAACATAATGTTTTTCGATTAAAGAGCTGTTCTCATGTTAATGTTTTACTGTGTTTGTTTCATACATATAACACTTTTTTCTTTTAATTCTTAGTTTCTATTGGAATTTATTATTATGTAACAACGAAATAACACTTTTAATCCGGCTCAAAAATCCAACTAATAGTTTGAAAGTAAACTCGCAATTGAGTTGAATTGAGAAATGTAAAACAAACATAATTATGTTGTCACTTAGATGAGTGATTTACGTTCTTCTCTACTAGAGATGATGCTCAATTTTTGCCTCAATTTACTAACGAATCTTTAAAACTAGCGGATGCTACTTGTCTTTCTGTCAAACGCCAATAAATTCCCTGATCTATATCAGACGGATTCATGTTTATCTCAGTTAACGCGACAAGAAAACATGGTTCGTCTTAGTATATGACTGGCTTAATATAAATTTCAATATTCACCTTTGTCAGCTTTGCTGCTGTAAAACAAGCGCACTCTGCATTTTACCAGAAACACCCCGGTATGAATGGCTTGCATACTAGTATTATCGACCATTGAACGTTCTAAAAATACGTCATGCAAAGTACAAACCTTGGTGATGATTCTCAAAAGCTTAACCATCCCATGCTGAAACTAAAGACCTTACATTTTTTAACATTTCAATTTTACATAAAACGTCAGTCAAGGCTAATAAATGAACGATAAAGCGCACCTCTTTGTATCGAATTTGAAATGCATTGTTGCCGTATACCTTTGATTGGTCACCGTAGTAATGATGTCCGGAAAAGCGTTTCTTAAAGTAACCAGCTAACCTTGCCGACTTGTCACATACTGTTTCTGTGACAGTTTTCCTCCTGGGTCCAAATGTAGCGCGTCTCCTGTTTACCAACTGACCCCATATGAATGCAAGCGCTTTGTAGTGCAACGAACTTTGGATATTAGAATAAGTAGTGTTCTCCAGTTTATTTGGTTGACATACCCATTATGCGATAAATATGTATATATGTCACAAAAGGGCGGTAAAGCTGTCGAAAGAATTTGTGACATCAGATAAAGTTTCAACAGTTTCAATACTAGAATCCTAGGATAAGCACGTTTTCACACGTACGAATCATAAAAGAAAGATGTTCGTATTCGGCATAATAATAAAATATTCAAAAGGACAGTAAGGTTTTAAAAGGTAATTTAGGTTTTAATCAATTTAATTTTGTAATTAAAGCTACGTTTTATGTTGGCATAGTTTCTGCCTAATGGGCTTTGCATTTCATGGAAATTAACAAGTACCGTGCTTATCATTCCAGATGACATTTTCTCAGAAAACCTTTAAAGAACAGTTGTCGAAATGATTGACGGTTAACAACCATACTTTTCTAAATGAAGTCTCAGACGAAATTTATTGTTCCGTCCACCAGTTCAGCCGAAATGACAGAGAAAACAACAGTTGCCTTTCTCTATCAAGAGACGTGCTACTAGTAAGGCAATTACATGGGTAATTCGTTTAGACACAACTTTTAGATTAGTCTTGATTTCCTTGTTATTGGTTGAATACTGCTACCAAATTTCATGTTTAAATGTGGTTACAAAAGTCGTGGTGATGTGACTTGAATATGTATTCGAAGTATAAAAACATTTTTTTTCCTATGATGTACGCTTCATTTGTTTGCTTGCTAAATTTGTAATTAAAATATGGAGTCATGTGACCTAAATAGATTTACTATGCTAAATCGTTCGATTAGTTTGCTAGCTGGCGTTATAAACCTCATCTCCAAACTTTACTTTGCAATCGATTCTTAAGCTATAATCATGATGACCGTTTTATTGTTGAGCACATAAATAAACTGTTAAAAACGTTTAAATATATTCACAATTTTATCAGTTATCTAGACACGTGTCTACGTTTAGGTCATATTAAAGTATGGCAATTGATCAGGCTCTTTTAACAAATATCTTAAAGCTGCTTCAGGGAAAGAATATTATTAACTTTTTTTCTCTAGAAAAAGCCCTTTATAAATAATCCATCTTAAAAGTAAAGATCCATATAGGAAGTGATATATATGGCAGGTATAAATATAAAGCAAAGTTCTTAGCCAAATAAATGTGTTTTTTTTTTCTTTCTTTTTTTATGAGTATCAACCTTGTTTATATCCTTTTCGGTGGATAATTTTTTAAAAATAAAATTTGGAATTTTACTGTTTTAAATTGTACCGATATATATATGCATAAACATGTATTCATACTTTGAGTCGGTACAGTATATATATATATATTATCTATATATATATCTATACATTTCAGCCACACACTGGATAACGCGACAAGTTCTGCAAATCAGGTCCAAGAGTTTCTAGAATACGCGCTTTGTTGAGACGTAGCAATGTTCATATATTATGCATTTGAAGAAAGCAAATATTTTATATAGAGTCATTGTCACTATCTATCATGTTTGTTTGATATGTGAATGTTTTTTGCGCTGTGAATATCTTCCGGAGACCTTTTGTACAATAAACATTAACCTTGAGCTTGAGACACCCCAGAAACGGTATTTGGCAAGACTGACTGACAGATGCCCCTTCCACAGAAACCAGTTCTACGTCGATGCGGAAACGGCGTTTCGCAACACTGTATGGTGAGTTGGTTAGAAATAAAGGGCTAACTACGATGACCGATAAATGGAACTTTGCTCATTGCATGGTATATTTGTTACGAAGAGTGGCTTTTTTATCATTGCATGGTATATTTGTTACGAAGAGTGGCTTTTTATCGTTGCATGGTATATTTGTTACGAAGAGTGGCTTTTTTATCGTTGCATGGTATATTTGTTACGAAGAGTGGCTTTTTATCGTTGCATGGTATATTTGTTACGAAGAGTGGCTTTTTTATCGTTTATCAATTGTGCATGACTACACTGGAATCCACCAACGTTTTGTGTCAAATTGTAATGTATAAAAATGTAAGGTTTTGAAAACCTGCATAGAATGGCATAGCTTCTGATAACCATAACTCCGGTTTGAATTTTGTGTGAAGATGATTTAAAATATCGGAAAGTGTTTATTTTCAATGGTCAATATTACTTCACAAATACTTTGTGAGGAAAGTTCAAGATAAAATTAACAGCGTTTGTGTTGTACAGAAGATAAATATTAAATTTCATGTAATGCCTATCATAAAACAAATTAGATCGCGTGTACTGAACAAAAGATGTTTCGTCAACAAGGTACAGGAATATATCTAGTCTTCTTTAGGCTTCTTGGGAAATTGACGTAAAACTGAGCCCCTTCTCCGGAACAGCGTAGCTTCAAACGATATTGCTTAATATCTATGCAAACAGCTACAGAAACAAGCTCAGTAGCAAAAAGTTTAAACATAAACCCGGTGTTATGGTACCTGGTAAACGCGAAAGACATATAACATAAAAACACAAACAAGAAACATGGTAGAACAGCACAAAACTCCAAAACCGAAAACTTTTAATTTTCTTAGTTTCAGAAGAAGAATATATCATTTATAATTTAAATTGGGTTTCTAAATTCAACGCTAAAGTGAGTTAATTTGAAAAGAGTTTTTGTTCAATTTTGGTACCGTTATTGAAAGAGAAATTCCGTAGATGTAGATAACAGAAAATCAGTTACTCCATAATGACTTTCAATTAACACAGAGTACATATGTATGTAAAACACGGTCAAATCAAGAAACAAACATGAAAACAGCTTTTAAGATAATACGACAAATTTATTATCGAACTGCTATTAAAGAATTGTGTATTCTGTTAAAATGTATTACCTAAAATTCGAAGTTGTATAAGTAAACTCCGCTCTCATTCAGGTTGTGGGTGACGCTGAAAAAAACATCCTTTTTTGATTTTAATTGAACAGTAAGACAATCACAGTAGGCTGTAAAACAGTAAATACTTACGCGTAGTTAATATAATCTGTCAAAGAGTGTCTTTGGTGACAAGAAGCTTTTTTCATTTAAAATAGCTAGGAACTCTCTGAATTTCTTAAGTTAGGAAATTAATCATCTGCGCCCGAGACATTAATGTAATTTTTGCCGCAAAAAATGTCATCGATAATTTTCTTAGACAGGTTGCTAGGCAACAGCTTCATTTGTCCAAAGCGAGATAATTCCGTGACAATACTTTTGTTATCAGGATAAGTGTCTACTCACATGCTGCCACGAAGTGCCAGTCAACAATGGCTTACAACATGTGCAGGATTTTATTTGCGTTGAATTAACGTCAGCTTCCGTTGATAGTGGAGTAGAGCAATAACACTATCCGTCATTGCGTTCTCAGACATTACTTCTCTTAGATTTCGTATTATACCTCGTCAACCTAAAATTATATTGATATTGCAAAATTAACAATGGCATTGATGATGCTAAGAAGAAAATGACTTTGCACTGTCACGACATGTAAGCACCGATCAGGCGGTTGCGAAAGAACCATTCATGTTGCAGAATTATTGTTAAATTATCCGTGAATCGGGGAATTATTGCAGAGGTGGACATTAACGTTATAAACGATCATCCCATTCACTATATTTTCCACCATGGAGTAAAAAAGGACTCAATCACCACCCCAGTACGCATTGTGTACTATTGCAGCTGCCGTCAATCTGCTGATAAGCCTAGCCTAAATAACTGCCTATAATCAACACCATCGAAATTGAAAGACTTAGCCGGTATATTTAAGCGTTTTTGGTTGAATAAATATGCGATTACAACATACATCGAGAAGGCATTTCTTTACATTTCGCTGGACGAGAAAAACCATGACGTAACGAAATTCCTACCCGAGTGACCCAAGTGACCCCGACTCCCCGTCCGACAGCCAAATACCATGACATTAGTTACAAACAATAAAGTCACTACCACGCTTTTTCAAAAATCGTTTAAAGAAATCCGTCAACTGACGGACAACCGGAAGTGGAGGTATTGTCCTATGAAGGAAAATCAAGCGAATTTTCTGTACGTGTTATATCGGCTGTACAGTTAAGTGACACCACACTGTGGTTTAAAGGACCACAATTGATTGCCGAAACAGACAAGTTGCCGATTAGCAGTCAACTACAGTGCGTATTACACGAACACACCACTGTGACGAGCCTGAGCCAGTCATCGTCAGAATCTTCGACAAACACCATTGCTGATCCATGATATCATAGATAAGACCAGATACAACACTCTGGGAGGCTGCGGTGCGTTGTATGTTTGTGATAAAGACGGACATGAAATGAAAGCGTACACCTGGAACTCGTATCGGATCTAACAACAGAAACATTTCTGCAAGCATTTCGTCGATTTTGCAGCCGGAAGTCCCTACCACGTCTGATGATATCAGACAATGCTATTAAATATATTGGAGTAGCGATTTACCAAAACAGAGGAACAGAATAACGCTTAATCGTTAACAGTGCTCCGCGGTACGGAGGATAGTGGGAGTGCCTCATAGGGTTAACCAAAACTGCCGTCAAAAAGGTTCTCGGTCGATTGTATGTGGGCTTCGAGACCTTAACCACTATCATCACGGAAGTGGAGGCCGTTATCAATGACCATTAACTAATTTACGTCACTTCCGGAGAGGTCGAAACGGAGCCATTGACGCCACGGCACATGTTGTACGGAGGACGACTTACAAAGTTGCCTTACTCCGAAGACATTGAACTTTCGGAACCCCGTTCGAGTACTTTGGAAAACATTACGAGGCGAGCGAGGACCCAGAAAATACGAATTATACATTTAACTGTTAATTACATACGCTCAAGATTCCATATTCATTTGTTGAAACATTAAACATTCCTCATGGCGGTTAGCTGGAATATATTCACATTGTCACAAGAAATTAAACTTTCCCCTTGATCATTTTCCGAATTATTCATTGAACCGCTAAGTGACTGAGTATACTGGCATATGCAAATGATGTGAGTGATGACGCACAAATATTAATTGTTTTAGAAAATACATCTTAAATGGATCAATGGGCTAATAGTAGGGGACATTTAGAAAGAGTCCACCTTTCTAACAACCGTAGTAATGTTATGTACGTGCAACTATTTTCCATGCGAGTTACTTGAAACTCTTTGGTGGTGCATGTATTCGTGCGGACAATGTTAGTGGTAAAATTTTTGTTCATGACCAAGGTAATAAGTGGAAAGTGGAAGTACATTATTCAAGGAAGAAAACCATAAGGGTTATGCCCGACATATTTTTACTTTGACTACAGTGCATACTGCCATGTATTATAATCACATATTTTAATCCGAGGCATATATGTATCACCCATTCTAAATTGCTTGGCTAATGACAGGTTAGAGAAGGTATTCATGCTTGTGTTGCCATGTAATTTTCGAAGAGGAAATGTTTCCTTGATGAATTGGAGCCATACACAATACATGCATGCGGAGACGAATCCGTCTGCTTCAATGAACCGGTCAATGCGAGAAGTAAGAACGCTTGCTTTCAAGCAAAAACTGGGTAGTTTCATCTCATATTCAGCGACGAACATGAGATTTTCAATTGATGTTACTTTGAGAAGATAGAAAATGTCGTTTACATTTCTATAGCCATACTAACTGAAAAATAACAGTTTATTATATTGACATTTACTGTCGGAAACCTAAAAATAATATTTCAATTAAAAAAGGTCACGCATGGGGAACTCGTCAAGTAGATTTTGCGTGAAACATACATTTATTAATGTTGAAGAAAAACGGGCTTGACTTTGAGGTAGTACAATGCTTTTTCCGATGAAAATACGTGACTGGAGTATTTCTAAGACCTGTTTGTTAAAATGCGTCTAGGAATTTGTAGGGTTTCGTTAACGATGTTTACGCGTTTTATAAACAGTATGTATTTTAATGGAAAACGCACGATGGAGGGAGTGTCGTGTATTTGGTAAAAATCTGATCAGACGTTATTGAAGAAAAGGGGTCATCTTTAATACTGAATGATGTATGCTCGATAGACAAGACAGGAGACCGGAAGTTGTTGATGGCAAATATGGCATTGCAATTCTAGTCGTTTTTTTAAGCGTCCACGACTCAAACCGACGGATATGTAATGGAACGTGAGAGGCCCTGGAGTTTAACTGCACATATTGCAAATGTTATAATTCAAGTTAATTGTACCCTCTTCGTTGCCGCCGAGGACATAAATTAGAGTTTTGAAAACAATTGGTAATTTAGAAACGTTGTATTTTCAAGCAGATTTTCGCCTAATATGGAGGCATTGAAATTGACATGGACTAAATGAAAAATGCATACATAAAATATATAATATATAAAACAAGGGGTGTTTATCGAGGATTGTGAGGTACCACCTAGGAGCGGTCAGCAAAATGCAAATTTACTTGGGATTTAAACAAGTGTGTGTGCATTCCTCACCATTATTCCAACACTCTAAAATAAAGTAAAAACGGATATGGTCAAACTAAACAAAGATTTTAATTGAGGAGTCTTAAAGTGACACTCTGATTCAAAATCAATAGATACGCATGTATAACAAACATAATTTTTGACTGATAAACCTTTAACAACTTACTAAATAATGCATTTATGGAAAATATAAATTACTGATAACAAGATTGTAACCGTGTATTTAATAGCTGAAAACGCAAAAATATAAATGATTGGTGAATGCTAAAAGATTAACTGTGATCTACTATAGTCTCACGGGGTAGAAATACAGTGTTTTATGCTCATTTCTTTCATATCAAACTTGGTATCCTTCATAAGAACTTGAATATTAAATATAGTTCTCAGCGTTACACCGTATAGCGGAGAACAATTGTCTCAAAATAGCCTGTTAAAAACTGGTTTGGTCAGTTTTGTAGGTGGCGCTATAAAGCGCGGGAAATGACGTAGTTAGGCGGGTAAAGTGGGCTTTGGTCATTTCTACCGAGACTGCTGTTCGGGCAACATCAAACTTTTCGTGAAGAACATGTTATTTAGTGAAAATATATTATTTCACAATATAACCGCAATGAGATTGTATGTACAATTAAATAATATTTTTGAATTTGTATAATGGAGCATGTTGAGATATATTCGTTGTCTCATATTGAGGGTTAGTCTGAGAAACACTAAAGGTGTTTCGAGCATTGTTACGAATACAGGTTTCCTCGCACATTTAAAAAAGATAAGCGAGGTTTTTCCTGGACGGCCAGTATCCCAGAGAATAATATTCGATCTTATCTTTTTACATACGTTACTGATTCAGAAACATATGTTTTTCGATAGGATTGTGACATGCTCAGTTTGGGGGTGATATATGTATACTTTTGTACATGTTATAACGTTATAACGTTATGTATGAAAACACGTAAAAATGATAGTATAGTTTTATATACACGCAAAGAAGTTAATAATAGTTGTAGTACACTCTTGTGTTTGGATTTTTGTTGTTGCCACCCCCTTGTATCTGTTGTTGCCACAAATAAACTAGTCTCGTCAGCATAAACGGTGTTTGTTTTGGTAAGGGTGAGTTGAGACAACAATATTATTAATTGTGATAAATCTTATTTGGGAATAAGAGTGCATCTTTGAAAAAATGAACAAATACTAATTTACTAATAGGTAAACCTAACAAAACCAAAAGGATACTAAATAGAGTATGTGGTTTCAGCCAAGAATGGATTACTGTTGAATTATATTGAGTCAAAGAAATAATTCTAGCATTTCCAAAAAAGCAAATCAGTATAAAAACTGTGCTAAATTATTTGTTCGATATCATGCCCAAGCACTTTCTCGGCCGTCGGCATGGCTATCTTTTGAGAATGGGTGTAGATATCACTTAAGTTATTACAGGGACGCACGCCTTCTAATTAACATATGTTTTGCACTTTTCAAACAACGATGTATACTCATTTAGATTCACAACCCGCAACGCCAAAAGATATTTCTCACATTAAAGTGAATGCTTAATATGGCATTCCGACTTTCTTATATGTTTCAATGGAGATATGGAATTAAATTCCTCTAAATGTCAGAAATACCTTTAATTGTACATCGATATTGTTAAAGGGATGAAAGACATTATTAATTACTATATCAAAATAGACAAAATAACGAGAAAGAACTACATAAAAACGAACTAAATGTCAAGGGACGCACTTATTTTGTTAAATTAACTCTGCAGAAAAAGAAAATCCAATATTAAGATCAAGGGAGCGGCTTATGATTAAAATTATTTTCGGACAAGAATGCTAAATCGAGAAACTTCTAAGATGTCTGAAATGTTTATATTTGAAGATTTCAAATGACAACTTATCAACAAGAACTTTAAATGAGCTTAGGTTTGTACTTCATGAACTTTGTGTTACTTTATAACACGGGCGTAAACAATTCTGCGTTTAAGTAAATCTGTCACCTCAGGTATAAAACGTTTTTCAGCTTTTGTCTTATCTTATTTATTTTCATTTCTGTTTCAACACAGAATAGTCTGAACAAGTCAATAATGTTCTGTATATAATACTTACAACAGTGTTACGAAGCTAGAAACTTCTTCAGCGAACAATAGGAAATATTGTCCCCTGGCTCTCTCAGAAATGAATATTCCCGATGGAGTACTGTTTTATGTTTGTTTTAGAACGTCTTGTTTAAACTAAAACTTATTGTAGAATTAACACAACCCTGCTTTGAACCGACTTAACAATCGAAAGAATTGTAAATTCAGTTTTTGATCCCATTGTAACTTTTAAATAAACATCTTAAAATATGAATATACATTGAAATACAGTCAGCAGTTTTCCTTTTACGGTAATGCCGTTACGTCGAAAACTTTGTCATACTTTCTCGTGTTTGCTTTCTGCCCAAGAATTAATTGTGAAGCTTAAACTTTTCTTTTTTTTAATATTTCCTTACGATATTTCATGCATTTTATTATGGTCAGTAATTGGGCCCTTCTTGTATACATGCGTTATAATACCTTCACACCACTCTGCTCCGATATTTTCGGAATTTACTACAGCGTTTAGATACGGCGTGTGAAACGGTAATCATCTTTAGGAACCTTTCTGTAGAACCTAGCGCTGCATATTTCTCAAATGTTGCGTTTCCACAGTCTTTGTCCATTACTCGGGCTGCGATGTCGCCATTTTTAATCGACCATGTTTAACGCGCAAACATCACCACCATTTTGCAAAATGGTTCACAAATAGGGCTTTCACGTTCAATATTGTTTCTTTCATTTATATTTTCTTGCGAGCATTAAAGGCTGGAAAAATATATCAATGAATTGCGAACATTAAGCGTTCGCCTATATGCGTTGTACCATAAGCCATTTCGATTTAGTTCCTATAAATAAGAGGTGCGCCCTTCTTGATGTCAGCAGTATTCTTAAGAAAGCAAGTAAGTGGGAAACGGTCGGAAAGGTATAAAATCCCGAAACCAAAATCGCCAAGACCAAATTTTGCCGAAGACGGTAAAAGTGGTCTTCGGAAAAATCGACTCTATATTTATACAATAGATGCAGATTCTTTTTTCACGATTACTAGTATGTCACAAAGTTGCCTTTTAACAAATACGGTAACTCCGCCTGAACCGTAAGTGCATTTTACACCAAAAAGCAATCAAAGTTACTATTGGTTCTAGATAATAAATCAGTAAATTATTATCTACCCTCTGACAAATTTAATATAATCCTTTAATATTATACTGAGAACAATTCGAAACTAATTCTTCGTTATTTCCTTATACCGTGAATATTTAATGAACATAAGTTTAATATCGAGTGTAGACTAGCATTTGGGCCTCGGTCAATGATTGGGGCTTTACGTTCCTTGTCAACCAAATGATTAATAAATATGATTATATCGCAATCAATAAAAGGCTAACTCCTACGGGGGGGGGGGGTCACTGGAAAATCGATTGATTAACCAAATGACACAGAGGAACAAATATCAAGAACTGAACAATATAGAAAAAACACAGTATATCAGCATACTAAGAAAAATAATAATAATATACCGAGTTAGTGTATATTTCAAAACACTTAAGCAAAGAGACAGTCAACTTTGTTTCAGTTTCCAAGACCATATAACTGTTTATGATAAATTATATCATAAGCCAATAACCTATTTCAAATCTATACAATAGCTAATGCCAAGTTGGAAACCAAATAAGACACATATCACGCAACCTTTGGAATTGTAGATGATATTGGTTCTTTTTTATAAATGTATCTATTCTCTTATACTAAGAAAATAGCTTGTTTTAATCGGGGATGAATTTAAATCTTACAAAATAGCTTTATAAATATTCCAACTTGAGAATACATGGAGTTCTGTAAACTGAGGAAAGTTGGTATCTTGGGATTTAAAAATAATCCAAAGATAGAGGAAAACTAGACGGTTGTTTTTTTTTCGGAAAAACAAATGACTCCCATGTGGTTGTCTAATTTCCTCGACATTTGACTTGAAGAAAACCCATATATTATGGAAAAGAAAAGACCGTTTGAAACAGAAACAGCAGGACATTCACAAAACATTTCAAAATCCTACAAGGGTTCTTAGACATATGGAGCGGACACGAGAAATATACATGATATAGTCATAAGACCTTTAACCTCCAAATTGAGACAAATACCCTAAGACCTCAGAGTGGGACCTTGACGTTGTACCAAGCTGGTTATAACATGCGCTCTGCACATCGTTTCAATATGGTCATCATTTGTGGTGAGTTTTTTTATATCATTTAAGCGGTTTAAGAATTTTGGATCTATTTGTGTCGGACTGACGGCAGACAGACATCTTCAGCAAAAACAATATGTTCCAAAGAACCCTAACTCCGGTTTGTATTTTGGGTGAAGACGTTTAAAAGTATCGAAAAGTATTAATTTTCAATGGTCAATATAACTGTGCCAACTATTCGTGAGGAAAGTTCATGTAAAATAAACATCGATTGTGTTGTACAGTAGGTATATATTAAATTTCATATAACGCTATTGATATACTATGAGGAAAAAAATAAGTCGCGTTTACTGAACAAAACATGTATCGTTAGCAAGGTACATATTGATAAACAAAAATATGGGCATTTGACAGGAGGATAAATAACTTCGATAAGGTTTTGATGATTCTTCAAGCTTCTTGGGAAATAGACGTGAAACTGACCCCCTTCTGTGCCACAGCATAGCTACAAACGGAGGCGCTTAAACCGAAATACATTTAGTCTTCTTAGTATCAGAAAAAGAATATATCTCAATTTAAAGCTTAAGTGAATTGAATTTCTTTCTCATTTCAACTTGTGACCGTTATTGAAAGAGATATTCCGTAGATGTAGAAAAAGCAGTTGTTTTATAATGATTTCCATATGTATGAAATACACGGTCAAATTAAGAAACAAACATGAAAACAGCTTCAAACGAAATACGATAAATTTATTGTTTAAATTGCTAATAAAGAATTCTATACTGTTTGCTTAATGTTAACAACCTAACATTCGTAATTCTACAAGTAAACTCCACTTTCAATCAGGTTGTGGGTACAGCTGAAAAAAACAGTTTCTATTTAATTTTAATTGAAAAGTAAGAAAATCACAATAGGCAGTAAGATACTTCCGCGTAGTTTATAATACCTAATAATGAGGCTCTTTGATGCCTAGAAAGTTTATTCATTTAAAATATGAAACTCTCTGAATTTCTTAAGTTAGGAATCAAATCATGTGATTTTGAGACATTAATGTAGATTTTGACGCAAAAGATGACGTCGATCATTTTATAAGACAGGTTGCTAGGCAATTGCTTCATCTGTGTAAAGCGGGATAATACCGTATGTACGTGAAGTTAGCGGCCTAGCGGCCTAGCGGCCTAGCGGCCTAGCAGCGTGAAGTTAGCGGCCTAGCGGCGTGAAGTTAGCGGCCTGGCGGCCTAGCGGCCTAGCGGCGTGAAGTTGGCGGCCTAGCGGCCTAGCGGCCTGGCGGCCTAATTATTTTTTCTATTTCCAAGCAATTGTTAATGCGTTTTTTTTAAAACAATGATAAATCAAGGTTTTTTATTCATATAGTTACATAGCGGCCTTAAATTGTTATATATTCAGAATATTTTTCTTTACCTTTTATTCTAAAACAATTTTAAATTAACTGTTTTATGCACAAATTATCACTCTGAAGCGTTTTTCAAACTTTTTTCAAAAAAGTCGATCAAGCACTTCAGCGACCTAGAAGCCTGAAATTAGCGGCCTAGCGGCCTAAATTGAATCCTATTTCAAAGCATGTATACATGCATTTTCTTCTAAAACAATAACATTTTAACTGTTTTTATGCACAAATTAACACATTGAAGCGATTATCAACAGTTTTTCTCCAAAAACGTCGATAAAGCAGTCAGCTATTTCAAAGCATTAAACATGCCTGTTCTTCTTAATCAATGATATATTTACTGTTTATATGCACAAATTATCACTCTGAAGCGTTTTTCAACTTTTTTTCAAAAAAGTCGATCGAGCACTTCAGCGGCCTAGCGGCCTAGCGGCGTGAAGTTAGCGGCCTGGCGGCCTAGCGGCCTAAAATGGTTTCCTATTTCAAAGCATGTATACATGCATTTTCTTCTAAAACAATGACATATTAACTGTTTGAATGCACAAATTAACACTTTGAAGCTATTAGCGATAATCAACATATTTTTTTTTTCAAAAAAGTCGATTAAGCAGTCAGCATACATGCCTATCCTTCTCAAAAATATGTTGATAATCGCCTCAGAGTGATAGTCTGTGCATAAAAACAGTTAACATATCATTTTTTTAGAAGAAAATGCATGTAGTCATGCTTTGAAATAAGATAGCATTTTAGGCCACCAGGCCGCTAGGCCGCTAGGCCGCTAACTTCACGCCGCTAGGCCGCTAGGCCGCTGAAGTGCTTGATCGACTTTTTTTTAAAAAGTTGAAAAACGCTTCAGAGTGATAAGTTGTGCATAAAAACAATAAATATATCATTGTTTTAGAAGAACATGCATGTTTAATGCTTTAAAATAGATGACTGCTTTATCGACGCTTTTGAAAAAAAAAACCTGTTGATAATCGCTAATAGCTTCAAAGTGTTAATTTGTGCATAAAAACAGTTAATATGTCATTGTTTAAGAAGAAAATGCATGTATACATGCTTTGAAATAGGAAACCATTTTAGGCCGCTAGGCCGCCAGGCCGCTAACTTCACGCCGCTACGCCGCTAGGCCGCTGAAGTGCTCGATCAACTTTATTGAAAAAATAATAAAATAAAAAAAACACTTACGATTGATAATTTGTGCATAAAACAGTAAATATATCATTGTTTTAGAAGATCAGGCATGTTTAATGCTTTGAAATAGCTGACTGCTTTATCGACGCTTTTAAAAAAATGTTGATAATCGCTAATTGCTTCAAAGTGTTAATTTGTGCATAAAAACAGTTAATATGTCATTGTTTTAGAAGAGAATGCATGTATACATGCTTTGAAATAGGATACCATTTTAGGCCGCTAGGCCGCTAGGCCGCCAGGCCGCTAACTTCACGCCGTTAGGCCGCTAGGCCGCTGAAGTGCTCGATCGACTTTTTTGAAAAAAAGTTGAAAAACGCTTCAGAGTGATAATTTGTGCATATAAACAGTAAATATATCATTGTTTTAAAAGATCAGGCATGTTTAATGCTTTGAAATAGCTGACTGCTTTATCGACGCTTTTTAAAAAAAAGATGTTGATAATCGCTAATTGCTTCAAAGTGTTAATTTGTGCATAAAAACAGTTAATATGTCATTGTTTTAGAAGAAAATGCATGTATACATGCTTTGAAATAGGATACCATTTTAGGCCGCTAGGCCGCCAGGCCGCTAACTTCACGCCGCTAGGCCGCTAGGCCGCTAGGCCGCTGAAGTGCTCGATCGACTTTTTTGAAAAAAAGTTGAAAAACGCTTCAGAGTTATAATTTGTGCATATAAACAGTGAATATATCATTGTTTTAGAAGATCAGGCATGTTTAATGCTTTGAAATAGCTGACTGCTTTATCGACGCTTTTAAAAAAAAGATGTTGATAATCGCTATTGCTTCAAAGTGTTAATTTGTGCATAAAAACAGTTAATATGTCATTGTTTTAGAAGAAAATGCATGTATACATGCTTTGAAATAGGATACCATTTTAGGCCGCTAGGCCGCTAGGCCGCCAGGCCGCTAACTTCACGCCGTTAGGCCGCTAGGCCGCTGAAGTGCTCGATCGACTTTTTTGAAAAAAAGTTGAAAAACGCTTCAGAGTGATAATTTGTGCATATAAACAGTAAATATATCATTGTTTTAGAAGATCAGGCATGTTTAATGCTTTGAAATAGCTGACTGCTTTATCGACGCTTTTTAAAAAAAAGATGTTGATAATCGCTAATTGCTTCAAAGTGTTAATTTGTGCATAAAAACAGTTAATATGTCATTGTTTTAGAAGAAAATGCATGTATACATGCTTTGAAATAGGATACCATTTTAGGCCGCTAGGCCGCCAGGCCGCTAACTTCACGCCGCTAGGCCGCTGAAGTGCTCGATCGACTTTTTGAAAAAAAGTTGAAAAACGCTTCAGAGTTATAATTTGTGCATATAAACAGTGAATATATCATTGTTTTAGAAGATCAGGCATGTTTAATGCTTTGAAATAGCTGACTGCTTTATCGACGCTTTTAAAAAAAAATGTTGATAATCGCTAATTGCTTCAAAGTGTTAATTTGTGCATAAAAACAGTTAATATGTCATTGTTTTAGAAGAAAATGCATGTATACATGCTTTGAAATAGGATACCATTTTAGGCCGCTAGGCCGCCAGGCCGCTAACTTCACGCCACTAGGCCGCTAGGCCGCTAGGCCGCTGAAATGCTCGATCGACTTTTTTGAAAAAAAGTTGAAAAACGCTTCAGAGTGATAATTTGTGCATATAAACAGTAAATATATCATTGATTAAGAAGATCAGGCATGTTTAATGCTTTGAAATAGCTGACTGCTTAATCGACTTTTTTGAAAAAAAAAGATGTTGATTATCGCTAATAGCTTCAAAGTGTTAATTAGTGCATTCAAACAGTTAATATGTCATTGTTTTAGAAGAAAATGCATGTATACATGCTTTGAAATAGGAAACCATTTTAGGCCGCTAGGCCGCTAGGCCGCCAGGCCGCTAACTTCACGCCGCTAAGCCCCTAGGCCGCTGAAGTGCTCGATCAAATTTTTTGAAAAAAAAAATAAAAAACGCTTTAGAGTGATACTTTGTGCATAAAACAGTAAATATATCATTGTTTTAAAAGATCAGGCATGTTTAATGCTTTGAAATAGCTGACTGCTTTATCGACGCTTTAAAAAAAAAAATATTGATAATCGCTAATAGCTTCAAAGTGTTAATTTGTGCATAAAAACAGTTAATATGTCATTGTTTTAGAAGAAAATGCATGTATACATGCTTTGAAATAGGATACCATTTTAGGCCGCTAGGCCGCTAGGCCGCCAGGCCGCTAACTTCACGCCGCTAGGCCGCTGAAGTGCTCGATCGACTTTTTTGAAAAAAAGTTGAAAAACGCTTCAGAGTGATAATTTGTGCATATAAACAGTTAATATATCATTGATTAAGAAGAACAGGCATGTTTAATGCTTTGAAATAGCTGACTGCTTTATCGACGTTTTTGGAAAAAAACTGTTGATAATCGCTTCAATGTGCTAATTTGTGCATAAAAACAGTTAAAATGTTATTGTTTTAGAAGAAAATGCATGTATACATGCTTTGAAATAGGATTCAAATTAGGCCGCTAGGCCGCTAATTTCAGGATTCTATGCCGCTAAGTCGCTGAAGTGCTTGATCGACTTTTTTGAATAAAGTTTGAAAAACGCCTCAGAGTGATAATTTGTGCATAAAACAGTTAATTTAAAATTGTTTTAGAATAAAGGGTAAAGAAAAATATTCTGAATATATAACAATTTAAGGCCGCTATGTAACTATATGAATAAAAAACCTTGATTTATCATTGTTTTAAAAATATTAAGCATTAACAATTGCTTGGAAATAGAAAAAATAATTAGGCCGCCAGGCCGCTAGGCAGCTAGGCCGCAAACTTCACGCCGCTAGGCCGCTAGGCCGCCAGGCCGCTAACTTCACGCCGCTAGGCCGCTAGGCCGCTAGGCCGCTAACTTCACGCCGCTAGGCCGCTAGGCCGCTAACTTCACGCTGCTAGGCCGCTAGGCCGCTAGGCCGCTAACTTCACGTACATTAATACCGTGACACTATTTTCTTCATCAGGATAATTGTCTTCCCAGACGCTACTACGAAAGTGACAATCAACAACTGCTCACAACATGTGCAGGCTTTCATTAGTGTTGAATTAACCTCAACTTCCGTTGATCGTGGAGTAGAGCAATAACACTTCCCGTCATTGCGTTCTTGGACATTATTTCTCTGTCAAATCATATTATGCATCGTCAGCCTAACAATATTGTGCCTTTGTCTCTTCCGTTTGATCTGTTCACCAATTTATAATGATTATACTTGGTTATCAACTACTTTTGAATGTTTACGATATTCAATTCGCTTTGATATTGCAAAAATGACAATGGGATTGATGTTTTCTCACAAGTCAATGACTTTGCACTGTCACGACATGTAATAACAGTTCATTGATTTCGTACCGATTTACTATGAAGCGCTTTTTATCGAAGTGACACATGATAATTAAAAGAACAGTAAAAGTAACATTCAAGTGTATTTCAACTACCATATCAGTATTTTTTTCGATGAAAGAGAACGAAAGGTTGTTGACGCGATCTTGTAACATAAAGCATATATCTAAATTACTACTCAACTACCTATAATTATTTGAAATATTGTACAATCAATGACAAAAGGCAAAAAGCGATTATGTGACAAGTCTCAAGTTCGAGATAATATGCATATCGAGTCATGCCTCTCACCAACTTAGTCAGCCAGACTATGTTTTGCGGACTCATGAGTATCAAACTGTAAGTTATAACTTTGTTAATAATACACGTTCTATTTCTGTTCATTCCATTGAAAATCGGACAACTTTGGCTTTTGCTTGTAATGTATTCATTTCTTTCCAAAAATACTTCTTTCCGCTTGATAATATTTCGGGAACGAAATATTAATCATTTCGCTACGCGGTATTATCTATTCACCAATGCAGCTTATGTACGTGATTCAGCTGGAACCTTTATTGTTCTAGCAATCACAATTGGAATGGATCAATGGACTATTACCTTTGATAGAAACAATAAATGCGTCACACTCTCATATTAAAACTACTCAATTATGATGAATACAAGAGAATCAATATGATTATGGAGCTTTCTGTGTAAGAGTGCGAATCGAAAACAAGATTATTACAGTATTATCTTGCGGCTCAAAATACAAATTTTACATACAACTGTTAATTACATACGCTAACGATCCCATATGGTTGACACATTAAACATTCCTCATGGCGGTTAACTGGAATATATTCACATTGTTCCAAGAAATTAAACTTTTCCCTTGATCATTTTCCGAATTATTCATTGAACCGCTAAGCGACTGAGTATACTGACATATGCAAATGATGAGAGTGTTTACGCTCAAATATTTATTGTTTTAGCAAATAGATATGGAATGGATCAATAGGCTAATAGTAGAGGACATTTTAAAAGAGTCCACCTTTCTAACAACATTAGAAATGTAATGTACGTGAAACAATTTTCCATACGAGTAACTTGAAACTCTTTGGTGTTGTATGTATTCGGGCGGACAATGTTAGTGATGAAGATATTCGTGCATAACCAAGGTAATAAGTCAACCAAAGTGGAAGTCAATTGTTCAAGAATACCAAAAGGATTATGCCCGACATATTTTATATCATAATCACACATTTTAATCTAAGGTATATCTGTATTTCCCATTCTTAATTTCTTGGCTTAATGACATGTTAGAGAAGGTGTTCATGCTTGTGTTGCTATGTAATTTTCGAAGAGGAAATGATTGTATGATGAATGGGAGCCATACACAATACATGCATGCGGAGACGAATCCATCTGTTTCAATGAACCAGTCTCTCACCATTATTCCAACACTCACAAATAAATTAAAAACAAACATAACCGAAGTATTCACTTGAGGAATCTTAAAGAAATGAACAAATAACAATACACTAATAGGTAAACTTCAAAAACAAGTCAAAAACCAAAAGGACACTAAATCGATAATGTGGCTTCAGCCAAGAATGGATTTCTGTTGAGTTATATTGAGTCAAGGAAATAATTCTAGCATTTCCAAAATAGCAATTCTGTATAAAAACTGTGCCTAAATATGTGTTCGATATTATATTCTTCCCAAGCACTTTTTCGGGCGTCGGCATGGCCATCTTTTGAAGATTGGTGTAGATATCACTGAAGTAATTACCGGGACGCACGCCTTCTAATTAACATATGCTTTGCACTTTTCAAACAACGATGCATACGCATTAAGATTCACAACCCGCAAAGATATTTCTAATAAAAAGATGAAAGCTATATATATGGCAATTTACCTTTCTTATATGTTTCAATGAAGATATGCAATTAAATCCCCCTCAATGTCAGAAATACCTTTTAAAAACTGAAGAAGAAAAATTAGTAATATCCTTTGCTTAATCAATGCCAATTTTTCTGTTAATTGTACATCGACATTGTTAACGGGATGTAAGACATTGTTTATTATTTCAGATTAAGTCTGTCGATTTTGTCTAAAATTATTTTCAAAATCATAGTGAATGTTGTATAGTTTGCTTGGAAATTAATTTCACTTTTAGAGAGCATACTTTATTGTTAAAAGTTCCGTTTCCATAGTCTATAGGTACAAAATTGTCCAATTTATTAAAGTTGCATTTAAATGTTTCCCAAAGTGCGAAACGGTAATCATCTTTAGGAACCTTGCTGTAGAAGCTAAGCGGTGCATATGTCTCATATTTTGCGTTTTCACGGTATTTGTCCACTGCGAGGTCGCTGGTTTCCATCGACCGTGTTTAACGCGCATACATTCACCAGTATTTTGCAAAATGGTTCACAAACTGGCTTTGACAGTCAATAATGCTTTTGTTTTTTTCATTAATATTTGCGTGCAAGCGTTAAAGGCTGGAAAAATATCAATGAATTGCGAACATTAAGCGTTTGCCTATATGTGTTGTACCATAAGCCATTTCGATTTAGTTTTTTATAAATAAGAGGCGCGCCCTTCTTAACTCAAAACCAAAATCGATTAAAACCAGTTTTGCCGACGACGTCAAAGTGGTCATCGGGGAAATCGACTATATGTTTATATAATAGATGCAGATTATTTTTTCACGCCGATGTCACAAAATTGCTTTTTAACAAATACGGTATCTCCGCCTGAACCGCGAGTACAATTTAATACCAAAAGGCAATCAAAGTAACTATTGGTTCTAGATAATAAATCAGTAAATTATTCATCTGCCGTCTGCCAAGTTTTATATAATCATTTCATATCATACCGATAACAATTCTAAACAATTTTTTCGATATTTCCTAATACCTTGAATATATAATAAGCATAAGTCTGATGCGGAATTTAGACTAACATTTGGGCCTAGGTTGATAACCCATTTGTAAACAATGATTGGGGCTTTACCTTCTACGTCAACCACATGATTATTAAATAAATATGAATATATATATAGCCATCAATAAAGTTTCGGGCTACCACCTCGATTGATTAACCCAATTACAATGAGAAACACAGCATATCAGCATACTAAGTAAAACAATAATAATATGCCAATGTAAGTGAACTTTTCAAAACTCTTAAGTTATTATACAAAACAACTTTGATTTAGGTTCCAAGACCATATATAAAACAACTTGGTTTATGTTAAGTTAAATGATAAAGCCAATAACCAAATGCAAATCTACACAATAGCCATGCCAAGTTGAAAACCAAATTAGGCACATATCACGCAACCTTTGCAATTATTGATGGTATTGATTAATTTATATAAATGTATATGTTCTCTTATACTGATAAAATGACTTGTTTTAATCAGAGATGAATTTAAATCTTGCAAAATAGCTTAATAAATATTCCAACTTAAGAATACTCGGAATTCTGTGAACTGAGGGAAGATGATATCTTGGGATTTCAAAAACCAAACGATAGAGGAAAACTAGACGGTTGTTTTCTTAATAAAAACCAAATGTCTGTGGTTGTCTAAGTTCCTCGACTTTTGTCTTGACAACATATAGAACTGAGAATTGCAACTGAGAAAGTATTAAGGCGCTACCGCCACCTTGTTCGAAAAAGTCTGAATTTCAAATGTCGTGCAGTATTGTGAATTAATTTAAGGCAGTTATAAACGTATGATTAAAATGTCTCTATATTGTAAACAGTATGATTATAGAGGATGAACAATCATAATTATTAAGAGGAAAGGCATTACGAAAGCACGGTTTTTCTTTGACAAAATAATGATTACATACAAATATTGATGAAGGTTTCATTATTGAACACGGTTACTAACGTACTAAGTGTGTTAAATAAAACTCGTATCACTGTTCATGACAAAAAAGTTTTAATTTCAATCATATGTCTCAACACTAAGTTAGAAGAGCCATCTCAAAAAACCTCGAACATTTTAAAAACTTTAAAAACTGATTATATTTAACCATTCTGCAAGGAATACATTTCAACCATTAGCGGGAATAATTCTGAAAGTATTTCTTGATATGAATAGTACTCTGAGAGTGTGTTCAATATTTCATGTGGATTTAATAATGTTGACGTCAAACAAAACCAGGTAAAATATTGCTGGTTTCTCTTTATCAATTGTGTTTGTTGATCGTAACACAACGAGCATGAACATAAACGTATTCGAAGTTCTGTTGTTGGTAAATTCTCTTGAGCAACCTCTAATGTATGGGTTTTTTACTGACGCAATTTCCTGTTGCCATAAAGGACTCGAGGCTGTTTTAATGATCTATTGCAATGAATGTATAAGGAAAACAATGCATTCTTTTGAACACTCATTGGCTTTCAAACAAGCTCATCATCAACACTGCTGGCTTCGTCTCCGTTATTTTCACCGTATACTCGATTTCAAACATTTGTTTATGAGGAATGAATATGAAATACTGAACAAGATATGACAATGGTTTAAGGCAGGTGTCGTTTTTTTTTAATACACTAATAATAATCTTTTCACTTCCGAAGCCTACAAAATTAAGAAAGTTGCATACGTCATGTATAACCCCTTATCTGATAACGTTGCTAATATAAAATAAGAAATATATACTATTGATAAATACTAGTCCTTCTTTTAGTTAAATACTCGTCAATATTTTGAATTAGATCCTAAACGTACAGTTAAATTATCTTTATATTAAACCAATCAAAAAGTTCCGCGACACATGTAAACATTTGATGCATTATAATTTCAGTCTGTTAGAAAGAAATTGCCTTTTGTTTTCATTTTTAAATGTCTGAACATTCTTCTGTCAATTGTTTTACGGATAAAATTGCAATAGATTTACATTCATTTGCGTGTTACTGTCAGAAGCCATTCGTGATGAACATTTCAGAAAACAATCATTCTCATTCGTATAAACATGGAGTCGGTGCGATTAATACCTTTCGCATCCCAGGATGTTCATATGCAACGAAAAACTAAGTCTGTGCAGAAACGTACTGCTGATCAATTCAGACAATGATATCAATGCAGATAATGATGATGGATTTACAGCAAATAGTCATTCATAAAGGACCTTAAATATTAAAAAATCAGAGGATAATAGTTTGTCTTAGTGTAAGATTACAATCCAATTCACCGCGTGAGAACCAAAAGCTGCATTTGATGAGTGACGAAGCCTCTTGTGTAACATTTACACCAAATGTTCATGAGGTGAAAATGTTGCGACCATTTACTGAAACAAAAACAACAAGTTAATTTTAACCGTAATAGGGATATTATATGACATTAATTTCTTTTATTTTCACAACTTGCCAAATTGTATACAAAAGTAGTGTCATTTTCAAATGTTGCCACAATGTGAAATAAATAGCAAGCTTAAATATATCATATTTCGATTTTGGTTTCTGAATTTAACGATGAAGTGAGTTTATTTTCAAAAAAAAATCCAATTTGTGACCCTTTTTGAAAAAGATGTTTCGTTGATGTAGACAATAGAAAAGCACTCGTTTCATAGCAATTTCCAATTAACCTATATATAAAGAGAAAATATGCATAAAATACACTGTCATATCAAGAAACAAACCCGATAACAGCTTTTAACAAAATATGATAGATTTATTGTCGATTTGTTAAGAAAGAATTGTTTATTCTGTGGTTACTATTTATCGCCTAATATTTGTAATTGTATCAGATAACTCCACTCTCAATCAGGTTGTGGCTAAAGCTGAAAAAAATGTTCCTTTTAATTTTAATTGAATAGTAAGAATATTACAATAGGCTGTTAAAAGTAACGCGTTGTTAAATTATCCGTGTGTAAGACATTAATGAAACGTTACCGCAAAATCGATCATTTTCTAAGACAGGTTGCTGGGCAACAGCTTCATTTGTCCGAAGCGAGATAAAACCGTGACAATACTTTCGTTGTCAGGATAATTGTCTATCCACGCGAGTGCAACTCAACAACTGCTTACAATATGTGCGAGCTTTCATTTGTGTTGAATTAACGTCAGCTTCGTTGATAGTGAAGTAGAGCATCCGTCATTGCGTTCTTAGACATTTCTTTTCTGTGAATTCATATTATACATCGTCAACCTAAAATTAAGTGTGTCTTTATCTAATCCGTTTGATCTGTACATGATTTTACTTGATAAGAACTTTTGCGATAATCAATTCGCTATGATATTGCAAAAATTAACAATAGCATTGATTTATGCTCAGAAGTCAATGACTTAGCACTTTCACGACATGTAAGCATTGATTTTATTGGTACCATTTTATCATGTGGCGCTTTTCTTCGAAGTGAAACATTATTATTTTTCAAAAAGCAGCTACAGCAATATTAAAGTGTATTTCAACTACCTTATCAGTTTTCGATGAAAGAAAAATAGAAGTTGTTGACGCAATAATGTCGTCCCCATAACATAAAGCATAGATGATGCTTTCAACTCCACTCTTCTTAAAGATAATTATTTGAAAGATGTATTAACCCAAAGACTATAGGCATACAACGTGTATGTGACAATACCCAAAGTTATAAATAAAATTCGTATTGAATGATGCCTCTCGACCAACTGAGAAAACAAAACGCTATGTTTTGAGGTGCTATTGTTTAGTATCAAAGTACAAGTTATAACTTGTAAACGTTCTATTTCTTTTTATGCCATTGACAAATTGGACACCTGGGTTGGCTTTCGGCTAGAATATATTCATATATTCCGAAAGAATGCTTCTTTCCGATTGCTAATGCTATTGGATCGAAAGATGTATACTATCGCTGCGTGGATGAGTCAATTGACATGTGAAGCTTGTGTAAGTGACTCACCTGGAACGTTTATTGTTAAAAACAATCCCAAGTCGATTGGATCAGTCGGCTAATGTCTTTGATAGAATCATTACATGCGTCACTATCTCATTTTAAGCTACCCAATTTCAATGAATGGTGTGAAACTTGTAAATAAAATAAATTTCAATATAATCAATATGTATGTAGCTCTCTGTTTATGAGAGCAAATCGAAAACAAGATTGTTGTAGCATTGCTTACCATTGCTGACAAATCGCACTTTCATGGTGGCGGCTAGCTGGAATATATTCATTTTCTCCGCAGGAATTATATTTTCCCCCTGATCATTTTCCGAATTATGGATAGTGTCGCTCAGCGATTGAGTCCATTGACATTTGCGAATTGTGGCAGTGATTAAGCTCAAACATATATTGCAATAAAAATCACATTCTGATTGGATCAATGGGCTTATAGTTGAGGTCATATTGAAGGAGTCCACTTTTCTAACAACATGGTTATAGTATTAACGTGATACCCTTTTCAATATGAGTTAATTTATGGTTAAATTTTGGGGATCAATATGTCTGAGCATTGCCACGAAAATGAATGTAAATTATTCAAGGAAGAATACCCTAGGATTAGGCCCGACAGTGTTCTTACTTTAAATGTAGTGCAAAAAACCTTGTATTAAAATCCCAAATTTTACTCAACGGTGAATCTGTCCATGAAGAGAAGATCAGGAATAGAAACTAGAAGAGTTACACGAGAAGGGAATGATGGTGACTATATTCGTGTGTTTCTGCATACAGCTAATATGGTACTCCACGATGCTTAATATGATACTGAACTAAATGATATACCATATGTTTAATTATCATTCCTTGTGGCGCGGATTAAAGCCATAAGTTTCATTATATTTGTATAACACATTCTGATTTTATTGGTCAAATGACAAGTTAAAGAAGGTATATTTCCATCTCATATTCAGCGACGAACATGACATTTCCGATTAAAGGTATCTTGAGAATCATTAAAGATAGAAAATGTCATTAGCAATTCTTTAGCCAGACTAACTGAAACACACAGTTTATTATATTGACATTTAGGCTTGTCAGCGTAGCATATCACCGTGAACAAATTGCAAAAGTTTCAATAAGTATCATCTGCGAAACACCAAACATACATATCCCCACAGAAAAAAGTTGCTGTCGAATACTTAAAAGAAATATTTCAATTATCATGAGTGGATTGCTGAATATTTTGAAAAAGTTCGCGCATGGGGAACTCGTCAAGCTGAATTTGCGTGAAACATACAGTTAGTTTTGCTGAAGATAAATGGGATTGAGCTCGTGGTGATAAAATGCTTATTCTGATGAAAATGGGTCTCCGGAGTACGTTTAAGACCTGTCTGTTCGTTTAGGAAAGGCAGGTTTCCGTGAAAGGTGTTTCGCGTTATATTTACAGTATATAACTGTATGTGTACAGTATTTTACGGAACATACAAGATATAGAGTGTGTCGGGTATTTGGTCGAAATGTGATCGGACGGTGTAGAACATAACGAAGAGAAGAGGCCATATGCAAGATTAAAAGGTGTTTGCCGGGTTACTGATGAACGTTCTAGAAACCTGAGAGGAGACCGGAAGTTGACTAGGCAAAACATGGCATTGAATGTTTAGACGTATATAATAAGCGTCTACGTCTTAAACAGACGGAAATCAAATAGACTGTGAGCGACCTTCGTGTTTGCCTACACAGATTTCTAAGGTTATAATTCATTTTTTGGGCCACTTCGTCGGCGATGATGTGGGGAAAAGCCTGTTTTTTGGTTGTTTTTTAAAACAATAATAATATGGAAAAATCTTTCAGATAAATATTTCTTTGTTTCTTCTGAATAATTTTCCAGCATTACGAGTTACAAAAAATGAGTGCTTCTTGAATATATTAAAACGAAATGAGATCTTATGTTTTTAATAAAATAAATAGTATCGGTGTCTTATTACCTAAATAAATCATGGGACCAGACAAAAAACAGGAAGTTGATGAAGGGGAATATGCCACTGCAATTGTAGACCTTGACCCCGATTAACATATTTTCAGTGATTTCTACTCAAACCGAAGACCATTGAATGTACCGTGACAGACCCTTTAAAGAGATGCTTTCAGAAAAAAATCTTATTATTTTCCGACAGTTACAACAAAGTGTATAAACAAAAACAATTTGACTTATGTTTAGCATATATTTTATTCTTATTTAAAGCAGTGATATTTTATTACATAATTTAAAAACCTACAAGAAAAGTTATAGAACAAAATCGAAGTGAGTATATACCTATGATAGAGTCTCATATAACATGTATTATGTATGATAAAGCCCCGAGGTCCGCACAATGCTTTATTAAAAACTGACTCACTGAATGCTAATGTGGTAGATAGATGAGTGGGCGGAGCATAGCGCTTTCTAAACAGTACCTGTTTAAATAGTTACACAAGCGCACAATTAACGGAGCTTATTTCTTTTTAACAGATCATAATCAAGCCTTTTACGTGAAGAAGCTGGTGGCTTTTAGTGGATCAGTCGAAGGCAAACGAGCGTTTACGGAAAACACCGAAGACGCAAGATGATAGCTGAATGACCAGACGTCTGTACAAGGTTCGGAAATGATCATTTTAGTTTAAAGAGAAACGGAAATACAAAAGTTTAACGAATGTGTAAATCTTATGAATCTACATTTAGTCGAAGAAAACGCAGATCCGTATACAATAGGCGAACAACTGCTTGCATATACACTGTTTATGATGGTGAGACCTAACAGGAATATTAGTTCCAAAAGTTATAATATATTTAGATTGTTTCCTTACTCAAGGGGGGAAATGTCCGAAATCATTATTAATGTTTTTATAACCTAGAGCATCGGACTATTTCTATAAGATCCATTTGTCATACAGTGCACTTATTTAATATCTTAAAAAATTTAAAGCTGATAAAACAGATGTCGTGTGCCATCTTCTGGAGAGCATTGTCTTTCATCGGATCACTCTCGGCTTTTAAACGAAAAGAAAATAATACGAAGGAGGCCAAACTGAAAGCAGTCAGCCATGCACATGTACATACCCATCCGTATCAGTTCAAACTTACATGATTAACGACTAAAACATTTTTGAATCGAGATTAGAAAAGGGCTTGCTTCATAACTCTTTCGTATCGGGTTTCATAAAAGGTTGTTTTAAATGGCAACGACTTGAAGAATTGCTTTTAACACATACTCAACCTTTTTCAGGTTTAATATCATTTTTCTAAAACAATTATAATTATTATATGCAATAATAATCTCTGCTTAAAAATACTTTTCAAACCCTATTCATCATTGGTACTTTTTCAGGAGGTAAAATTCAAGATGGGTGTAAATATTACAAGTGATTACAGGGACGCACGCCTTCTTATTAACATGTTTTTACACTTTGCAAAAGACGGTTTATACCTAATGAGATTCACAAGTTGCAAGGATACGTGTGAGAACGAATGCTAAATATGGTACTAAAGCTTTCTCATATGTTGCAATGGAAATATGTAATATTATCCCTCTTAATGTCATAATTACCTCCTCCTTGGTAGGATTTAGGAATACATATAAGTAATAGTTTATGCTCAGTCAATGCAAAGTTGTCATAGTACTTGAAATTCAATATTGTTATTGCAATGTTAGAAATTATTGATTCCTATATTATAAGATTGAGTCTATCGATAATATTTTTTTTCTTACCGAAATAAAACTGTATGATGTATAATTTACCTAGAAATTATTTGCACTTTAAAAACGCATATCTTATTGTTTAATGATCCGTTTTAAAATATACCACATTGTTAAATGTTGTATTAATGGATTTATTGTATGTTCTTTGTGTCATTTTATCTAAACAATGATTAGGCGGACCTTTAACATCCGCGAGAGTTGAAATGCTTAATGAATTAGGCAGGCTAGTACGTAATAATTGCCTATCCGCAATTTCATTGGCTGAAAATGTAGGTTGTATTCTGAAATAAAATATAACCTGTTTTATGTACAATGTTCGGTTTCGAATTGATGTTTATAAAAGAAGCCGTTGTAGTGCTTCATTCATTTAAAATAGACAAAATTACGAGAAAGTATTCCATAAAAACGAATAGAATGACACGAAACGCACCTTTTCGTTTGATTAATTAATGCTTAAGTTCAACGGGAGCGGTTTATGATCAGAATTAAGTGTTGCCAATGCTTAATCAAGAAACTTTTTATAAATATATTTTTTAAAAACCACAAAAGTCGACCTAAAATAATTTGCAAGAAGTTTAAATGTTCCGGTGTATACGGTGCGTACTTAATGACCCATGACGATATGTGTCACTTTTCGAGATTCTCACATACTATAGACGTTAGTGTTTAGTTTTGTTTTTAGTCGGCTTCGCCATTCGCTACAAATATTTATGATCCTAAACGATGATATTGGCTATATTTTGTCTACCGATTCCTGGCTGTGACGTCTTTCGCTATATAATGATATGACCCAGCATATGTACGTGTATGTATGATATGTATAGTTTTAGTTATCGGTCAATGGCAAATCACACAAGAAACTAGCAATGCCCCGACAATCCAGGCGCACCAGCCTTGTTTGAATTTTGCCACCGCAGAGTAAGCAATCATTCCACATTTTGATTGATGTTAAATGTTTATGGGTAACAGTTAGTACAAATGTTATTTACATTCATTTTATTCAGATTGCATTGCTCATAAACCTGATAAACTTGGGTAAAGACACAGATAACCGAAAATCCGACGTTAATATCCATGTGTTCATTTATTTTTTCAGTTATTTAGTTCACGATCTATGACGATCTTGGATTGACTGTCAGCCAAAATTTAGGTCATTTGACACAATCTTGGTTGTTTTCGACCGTCTCCGTGTCCTTGTGGTTAAGCGTCCGCCTACGGGGCGAGAGGTCGTGGGTTCGATCCCGGGCCGCGTGATACCAGGTAAGTTGTATCCCGTGTATCGGTGCTTTACACCGAGCACGTTAAAGAACCAAGAGGTCTCTTCGCAAAGAGCTAGGGTATCGCACCCGGATCTCTTGTATCTCACTCTGTGTCTTCAAGTCTTCAAATGTCTGGATTTGACTGCGAATTGCTGTCACTTCTATCTCATGTCACTTATGGCATTCAAAACACAATTTAAGTCGTCACGGCGGGGTCAAGCCATAATGCAGCCAATGGGCACGGGCAGACTTTGATAAACTCAAATAAAAAACAAACACACTGGGTTGTTTTCGGTCGGTTCATTTACGGTCGGGTCTTATTCGACCATTCGTTCGGGTCGTTTGACCATATGAATATATAAGGAGGGGCTTTCCAGAATCAGGAGACGTAACTTTGCCATAGCTTAAAGTCCTCGGGCGTTTCGTCCATTTTGGCATTTGATTTCGGTATTTATCTGGAAATAGAATACGATTACACGAAACAAGTTGACCGGTATAATTAAGTGTTACAAAGCCATTGTTTCTAACTGAAAAACACATAAAACTGTTTGCTTATGTAACAGGTTTCAACACAATTAAAAAAATACATTTAACATAAACTAAAAGAAGTTGGTTATCCATGAGCTGAAAGAAAGAAATGTGATCCTCATTATTAATGTCATTTTCCTTGTTCTGTGGCATAGATGATTTATAAGCATGCAGGATGGAACAAGAACTCTGTTTTAAGAAATGTGCATGGTACTAAGTGTGAACCCCCCCCCCCCCACCTTGATCCTGAAATGAACATGCTCTTAAGAATAAATACATGAAAACCTAGTAATATGTACCAAGTAAGCAAATGCATAGTATTTGAATGAAATTATTTATAGGGTGTTAAATATCTTTTACATGGGGGGGGGGGGCTTAAAAAGACTCAGTTTCAGTTGTTATGTTGGGATGCAATTGGGTTGAAAATAGGTATATTTGTTAAATGTTTTACTAACTTAAAAGTTGGAAGTTGTCAGACCCAAAACTATTATAAATGATATGCCTGGAGTTTTATATTATCAGTATATGGTTGATAGCCAAAATGCCATTATTTTTTAAAGTTTGAAAACCCATAAATCTAGAAAATGAAAAACCACAACACACAATGGAATGGTTAAGGGATATGCCAAAAAAAGCAGGGTAAGTTGAGAAGTTGAAACAGGCATTCATTTTTAAGCATTATGAATTCTAATGTTTGTAAATGGAGAGTCAGTGCCTTTAAAAGAAACATTGATTAATATATTCATCAAAGTTAAAGCTGCACTCTCACAGATTGAACGTTTTGACAACTTTTTTTTTATTTTTTGACTTGAAACGAGCCACATTTTGTGAAAATCAATTCAAACCAGTTATATAAGACTGCTGACAAAAAAGATTGCAGATTTTTATGCTTGAGTTCAAAAATTGATGTTTTATGCAATTTTCTTAAACTGTTAGTAAAAGCTTAAGCCATAAGACATTAATTTTCAAAAGGAAATATAAAAATCTGATTTGATCTTTTGTCAGTAATCTTAAATCATTTGTTTGCGGATATTTACACAAAATTTGCGCTTTCCAAGAAAAACAATAAAAAAAAAGTTGTAAAAATGGTAAATCTGTGAAAGTGCAGCTTTAAGCAAAATAGGTGGTAAAGAAGGGTGACATGGCAAAATGACATAGTGATATAAATACAAGTATTTCTTGTAAATTAACATTTTGTAACTGTTTAAGTAAGATGTTGAAAAACAGAACATTGTTAAATATATGTACATATAAGACATTCATTTAAACATTAATTGGAATTAAACTTAGCAAAAGCATAGTGATATGCACAGAGATTATTGTCAACATCAGTGTTCAGATAGACAAAACCTTCTGTAAAGTCATATATGGTGACTGTAAGATATTGGCACTACTGTAACTGAACATATTGACATAATGGTAAAATACAACAATGGCAAAAATGGAAGTACACTATCTTATAAATATCAAATCTCAAATCCCCCGCCACGGAGTGGTGAACGGATTATTGGCGGATTATAGAAACACTTCGTCAGTCTGTCTGTCCGTCTGGCTGTAACATTTCGTGTCCGTGCTATAACTTACTTATGCATTGATGGATTACCATATTACTTGGTACAAATGTTGTCCTCATACTCGTGTCCGCGCTATAAACTCTTCCTACATATATCAAGTTTGGTGACATTATGTCAGCCTTAATTGTTAGCTTTAACTGAAACAGTAATCTATTTTTAGTAACAGTGACCTCGACCCAAGGGGGCCAAAAAGCATCCATTAAAGCTCTGCATAAACTTGTCCTATAAACCAAGTTACCATGTCAATCCATATTTCTATTTTGACCTTGACCTAGACAAAACTCTCGGGGTCAAAAACACAATCTCAGAAAAGGTCTCTATAAACTCTTCCTATATACCAAATTTGGTACCAATATGAAGAACCTTAATTAAGTTATTCAAAACCACCCCTTTTTCTATTAATAGCAACCTTGACCTTGATCATAGGGGCCTCAAACGCATTCCCCCAAAAAGGTCTCCTTAAACTCTTTGCATATACCAAGTTTGGTCTCTTTATGTCAAATCTAACTAAATTATTCGATACATAAGGTGACTTTGACGCTGGCCTAACACCAGCCCGCCCGAACAATGACACAGGTCATTCAAATAACTTGTTTTCCCTTTATGTAAATGTGGTTAGGAATATAAAAATGTGCCTTTCAAAAGAAATTAAAAGAAGGGTTAAAAAGAAAAAAAAAACATTCAAGGGCAATAATTTTTATTCTGGCTAACATGAAGTTATGTTCCTTGTTGTAAGATGGTTGTCGATAATTTTGCGAAGAAATAAGTGCATTGAATGAAGGTATAGAAGTGCTTTTTATTAAAATCCCAACTTGCCCTTAAACTTTAACTTGCCCTAATATGTTAACCTAAGTTAATCAGAGGCCATAACTTGTATTAAGGATAATATGGAGTCATGTAACCTCATTGTGTGATGGCCCTGAACAATATTGTGAAGTATTAAGTCAATTCAATGAAGGGTATAGAAATTATCAATAAATATCCCAACCTGCCTTAAAATTTTAACCTAAGTTCCATAGTCATTCAGGGGCCATTAGTTGTATAAAATAAGATATGGAGTTATCTTACCTCATTATGTGATGGAACTGAACAACTGTGTAAAGTATTAAGTCAATTGAATGAAGGGTATTGGACTTATAAGTGTAAATCCCAACTTGTTCTAAAACATTAATCTGCCCTAGACCTTTAACCTAAGTCAAACAGGGGCTATAACTTGTATTAAATATAATACAGAGTTATGTAGCCTCATTGTGTGATGTTCCTGAACATATGTGTGAAGTATTAGGTTAAATGAACGAATGGTATAGAAGTTATCAATAAATATCCCAACCTACCCTAAAACTTTAACCTAAGTTTGATAGTCAATCAGGGGCCATAACTTGTATAAAGGAGTTATCTATTCCCATTATATGAACAACTGTGTGACGTATTAAGTCAATTGAATGAAGGGTATTGGACTTATAAGTGAAAATCCCAACTTGCCCTAAAACTTTAACCGGACGCCGACGCCAGGGCGAATAGTATAGCCCACCTCATTCTTCAAATAGTTGAGCTAAAAAACACAAATGTGATAATATATTTATAACATGTGTTTTCTCTTCAAAAGCAGTAAAACAATGTTATGACATCACCACAAAATATCACTTTATCGAAAATACTTAAGGCTTGCTATTTCATCGATGTTTTGAATCAAGAGTCATTTTCCTTCTTTTTGTAGCCAAAATAACCTTGGCATTGATCTTACCTACACTACACACAATATGAATAGCTTTAACAAATACACTTTTATTCAAATGTTCAAATATTCAAGAATATTTTAGGTAACTGATCAAACAACTTGTATTTCCTGTATTCCCACTCTTGACCAGTGGTTGTGTACAATTTTGATCAGATTCAACATACCAGTCAGGTTGCGAGAAAAACAAATTGCCTTGTGTTGATTTGATGTAGTGTCAGCTAAAGCATTGAGGCAGGTTGTTTCGTAAAGAATCAATTGGTCTTTTCACGCTTGCATTGTAAACTTTTTCATCTTTCCTCTAGCGTTTATAGGGAGGAGCTCTGTGAGGTAGAAGTGAAGTGAAGGATCGTCACCGATTGTTTTCAGTTCAGGTATTGTGATGAGGAGTAGCTCAACTGTTGAAGATGAAGTTGGAACAATTTCCACATTTCATACTTACTGCTGCGTTTGAAAACCTCAGCTGTGCAATAGTAGGCCACTTGTGTAAGGGACTGGCTCTAACATAGAGGACATTTGTTAAGGTCCATTTAGTTGTTGCCACACTCTAAAAAGATATTAAACGAATTTGTTATGATATCATGATAAGTGAATGTAGCACTGAAGACCTGATAACATGAAACATGACAAATAAAATAACTCTACACATCAAACTGAGATGAAGTTGTTTGATTTCATAAGCTTTATTCGCAATGTGAATTGACAGGTAATTTGCAATTTGATGTCAATTCTGAATCAGGTTATACAAATCAAAGATTGATGCATGAATTGCAGAATAATAATTAATATTAAGTTTTTATATACAAGTAATGCTTTCATTCATTTATTCAGCCATTGAGTTAAGCAATTTTGTTAGAAAAAGTGAAAAAAATGTTATTAATTTTTAGGAAGGCTTGTTTATAGGTCATGTTTTTTGTGCGAAATAAATATCAAAATGATGTCTAAAGAAAGATTATATTGTGAAATAATGTAAGCCTGTAGAGTTAATTTATTTTAAACATTATATGAAATTGTGAATAATTGTAAATACATTCAATTATTTATTGAAATGCATCGAAACATCCATATGTTTTTGTTTTATTAAAGGTTGAATGTTAATATCAAAAGCAATGCTATTTAAAGTTGCAGTTAAAAACTTAGCAAAAGATTTGCCTAGCTTTAGTTGTGTTACATAACACAAAATGCAGAAGGTTTTGGATTTCATGTTTAATATGAATGCTGACTATTGTTCGGAATCCATAAAGATAACAGGAAACTAAGAAAGAGAACAAACCTGGTTTTGGGCAGCGGGGCAGCACTGATATTTGTGGGCTGAAGAATACTCAGTTCTTGGAACTCCTCAGTCCTGGCCCATTATTGTTGGTGCTGTTTTTGTCATCTTGAAGATGAAGCCCTATCTGTTCAATATATAACAACTCTTGTGGTAGAAACTTGAATGTAGGATGATAAATATATATTTACATTTTATTGAGGCAGAATCCCGTAAAACATGTTAATTATTTTAAACTAATGCACAAGTCAATTGATACCACAGCCCCCAAAGTCCGGGGGTATACCGGGGAAAGCCGGGAAAATGGACCATGTTTTTAACTTTCAGGTGGCCCTGCAGTGCCGGGTGAATGGGATGGTTATGTCTTCGCTTTAAATATAGCGGGGAATTGGCTTTACCTAGGGTCCCTGGGATGCGGGGGGGGCATTTGGCGAGATTTAACCATATGTTCATCCCCGCAGGACGGGATTTTAGCCGGGGTTGGCTGGACCTATGGCCAGGGTCCTCGCTAATCCCCGGACCGGGGGAGGGCGTGGTTTCAATTGACTGATGCATTAGTCTAAAATAATAACTGGTGCATAATGAAAACGAACAAATCACCTAAAACTCGTTACATACAGACTTACATGCAAACTTTGCGCATGCATTGCAAACTTTGCGCATGCATTATAAAGAGGGGCTTGAAATATCATCCCTACCATTGTGACTCATTGAGTTAGACGCGTTAATGTCCACATCGGACGTTTTTTGTTGCGGTATTTCACTTCGAATCACCCTCTCGCAATTTTGACCTTGACCGCACACTCGCCTATGTCTGAAATGCAAGAAGCGTTTTCATTGGACGGCTATCATCCCTGGTTTTAATGACGCAATTTGGAAAAGCCTTCAAAAGTTGTCCAAAATGAAAGTAGAAATACCGCAAAAAACGTGCTACTGCTTGAATCGAAAGACACGAAACCTGCTTTTAAAATGATGAATATAAAATAAAAATAGTTTTTCAGTTCACTACGTAAAAAAGAAAATGATAATACCTTTCCCAAACCGCCAGCGTGTTGACCTCGATATCCCTAGTCTACTTACCGCGTGCATCTGACCCGTGTCATAACCGGGTAATCAGATAATAGACTGGTTCACCGATTTTCTAAGATTATTGTAAGATACATTCTGCGCATTCGTGGTCTTTTCTTTTATGTAAAAATATTTAAATAAAAAAGAGAAGTTTTCTCAACAACCGTGCATTTATGATATTTTTTCTCTAAAAGAGTTATTTAAAAAAATCTCTGGTTTTAATTTGCAATATATTTTCAAAGCTTCACATATTAGAAGATTACCAATCTTTATCTTCTTTTGCAAAATCGAACAGGAACTAGTCTTATGGCGAACTGCTTCGGAATTATCCGAGAGCGGACGGTAAGAAACGGCGCATGCGCGATCAAAACAATTAAAACGCCGCATGCGCAAGCCCATTGCACCAGGGACACTTCTAAAACCATCAATATATGCGCCGGACCACGAGTCAGTAAACAAAATATAGCCAATCATCGTTGGAGATCTTTATGAAATTGAATCATTGGTCCGGGTGCCACAGTACCACAATCACTTATTACAGAATGTTCAATTCTCATATACAGAGGTAATGGTGTTTGTAACTTGAACTATGTTTAGAGAGTGAGGTGTGTAACAATCTAGGAAGGTTTAATTAAAGCGGATTTCAAAAAGTGTCCTTAAGACCTTTTGTCGAGTTCGTAATTCCTAACCAGCGGTCAAAGGCATTCATACAAACGCAAATATATCTTCACAATGCGGATGGAATTAAATAGTATTAAATAAACTTAAACAATAGAAACGAAAACTACAGTGATTCGCCTAGTAGCCACACATTTAAACCATTAGCCGGTTTTGGGCCACTCTGATCAAAGCCCAGCAGACAATTACCGGGAGGCACACAACGTAACACAAGGATACGAAACGTAACTCAACGTAACACAACGTCACTTTACGTCACACAACGAAACAAATTGTCACTCAACTTCACACGCCATCTCTCAATGTAACTTAATGTCACAAACGTCACACAACACACACAGCGTCAGTGTACTCGACCTCACAAAATGTTACAAACATCACACAACACACACAGCGTCAGTGTACTCGACCTCACAAAACGTCACACAACACACACAGCGTCAGTGTACTCGACCCACAAAATGTCACAAACGTCACACAACACACACAGCGTCAGTGTACTCGACCTCACAAAATGTTACAAACGTCACACAACACACACAGCGTCAGTGTACTCGACCTCACAAAATGTCACAAACGTCACACAACACACACACAGCGTCAGTGTACTCGACCCACAAAATGTTACAAACGTCACACAACACACACAGAGTCAGTGTACTCGACCTCACAAAATGTCACAAACGTCACACAACACACACAGCGTCAGTGTACTCGACCTCACAAAACGTCACACAACACACACAGCGTCAGTGTACTCGACCTCACAAAATGTCACAAACGTCACACAACACACACAGCGTCAGTGTACTCGACCTCACAAAATGTCACAAACGTCACACAACACACACAGCGTCAGTGTACTCGACCCACAAAATGTCACAAACGTCACACAACACACACAGCGTCAGTGTACTCGACCTCACAAAATGTTACAAACGTCACACAACACACACAGCGTCAGTGTACTCGACCTTACAAAATGTTACACAACGTCGCATTTCAACACAACAAAAATTCCAAATAACTTTAAGTATTTATATTCATTTAAGTTAGGGTTAATTAAACGTTAACATAAGCCTTGTTTCATAACGAAATAGCTAACATGGATAAATGGTAATGCATAGTGATTTTTTTCTATTAAAGCATTTTGGTCAAAGCCGTTTTTTGGTTACTAAATATATATGCAGGAATTAAAAAATCATACAAAGCCGTATATAAATGCAGTAACTTGAACGCTTCTTTCAAAGACCAATACTCATTTTTTTTTAAATCATGAGGCAGTAATCATACCGTCAAAGACCATTTGTTTTACAGCCCTTCATTGATTGTTGTTTTTCTTTGGAGAAATAAACTTCACTTCGGAAATATGCTGTATGCTTTTTATTGTTCTGCAAAATGCGTGTTCATGAGTTAACTAGAGCTGTCACAAGACAAATTGAATTATTATGTTCCAATACGACCCCTTGATACGAAATTTAACAAAGGGAAGCTGTACAACAAGTGGCACAAATATCACAAACGAAACAGACCAGATTTATGACAACACCAACATAATAAACATTCATATCAAACCTATAAAAGTTGGGATTACCGCATCAAACCGTCAATAAAGCCGCAGGGGGTAAACTACACTTTTATACCGAATCCATACCAAAACTATTTTCTGCGTGGGCTATTACGTGAAAGTTTTTAACATCAAATTGAATGCAAATATCCTTTCTAAAGAAATAATGTTGATCGTGGTAGAAATGGTGAACGAGAGTTGTCAATTTTATTTGTTTTTTTCTTGTTTTTAATCTTGTTTGTTTTTAATCTTGTTTGTTTTTTGTATTGTTTTGTTGTGTTTTTTCTTGTTTATTGTTCTTGTTGTTTTTTTTTTGTTGTTTTTTTGTTTGTTTGGGTTTTTTTTTTTTGTTTTTTTTTTTTTGTTTTCGTGTGTGTTTGTTGTTTTGTTGTTGTTGTTGGGTTTTTTTGGGGGGAGGGGGGTTCGGGGGTTGCTGGAAGGGAGAACTAAGTAGCCTGAAATTTAATCATGATTTTGTTTTGAGGCACTTTAGTCATTCCAGACCAAAAATACCAGAAAGGATATGTATATCGCCAAAAGACACCGAACATAACACAACTATCAGAATATGGTCAGAGCCTCTGAATTACACTACCACATCTCTGACCGAATATTAATTTAGTGCGATTTGTTTTCTCCAAACACTTTTACTTTGAAACTAATAAATAAATGCGTATTAGTCCAATGAAATGCTTTACCGCTGTACTTAGATAAAATCTTAGATACTTACCGATCGATAAAAGTGGCCATGTCGTAAAAAAAGACAGAACACTGTCAGTGTTGTGTTGTCCTTCAGGGGGAGCGCATCCGGCACCCATACCACCCTTTAATCGTCCAAATTACATTTAATGTTAGTCCGTTTTGAAGAAAAGCAATACAAGTACTAAAAATGCACCCTCAAACCATGTACACGTTTAATACTGTCTCGAATTGGGTATGTGGAAATGGCACATGTCAAAAGGCAGCGCCCCTATGTAACACCCCCTCTTTCGTCAATTCCTGGATCCATCATACATTCAAATAATTCTGTACGACGGCAAACGACATTGACGCACACAACGATGACTGCAATATCTTGATATTTTCTTTCGCTGGTTTTACATCCATTGCCATACATAACTTAGAAAAAACGTAAAGAAAAAGAAAAAGCAAAGAACGTGGCAAATTCAAAGCAATTTATAAAATGAAGTTTAAATACTTGAATATTCGCGAATAATCGACTGGAAATGGTCGAATATCCGACTGGCTAATATACGAATGAAAGTTATTTAAAACAGCATATGTCGTAAAGATACGTAAGTGTACATGCACAAACAAACATTTGGCGGTCGAATTTTCCATATGTGACCTTTAAAACTATATATAGTATAAATATTTATCATTTATTTTGGAAAACGCTTCCAATAACAATTTTCTTTTATAAATTGAACTTGATGATGCCAGGACAATGTTCTATAAACAAGTCCTTGTAAAGAAATCTAATTGCGCGGCTCCAAGTTTATGTTTACAATTTTCTATTGCGCATTTAAATTCGATCGGAAAATATACGGATATTAAGAATTGCGTCGTAAGACTTTTTAAATTGCATCAGGTTTCACCTATTGAAATGATCAACTTGAAGTGTTGTTTATATTCGTTGTATGATTTCAAAAGAGCAATAAAGTATGTGATTCTCTTCACTCTCAACTATGTTGAATGTTATTGCGGTGCAAGTCAAGTATTCACACAATACCGTAATTTCTAATTTTATTGCAATTATACCATGACTTGTTGTCATCAGAAAAACTATACGCCCCACATCAGCCATATAAGAAAATATAAGGCGTTTAACATTAATCAGTAACTATATATGTGTAAGGGTTCTTCCGTAGAACGGTCATTATTTACTCGAAGTGTTTTTAGTTAAAGAGCTAACACTCAACGCCTTAGTTTGTACTAAAGCTGACACCTTATAGAATCAGACTCGAGTTCGTGTCCTTGGAAGAAACCAGTAAACTCAAGCCATCCCTGTGGCGGGCGTAAAATTCCACAACCTCTTTGATGAGAGGCGGACACCTATAACGCTAAAGACTCTTATATGAGCATTTACCCCCTACGTATGTAGTTGTATGACAATCTTCTTTTTACGATCTACAGTACTTCATTCTTAAATATCCATTAGACTTTTAATGCATTATTATCTTTAAAAGTTAAAGCCGATAAAACAGATCAAATGTACAACCCTTTCGAAAGTATTGTTGCCCATCGGATCACACTCAACCTTGAAACGAATAAGAAGTAAATACGAAGGACGCCATATTGAAGGAAGTCCGCCATGCAAATGTACATTCCATTCAGAACGAGTAGGAACATGAGTTATGATTTGGTACGAACATGAATGAAACGAGTTTAGGAAAATGCTACTTTTTATATCTCTGCCGTCAGAGTTTCATATTAGGTTGTGTTAAAAGGCAAAACACTTTTGGCTACTGAGATGGTTTCTGTAGTGCTTCACATATTATGTATTATACCATAAACTATCAAGGACGTCCGGAAAAAAAAATTCACATAAAAAAATTCATTCAAAGCCTCATCGTCGGAACATTTTGTTTTGAAACATATTTGTTTTCATGAAATTTATTATAAGACGTATTATTATGCAGTTTATACGTATTTCAATATGACTATGCGGAAATGATGGCAATTCAGGTGTGGTTCCATCCACAAAATTGCTCCATTACCATCCGTGGGGAGTGGTTGTAGGGGAATGCTACAAATTAAAATAGAAGCCGTTGTAATGTTTCTTACATTTAAACAAAAAAATAACATTACGAGAAAGTATTACATAAAAACCTACTGAATGTCAAGAGACGCACTTACTTTGATTAATGTTTTCTCCAGCAAAAGAAAACCCGATGTAAAGTTAAACGGGAGCGGTTTATGATTAAAAGTATTTTCCTGACAAAGCGAAATTGAGAAACTTCTTAGATATCACAAAATATCTATATTAAAAGTTCACAAATGTCGATTTATCAATAAGAACTTAAAATAAACTCAGGTTTGTACTTTATAGACTAGTGTTACTTTATTACACGGGCGCTTTTAATTTTGTGTTAAAGTTTTTATTCCATGTCATAGAGGCAATAGTTGTTATCCAATTGTTATGAAACTTTGTCAGAATTCATTCCTCTAGGTTGTTTTAAACAGTTGTGAGTATATGGCATCTCCGGTCAAAACCGTGGCATTAATTCAAATCTTAGGATTTTTTAATCTATGTCATTAGTCAATAGTTTTTATCAAATTATTATATCACTAAGTCAGAAAAATTATCTACATTTTTGGAATGAATAAGGAAATTGGTTAACTTATTGGGGTATAAACGCAGTTTGGCTGGTTAAAGTGTGAGGGTTCCGAACGGTTCCCTGTTCTAGAATTAAATTTAAATTCTAATGAATTTTTTTAAAAATATGTGTGTGCATCTGAGGTAAAAAATAAATAAGACTCTGGGGCTTACCGTTTAGGAAAAGTTGGTTTACTTATAAATTGGTCATTTCTCCTCACATAAATGGAATAATTTCTGTTGAAATTCATGAAATTTGATCAGGTCTTTTGAATGATTATACCTCTGATATGTTTAAATATTGGTTTTATTGGTTAACAAACTAGGTCACGAAATTAAATTTTAGGTTTGCGCCTCGTCTATGAATTTTTAGTTGCTTACTGCCCCAAACGTAAGTCTGATGCTTAATATGTTTTTTTCTTAAACTATTTCCTGCCGATTATGCACGATGTTTATTTGGGTCAGTAATTGGGTCCTTCTTGAATACATGCGTAATAATGCTTTCACACCACCTTGCTCTGATATTTTCGTAAATAAGCACAACATTTAGATATGGCAATGTATTTAATTGTATTTTTATTCAATTCAATGCATTGTCCGTCGAATCCCGATGTGCAAAAATGTTTTTAAAGAGGCTAAGCTTTTAATGATTTCATCATCCGCTTTGCGTGAGTTTTGCTCCGTGTCATCACCCTGTTTACGCAGATTGTTAAACATATGTTCTAACCATTCATTATCGCGATTCCTTGGCTTCAAAAACTCGCTAAAATAGTCACCCCATGAAGTGTGGTTTATCGGTAAACTATCGTTCAATTTATTTAAGTTGCATTTAAATAAAGCCCAAACTGCGAAAGGGTTATCACCTTTCGGAACTTTTCTGTAGAACCTAAGGAAATGGTTCACAAACTGGCTTTGACGTTAAATAATTTGTCTTTCATTTACATTTTCCTTGCAAGCATTTAAGGCTGGAATAAATATATCTATCATTTGCGAACATTTAGCTTCCACCTATATGGGTCGTACCATGGGATATTTCGATTAAGTTCATTATTAGTTTGAGGAGCGGCCTTCTAAATGTCAACATTATTCTTAAGAAAGTATGTAAGTGGGAAACGGTCGGGAAGGTATAATAACTCGAAACCAAAATCAACAAGAACCAAGTTTTGCCGACGACGGTCAAAGTGGTATTCAGGGAAATCGACTCCATATTTATACAATAAATGCAAATTATTCACCCCGATGTCAGAAAGTTGCTTTTTAACAAATACGAGTGCATTTTAATACCCAAAGGCAATCAAAGTTTGTATTTATTCTACATAATAAATCAGTAAATTCTTCATCTGCCGTCTGCCAAATTTCATATTACCCTTGAATATTATACTGAGAACAATTCGAAACAAATTCTTCTTTATTTCCAAATACCTTGAATATTAAATGAGCATAAGTTTGAGCCTTGGTCGATGATTGCGGCTTTACGTTCCTTGCCAACCACATAACTATTTAAGAAATGTGAATATATCGCCACCAATAAAGTTTAGGGCTAACTCCTACGGGGGGTCACTGGAAAATCGATTGATTAACCAAATTACAAAGAAGAACATATAAAAATCACAGCATATCAGCAAACTATGAACAACAATAATATACCGATGTAAGTGTATATCAAAATACGTATAGACAAACGACTTTTTTTAGATTCCAAGACCATATCATATGTAGTAACTTTGTTTAATATGTTAAATAATATGATAAAAACAATAACCAATTTCAAATCTACACAACAGCCATGCCAAGTTGAAAACTAAATAAGACACATATCACGCAACCTTTGGAAATGTAGATGACATTGATTATATTAATAAACATATTTGTTCTTTAACACTGAAAAAATGACTTGTTTTAATCGGGAATGAATTTAAATCTTCCAAAATAGCTTAATAAATATTCCAACTTGAGAATACTCGGCATTCTGTAAACTGAGGAAGAAAGGTGTCTTGGGAATAAAAAAAAATCAAAAGAAAACTACACGGTTGTTTTTTAATCAAAACCAAATGTCTTCCCTGTGTTTGTCTAAGTTCCTCGGCATTTGACTTGAAAAAAAAACCATATCGAAGAAATCAAGAGTAACAGAAAGTTCGTATTTATACAACAATCATACACTGGATAACGCCATATTTTCTAATATCGTCAGTTCGTGATCTTATCTGCAAATCGCGTACAAGAAGTGTGAGTTTCTAGAAGACACATCAGAAACGGTATATGGCGAGACTGCATATTGAGTTTGTTACTGACAGATGTGCTTCTACAGAAACCATTCCAAGTAAACCCGAAAAAGGAATATCGCAACGCTTCATGGTGAGTTAGTTACAATCAGAGACGCTAACTACGGTGACCTATAAACGTAATTTTGCACATTGCATGGTAATTTTGTTACGAAGAGAGGCGCTGTTATCATTTATTTATTGTCCATGACTACGCTGGAATATTTGAACCACCCGGGTTTTGTGTCAAATTGTAACATATGAAAATGTAAGGTTTTGTATTCCTGCATAAGACGGCAGATCTTCTGATAACCATAACCCAAGTTTGTATTGTGTTTGAAGTATTTTCAAAATATCGAAACGTAGTTTCGTTCAAAGGTCAATATTACTGCGCCAATTATTCGTGAGGGAAGTTCATGATCAAATGAACAGCGAATGTGTTGCACAGAAGGTAAATACTGAATATCATATAACGCCAATCAGATACTAAGAGGAAAAAAATAAGTCACGTGTTCTGAACAAAACATGTATCGTCAGCAAGATACATATTGATAAAATTTATGGGCATTTGACAGGAACATAAATAACTTCCGCGAGTTTTGACAATTATTCAGGCATCTTGGGGAACTGATGTGAAACTGAGCACAGCGTACACTCTCTGTTACAGCGAAGCTACAAACAGAAGTGCTTTAACCGATATACATTTAATCGTCATAGTGTCTGAAAAATAATATAACATTTATATTTCGATATGCGTTTCTCAATTTAACAATAAAGAGAGCTTATTTCATATAATCTATTCTTTCAAATTTGTGACCCTCATTGAAAAAGATATTCCGTAGATTATCTACAGAATATCTTTTTCAATGAGGTGCAACAGTTGTTCATAACGATTTGCAATGAGCGTATTAATAAAGAATACTTATGTATGAATTGCACGGTCAAATCAGGAAACAAACATGAAAACAGCTTTAAACGAAATACGATATATTTATTGTCGAACTGCTAATAAAGAATTGTACATTGTTTGGTTAATATTTATTAGTTAACATTCGTAATTACACAAGTAAACACCACATTCAATCAGGTTGTAGGTACAGCTAAAAAACAGTTTCCATTTAATTTTAATTGAACAGTAGGACAATCACAAAAGTCTGTAAAATACTTACGCGTAGTTTATATAATCTGATAATGAGGCTTTTTGGTGCCAAGAAGCTTATTCATTTAAAATAGCCAGGAATTCTATGAATTTCTTAAGTTAGGAATCGAATCATCTGTGTCTGAGACATTAATGTAATTTTTGTCGCAAAAGATGACATCGATCATTTTCTAAGACAGGTTGCTAGGCAACTGCTTTATCTGTGTAAAGCGAGATAATACCGTGACAATACTTTCTTCATCAGGATAATTGTCTTCCCACAACATGTGCAGGCTTTTATATGACACTGTGTTGAATTAACGTCAGCTTCCGTTGAAAGTGAAGTTGAGCAATTACACTATCCGTCATTGCGCTCTTAGACATTCCTTCTCTGTGAATTCATATTATGCATCGTCGACCTAAAATTAAGTGTGCCTTTGTCTATTCCGTTTGATCTGTTCACCAGTTTATAATGATTTTACTTGATTATCAATTGATAAGAATGTTTGCGATAATCAATTTGCTTTGATATTGCAAAAATGAAAAATGGCATTGTTGTTTTCTCATAATTCAATGACCTGCACCTTTACGACATGTACGCACCGATTTCATTGATTCTGTACCGATTTATCATGTAGTGCTTTTCTTCGAAGTGAAACATGATTATAAAAAGGACTGCTAAAGTAAAATTAAAGTGTATTTCAACAATCTGCTTTTTGATGAATGAGAACGGAATGTTATTGACGCAATAATGTCGTCCTCATACCAAAAAGCCTTTATGTAAGTTACAACTCCACTACCCTTCAAGAGAAGTATTTGTTATATGTAATAACCCAATGACTATAGGCAAGCGTTTATGTTGCAAGTCCCAAAGTTATAGATAAAATGAGTATTGCGTTATGCCTTTCGACCGACTGAGAAAACAAAAATATATATATATTGCGGTTCTATTGTTGAGAATCAAACTATAATAATAACTTTGTTAATAATAAAAGTTATATTTCTTTTCATGTCATTGACAAGTCGAACACCTTAGTTGGCTTTTGGTAGAATATATTCATATATTCCGAAAGAATGCTCCTTTTAAGCATGATAATACTTCGGGACCGAAGATTTATAGTGTCGCTGAGCGAATGAGTCACTAGTGACATGTGCAGCTTATATAAGGGACTCAACGGGAGCGATTATTGTTTTAGCAAACACAACTGGATTGAATCAATGGACTTATTTCTTTGATAGAATCATTACATGCGTCACACTCTCATTTTAAACTACCCAATTTCGATGAATGGTATGATATAGGAAACTAGTAAAAAGTTTTAAATTTCAATCCAATCATTATGAGAATGGAGCTTTCTGTTTATGAGTGCACATCGACAACACGATTATTTATGTATATTTTCTCGTTTCAATTACAAGCTTTACTTACAAATATGAGTTGCAAAGATAACGTTCTCCTTTCTTAATTATTTTTCGTTAACAAATTCCACATTCTCGTGTCAGTGATTACGTTAACCATGTTATAGCAATCACATCTTGAATGGATCAATGGGCTTATAGTCGAGGTCATTTTGAAGGAGTCTACCCTTTTAACAACAGTAGTTTACAGTATGTACTTGATCCTCTTTTCAATATGAGTTAATTTAAACTCTCTGGTGGTGTATTCGTGCGATTAATGTTAGTGATGAGGATATTCGTGCATGACCAAGGTAATAAGTCAACCAAAATTGGAAGCAAATTATTCAAGGAAGAGTACCCTAAGGATGATGTCCGACATCATCTTACTCTTACCGTAGTGCATTGTATTACAATGGCATATTTTACTCAAAGGCTTATCTGTCCACCATGAGATCAATATCAGGAATAGAAACTGGATGCGTTCCACAAGAAAGGAATGCTGGTGACTATATTTCTGGATACCGCTAATATGGTACAGCTCTTTGCTAATTATCATTCTCCATTAAATGATATTCCAGATGTTTAATTATAAATCCTTTGGCCGTATCTAAAAACCTTGAGTTACATGATGTATCACACATTCGTATTTTATTGGTAAAATGACTAGTTAAAGGTGTTCACATTTGTGTTGCTGTATTATTTTCAAAGATGAAATGTTAGTAAAAATGAATGGGAGCTATTCACAATACATGTTTGCGGAGACGAATCCGTCTGTTTCAATAAACCAGCTTCCGCGAAACTTTGATACAGAAACTGAGTAGTTCCGTCTCATATTCAGCGACGAACATGCCAATTCTGATTGAAGTCACCTTGAGAATCATTAATGATAGAAAATATCGTTTGCGTTACTTTAGCCAGACTAACTGAAACACACAGTTTATTATATTGGCAGTTACCGTCGAATACTTAACAGAAATATTTCAATTATCATGAGTTGGTGAGACGCATTGCTGAATATTTAAAGAAAAGTCGCGCATGGGGAACTCGTCAATTTGAATTTGCGTGAAACATACATTTATTTTTGTTGAAGATAAACGGGTTTGAGCTCTTGGCGATAAAGTGCTTTTTCTAATGAACATGAGTCCCCTGAGTATGTCTAAGTCCTGTCTGTTCAATAGTTTTTAGAAAAGGCAGGGTTCCGTGAAAGATGTTTACGCGTTATATTTGCAGTATTAAACTGTATTTTTACAGTATTTTACGGAACACACACGACATAGAACGTGTCGGGTATTTGGTCGAAATGTGATCGGAAGGTGTAGAACATAATGAGGAAAATGGGTCATCTGTAAGATTGAAAAGGGTATGCCGGGCTATGTTTCGTACATTTAAAATAGACAGAATTAAAAGAAAGTTTTAAATAAAAACGAACAGAACATGACAAGAGATGCACCTTTTATTTAATTAATAATGTGAAAAATGATTGAGTTCAATAGGGGGCCGCTGTTGACTAGAATTGATGCGGCCAATGCTTAATCGGGAAACTTCTAGATATATATTTAAAGTTCACAAAAGTCGACTTAATCTGCAAGATGTTCCGGTGTGTACTTAATGAGCCATGACAAAATGTGTAATCGATAAGATAATATAGTCTAAGAGGTTATTGTTGTTGTTTTTTATTTCATTTGGCAAAACAATCTATTTAACGCATGGCTTAAGCACGCGACAGTTAACAAACTATTCTAATACAGGGAAAGTGATATGTGTTTGGAAATTATTGTTTGTAATTTGAGTTAAGTTTATAGTAAATGATGTATAATAACCTAGGATAGTCCATTGAAGCTCATTTCCAATAAGGTCCTTCGACCCTTGTGTCCCTAGTTTTCGATAAAAAGTACTGCTTCCTAACCGGCGGTCAAATTCATTCATACAAAGGCAAAACCATGGATAAATTGTAATGTATAGTGATTTTTGTTTACTTAAAACTATTTTGTCAAATTCGTACTTGCATGACTAAATATATATGGCGAAATTTGAAAGCATACAGTGACGTATATATGTGCAGTAACTTGAACTCTTCTGTCAAAGACGTATGCTCATTATTAAATAACGAGGCAATAACTTGAAATCATACTGTCAAAGACCATTTGTTTTACCGCCCTTCATTGAGTTTTTTCTTCCTTGGAGAAATAAATTTCACTTCGGAAATATGCTGTATGCTTTTTATTGTTCTGCATTGAGTATGAACAGCCTGTTCAGGAATAAACTAGAGCTGTCACAAGACAAATTGAATTATTATGTTCCAACACGATCCATTGATCGAATTGTAACAAAGGGAAGCTGTACGACAAAAGTTTGCATTTCACACTTCAACACACAGCCATTAAGGTTTTATAGTTAGTATAGACAAATGCAATATAAATAACAGGGACAAGCCCACCAGTTAGGAAGTTTGTTAAGTGGCGCAAAGATCACAAACGAAACAGACCAGATATATGACAACACCAACATAATAAAAATTCATATCAAACCGATAAAGGTTGAGATGACCGCATCGAAAGGTCACTTAAACCGTAGGAGATATTCACTAAGATGGAACAGGATGAGAGTAAACTGCACTTTCATACCAAATCCATACCAAAAACACTTTCTACATTGGATATGAAATAAATTTATCGATTGCAAATATTCGCCTTAAAGGAAGTTTGTGAATTTTCATCAAAATGGTCAACGGTAGCGATCAATGTTTTGTTCGTAGTTTTTTATTCTTATTTTCCGATGAAACAATGGAAACTAAAAGGGAAAACCCAGTAGCCCATATTAAACCACAGATTCTGTTTAGAGGCATAACATTCCAGACAAAACAAATACAAAAAAGTACTCATATCGCCACGAAACAACGATAATTACAAAACTATCAGAATATCGTAAAAGCCTCTGAATTACTCTACAACGTCACTAAGAGTAAATTTATTCAGTGGAACTTTCTTTCACCAAATACTTTTTCTTTAAAATTACTAATGAGTATACAATATTAACTCGGTTATGAGGAGGGGCGCATGTCATAAGATCGTTCCCCTATTATACGCACCCTCTAATGTCAATTCCTGGATCCACCCCTACTTTCAAGCTGTTCTGAAATAGGATAAAGGACATTGAAGCACGACATGACGGCATCAATATATTGAGATTCTCTTTCGCTGATTTTACATTCAAAGCAATAAACATATCTTAGAAAAAATAATAAAATGGAGAGTAAAGCTAGAATTTTGCAATTCATAGCAATTCATGAAATGAATTTTGAATATTAAAGTTAATTATTTATTTCGAAAAATGTTTCCAATAACAATTTTCTTTTATACATTTAACTTGATGATGCCAGGGCAAGGTTGTATAAACAAGGCCTTCAACAACAATCTATTTACCAGGCTCCAAGTCTGATTTTACAATGTTCTATTGCGTATTTAAATTTGAGCGGAATATACCGTGAATAAAAAATTGCGTCGTAAAACTTATTAAACTGCATAAGGTTTCATCCTTCGAAATGATCTCCTGAAATAGAGCAGCTTAAAGTGTTGTTTATATTTCAAAATGGCAATAAAAGTTGTGTCTCTCTTACTCGTTACTATTTTGAATGATATGGCGTTGCAAGTTCAGTATCCGCAATTTATCGTAATTTGTCTTTTTTTATTGCAATAAGACCATGACGTGTTGCCATCTGAAAAACAATCCGCACCTACATCAGCAATATAAGACAGTAGAAGATGTTTAACATTCATCTGAAACTATATAAGTGTAAGGTTTATGCCATGGAACAGTCATTATTTACTCGAAGGGTTTAGTTAAAGTGTTAGCACTGAACGTCTTAGTTTGAACTAGTTTCATTAAGGTCGGTTGTGACGAAAGCTGACATCTTATAAAATCACGCTCGAGTCCGTTTCCTCGGTAGAAACTAGTAATGTGTCCATTTTGAGAGTCCATGACAAGCTATCCCTGGTGTGGTGGGTGTAAAAAATCACAATTTCTCTGAAAAGAGGCGACACACACAACACTCAACGTCATATAAAAGCATTTACTCCCCATGTATGTAGTTGTATGCCAATCTTCTTATAACGATCGACTGTACCTAATGTTTGTATGTGCTTTTAGATCAAATATTTTTAGCCCTAATATCACAAATATACGTAAATCAATTTTCTATCTCAATCTTAACAAATTTTACCACAGGACCACATAGCATAATCAATACGTTTTTGATATTTAAAGAAAACAGTTTCTTATATGCTACTTATATATTTAGATTGTTGCCTTATTTTAGGGCGAATCTACTGAAGCAGTATAAATCCGCCATGTACATGTGCATTATCTTCAATACATACAATTGTGAAACAAGTGTAGGAAATGCTCGCTTTAAAAAAATCAGTTACGAGATTCATAAAAGTTTGTGTTAAAAGGCAAAGTATATTAGCGCGCAGTGGTAAGCGCTCTCTTATCTATGCGACCTCGGTTGGATTCCCGACCTGGGCGCATGTGAGTTCGGTTTGTGGTCACCAAGCCGGACAAGTTGGTTTCCTCCGGCCTCCGGTTTTCCCCACATCTCAAGAACACACTCTCCCGTAAAAGTGTGCCAACGGTTTAAATTAACCGACATGCTTTTTTCTGCACTACATATATGTAAAATAACAATATCACTCCACATGTTTGTCACAATTTTAATTAGAAACAATAATTCGTAATAATCCAGCTAGTCAGACGTTTATTTATCTTTTTTTATGATAAAGATATATTTAAAAAGGGTATAATTTTCAATTTTCATTCTTTTCATCTGTGGAAAGCGTATTATTTCCTCGTGATTTCATAAAAAAACTACGTTTCTGCAATGCATGAACGCAGGAAATGGCATTGCTTTGGGGATGCATGTTTGGGTCGCTATTAGCGCAGGTGATCAGTTGGCTGTTTCTGTTATTTTACAGGAAAAGTAAAAAGTGAAAAGAATCTGACATTTGTCATCCAATAACATACACTTGTATTCAACTCGTGGAATTGGGGTTGTGTTTTTGAGCGCGTTACTTATATATATCCTGAAATCGTTAAATTAAACTGTGTATTTATGACGACTTGTGACAGATTCTAAACATTAGATGACACGTTCGTCCCCATTTCTTTTCGGTTTAACTTTAACCATTATGACGTAAATGTGAAGTTATTGGAAGTGTGATATAAGAAATTATTATACCTCACTTCTATAGAACATATAGTAAAAACGCCAGGGCAATATTTTCGACTATCACCCCGCACTATCACCCTCTGCCGCACTGTCACCCTCTGACGTCATGAAATTGAAAATACGCTACAAATACGCCGCCATGTTGGATTTGTATGTGAAAAATTATGATTAATATAAAACTGGCATTGCAACCTTACAATGCACTAATTATAAAACCTCACTTCTATAGAACATATGAAATTGGCAATACGGTACGAATACGGGATTTACTGATAGTATTTTACTTAAAGTCTGTATCACCTGAGCGCTTTGTTTACCAGCCGACAATTCTTGCCAAAATGGCAGCAAGATTCGCAGCTGTCAGTGAAAATGGTATTTTTAGTCTTTAAAATACTACAGTTTTTGTTCGGTCGACAGTATTTACCTCAGGTTGACAATATGTACTGTCACCCTCAAGGCAGTCAATATTTATATAATACGTCATGGTTGTATTATTAAACTCAAAACAGTCAAGGTCAAGTGATGTAAATGTTAATTAAATTTATTATTTGGTAAACAAAATAGTACATTTACCAAGGCAAGACGCATAACCATCTAAGATGAAGGAGCTAGTTTTTTAATCAAATTCCGAATCAATACGAACATTATCGAGAAATTTCGATTGCATTTTCTTATGAAAGATAGGGCAAAAAAAAAACAATAACCCAAATCAAAGAATATCAGAGAGGTAAACACCTCAAGTTGTACATATATCAGTATGAAATTGGATTGTGATCCCTGTAAAATTAAACAAGTTTTCTCTTAAGTGTTATTGCTCTCCACCAAGTCCCTTCAGTTTCTATTGCATTTTGATGAGCGGACCTTGTAAAGTGTATCAATTAAAACGCTGTAAATCGGCCATAAAATGTATTATAGATGGAAAAATTAATCCGATCCTAGAAGAACGAGTACACCCAAAGCTCGAACAACAAAACCTTATCCGTGTAATTGAGTAAGTGATAGTAATGTTGAGTTTAGCACTGTCAAAGACCCTTTGTTTAGTTTGAAATTGATTTGATATATAGGATCTGTCACGAGTTGGAATAAATTTTAAAAAAAATTCAATCAATTGAGAAATTATCTTAACAAGTCTGTGTGTGTGTGTAGGATGACCGGCAAGAAACATGTATGTTGTCAATAAATCTTTGTACTGGTCCATACATGCATCAAAGACGGGTAAAACAGGCTGGCCGGTCTGGAAGGTGAATTAAAATATTTATGCAAAAAGCATACCTCATAAACATGTTCATGTTAAATGTAAACGGTTCATAAACGTCAGCGTCTTTAATAATATATAATTAAAATTTCCACTAAATCTTTTGTCAAATGCCTATTGATTTATACATATACTCTCATTTGAGAAACCATAAAAAACAAATATGTAGGTCATACTACTATGTTGGAAAAAAACTAGGGACTTGTCTTATGAAGCCGCACCCAAGGCCAAGAGGTCGAGTCGTCTGGCGGTTAAATCACGCGGGAAGGCATCGCAGACGGCTCCCGAGGCACAACTCACGAGGGCAACACACGGAGGTTAAAGGACGAGGGCTTTCACAAACGTCCGCCGGTTAAAAGGTCAAGATTGAGGGTCCTACGGCGGGATTTCATGATGCCTCAGTGCCTCAGGGGGCCACAATAACACGTTATGAGTTGCTAGATTTTCAAACACTTTCAACAATTTCTGTCTCCTTTGGTGACACTGTCTAAGCTCCTGTCAAAGCCAAAATTATCTCTAGGCAGTTTGTATAATTGTGTTCCTTGCTTGACCCCTGCCCGAAATAACGCAAGAAAAAAACATATAACTTTCTTCCAAGGACATCCCGTTACCCTAAAACCCGTGTCTCATATGCTGCAATGGAAATATGTAACAATATCCCTCTTTATGTCAGAATTACCTCCTCATTGGTATGATTTTGGAAAACGTGTTAGTAATATCTCAATCAATGCTGAGTTGTCCTCTTATTTGTACATCAATACTTTATTATAATGTTAGTCATTATTGATTTCTATATATTTTAAGATTGAGCCTATCGATTAAGTCTTAAATGATTTTTCTCTTACCAAAATAACAATGTATGTTGTAAGATTAGCCTAGAAATTATTCGCACGTTTAGAAAGCACATTTTATCTTAAATGATTCGTTTAAAAAATAAACCACATTGTTTAAATGTTGTATTAATGAATTTGTATGTGTTTTTTGTATCATTTTATCAAAACAAAGATTAGGCGGAACTTTAACATCCGTGAAAATTGAAATGCTTAATGGATTAGGCTAGTACGTAATAATTGCTGTCCGCAATTGCATTGGCTGAAAATGTAGGTTGCATTCTGAAATGAAATACATGTATAGCCTTTTTTAATGTACAATGTTCGGTTTCGAATTGATGTTTATAAAAGAAGCCGTTGTCATGTTTCGTACATTTAAAATAGACAAATCAATGAGAAAGTTTTACATAAAAATGAACAGAATGACACGAGACGCACCTTTTTGTTTAATTAATTATGTAAAAAAAAGTTCAACGGGAGCGGTTTATGATCAGAATTAATAGTTGCCAATGCTAAATCGAGAAACTTCTAAGATAAATATTCAAAAAAAGTTCCCAAAGGTAGACCTTATCTGCAAGAAATTTAAATGTTCCGGTGTGTACTTAATGAACCATGACGAAATGTGTTACTTTACAAGATTCTCACATAATGACAGACAGACAGACAGACAGACAGACAGACAGACAATTTATTTTGACTTGTACAATGTACATCGTCAACAACACATAATGATATAACATATAATGTCAACGTGTATGTAAAGTAACAGATAATGCAAACAAATGAGTATATATATATACAAATATATATGTACAAAAGTATTCAATAATTCTAAGTAATTAAATTAAATAAACTAATATATATATATATATATATATATATATATATATATATATATATATATATATATATATATATATATATATATATATGTATGTATGTATGTATATATATATATATCAGAGGATGAACATTAAATAGAATTATATTCTAACATTAATCAAAGCGGATCTTTCTTTGAGAGCATTTTTAACAAACAGACATAAGTTAATCAGTTCAGCTCTATTGTTAGATTTCAATAGCTGCATATATTAAAATACAGGAGGTCTTATAAAGTAACAATTGTTAATATATTTCTATCTTAAATTGCTAAAGAATTTACAGACACAAATAAAATTATATTCATCTTCGATGTCATTGGAGTTACAACACAAACAGTATCTTTGGTTGCGTACAACGTTATTTCTATTGTATCTACCAGTTTGAATATGGAGTGGGTGCACGGACAGCCGTAGTCTACAAAAATAAACGTAAACTCTTTGGTAAAATATCTAAATAAGGTTCATATTCCAGACAGGTTTTAAAATGTCTATAAACATCTAACACCGTGCTATTTTCTATAGTGCTATACCAATCTTGTTTAAAAGTATCGATAATTCTACATTTGATTTTTTTATGAATGATTTAACATCAATATTGTAAATATCATCAAACACATAACTAAAACCATAATCATTTAATATCTTTTTAACATTATACACCCAATTACGGCAACCTTTATCACTATCACTCTTAGCCTGTTTGTATACAGATTTTATGATAATATTATCACTGTTAGCAACCTTAAACCAATAAGACAATATACGCACATATCTATGAATATATAATGGATATATACCCAACTCTCCGTAAACAGTGGCATTGCAAGTGTTTGTTTTAACGTTCAATAATCTTTCACAAAATTTCAAATGAATTCTTTCTAATTCCTTTGATTTAGTAAACCCCCAAACCTCTGCCGAATAATTTAAAATAGAACCAACAAATGCGTCAAATAACTGACACATAATTTTGGGTTTTAAGTCATAATCTTGACATTTACAAAATAATACGTTCATTGCCTTAAGTGCTTTGCCATTTAAATGCTTTTGGTTCAGGTTAAGATTTCCAGTATAATTAAAAACAACACCCAAATAATTAAAATCATAAACAACTTGTATATCATGGCCATTGTAAATCCATCTTTCATTGGGAAATAATCCGCCTCTTTTACGAAACACCATGGTTTTCGTCTTATCAATATTCACCTTTAATCCCCAGGTATTACAGTAATTTGACAAATTGTCCAAATGGGTTTGAATTTCTTCATGAGATTTTCCTACAATGGCCATATCATCAGCAAATAATAGCATAATTATGACAATATCATCTATTTGTAATCCTGAACTAATACCATTTTGTAAGTACAATTCAATATCTTCCACAAATAAAGAAAAGAACAAAGGGGACATAACTTCACCCTGACGCAACCCGACAGCATAGCTAAAGTATTCAGAATATGATGACAACGATTTTACACAAGATTTAACCTTCATATACATATCACGCACTATTCTAAGTATTTTCCCCTGTATTCCACATTTATACATTTTCAGCAATAGGGCATTTCTATAAATAGTATCAAAACATTTCATCATATCAACATATATAACATAAAGCCTTTTGTTTTCAAACAAATAATTTTGAATAAGAGATAACAATATAAATATAGCATCAGTGGTAGAGCGCCCTTTTCTGAATCCGAATTGGGCATCCGAAATAATATCATGTTGTTCACAAAACTTTGCAACACGCTTATTTATAACAGTGGTAAATAATTTCGATAAACAACTAACTAAAGTAATTCCCCTATAATTATTTACATCAGAATATGATCCTTTTTTATGTAAGGGGATTATAATCCCTTCAGTCTATTGTTCGGGAAAATAACCCGAATTTAATATATTATTAAACAGATCACATAGATGTGAAGCTAAAATGTCTATAGTTTCAATAAAATATTCATTCAACATATTATCAGTACCATAGGCTTTACAACGTTTTAATGACTTAGTAGCATTTATTATTTCTTGTACAGATATTGCCTCGTCAAGTTCTGGAAAACTATTATTTGGTGCATTAAAATCATAATTAATATTAAAATCCTCTGCGTCATGATTAAGACTGCCAAAGGCAGAGGTACTGAGATTTGCGAAATATTCTCGAAAATTATCGAATGGGATTTTATTTGAATTGTTTGTAGTTTTAGACTTAAAATATTTCCAGAATTCTCTAGGCTTACTCTTTCTCAAATTTTCAATATTTTTCATTCTCTTTCTATAATCAATATTCTTTCCCTTACAAACTATATTCTTGTACTTTTTTTCGCATTACATAATAACAATATATTTGCATCTGACCTATCAGTATTAAAAGTTCTAAGAGCATCTAAATACAAATCACGTGCTACAGTACAATCATGATCGAACCAATTCTTATTGTTATGGGTATAATTCTCAAAATATACATGATCTGAATAAAAACGTTCTTTTGAAAACAAGGGTTCAGCTACACTCTGAATAGTGTTTGTGAAGGAATGTAGCATATTGTTAACTGCGACTCTGTTTGAGCCATCAACATTTTGAAAAATATTATTGAAAACAGGTAAATTAGAAATAATCCTGGAGCGAAATTGCTCCCGAAAAGAGACATCCCATTTAAATTTAAGCTCCGAGTACTTTGTAGTATTAGGTTCAATAGTATTGCATAGCAATGAAATATGTAACGGAGCGTGGTCACTCCATTCATTGAAAGATTTAATAGTAAATTCTTTAATCTGTGAGAAATTACGCTCGCTTGACAATAAATAATCAATCATAGAACAACCATTATGTGACAAAAATGTATACTGATCAGAGCTACCAATACGACCATTAACAATACGAATACTTGACCCTTTACATATATCTAATAATTTTATCCCATGGCTATTACTTGATTTGTCGATAGAGGCCCTATCGGGGATACAGTCAAAGTCATAATCAGGGCTGTCAATATTACAATTATATTTATCATGTATTACATAATATAGACGTTATTGTTTTGTTTGTTTTTAGTTGGCGTCACAGTCACGAGTCGGTAAACAAAATATAGCCAATATCATCGTTGGAGATCTATATGAACTTAATTCATTGGTCCGGGTGCCAGAGTATCACAATCACTTATTACGGAATATTTGTTTAAAGTGTTTGTAACTTGAAATAAGTTTAGAGAATATGGTATGTAACAATCTAGGATGGTTTAATTAAAGCTTATTTCAAATAGAGACCTTCGGACCTTTTGTCGAATTCGTAGTTCATAACCAGCGGTTAAAAGCATCCATACAAACGCAAATATGTTTTCACAATGGGGATAATATTAAATAGTATTTAATAAATTTAAGCAATAGAAATACAATGAAAACTACAGTGACAGGCCTAGTATCCAAACATTTAAAACATAAGTCGTTTTTTTGGCCACTCTGATGAAAGCCCATCAAACAAATACCGGTAAACACACAACTCCACACAACGTCACTAAACGTCACTCAACGTAACACAACGTCACTTAACGCCACACAACGACACAAATCGTCACTCATCGTCATACAACATCACTCAATGTAACTAAACGTTACACACGTCACACAAAATCACACAACGTCACTGATCAACGTTACATACTGGCCCGGTTGTTGGAACATTCGTTAAATACATAACGATGAATTTTATCGTGAAATTGACGATAATCGCAATATTTTCGTAAAATCCCTTCGTTAAGTTGATTTGGCTAAATTTTGGTTGTTAGCGACAGCGAATAATTTTTAAATCCGTGCACACAGTAAAACTTGACCGATGTAGGTCACATAAACCGCGTAAATGCATGCACTCTCAGTGTGACGTCATCAAATTGTGTACTTATTGGGGTTTTTGGTTTAAATTGTTATTAAGTCATTTGCTGGATCCGCCCCACCTTACAAGCTGTACTGAAAGAGGACAAAAACATTGAAACATAACATGATGACAGCAGTATCTTGATATTCTCTTTCGCTGCCACAATTTCAATACCATCTTTCTTTTATAAATTGAACTTGATGATTCTGTTAACCAGTCCTCAAAAAGCAATCAAATTACGAGGCTTCAAGTCTCGTATTGTCAATTTTCTATTGCGCATTTAAATTCGTTTGGAAAATACGGAGAATAAAAATTCGTCGTAAAATTTATTAAATTGCAAAAGATTTTACCTATTGAAAGCATCTCCTGAAATATGAGATACTAAACGTGATGTTTATATGTTATATGGTTTCAAAAAGGCAATAAAATATGGTTTTCTCTTTACTCACAACTATGGTGAATGTTATTGCGGTGCAAGTCCAGTAGCCACACATTACCGTAAGTTATTTTGTTTTATTGCAATAACACCATGACGTGTTGTCATCTGAAAAAATCCGCATTTACTCATTCATCAGCCATATAAGACAGTACATGGCCTCTAAACGCCAGCTCCACCACTTTACGGTGGTGCAAAGAAAAAGAGCTGTCGACACTTTCGTGGTGGAGCTGTGCCCTATGTTTACATGAACAAACATGAGTATGGTTTATATTTTACTTGATAATTTCATTTAACGGACATATTTCAAAAATCGGAGAATGTGGTACCGTGTAAGAACACTTCTACTGCAAGCTGGTTACTATTTCGTTTCAATATTGTGCAAACTGTGGTGCCAGGACCTTTTCTCCCGAATCGGACTTGTGCATATTTTGAGATGTGATTGCATAGCAAGTACATTTCGGTGCTTTCACACCCCATAGGAACATTCTCATGCTTGCAAACATAACTGGTATGCATAGTAACTATGCCGGAACACAACAAAACTGATAAGGACTTCTGAAAAAGGAAATATGCACATATTAATAAAAGTGGTGGCGCTGTTGTCCTAGTGGTGGCGCCATCGGGTATGTTTTGTGCTTGAAGTAATATAAACAGTTTTTAAAATGAATGCAGATGTTGCTATGTTTATCATTCATTGAACATTTTGCTGGTTATGCATACTACGTGCAGAAACTAGACTCTTCGCGAACAACCTTAGCCTTATTGAAAACTATTCGAAAACAAACGGCTAGTTGTTTTAATTTTACCATAGAACTATAAGTATATATCATGTGTGTCCGGTACGGATAGAAAAATCCGACCCGAGTGCACGCGCGAAACCGAGGGACGGATTTTTCGATCCGGACCGGAAAACGTGATTGAGATTTTTTCTTGCATATCTAAAATTATCAATTTGTGAAAAATTGACTTAGAAACGCACTTTTGTACATTTTACAAAATAGCGCTTGAAATTTTGTATACTGACGTCATAAAGCGCAGTAATTTTAAATCACAATTGATGTCAAATAGTAATTATATAAATCGCGTTTTAACGATTATTTATTATCTATTTTAATTAATTGCATACTTTATCATTTGATTGTGCTTTATTGAAATGGAATAATGTACTTTACATAAACCATACAATAAAATATATAAGAAGTGGCGCGTTGTTGCGTGTGATATATCTTACATGGGGGGGGGGGGGGGTGAGATGAATAATAATATTTGTCATGCGTTTCCGTTCCGGATCGAAAAATCCGACCCGAGGGCACCTGCGTTGCCAGGTAACGAGGCTTGCCGAGTTACCGGCCATGCAGCGTGCCCGGGTCGGATTTTTCGATCCGGAACGGACACACATGATAGATATTTTTTCTAGCATACCTTGAATTACACTTTTTTGTGAAAAATGCATGGAAATTATTACAATATGATTACAGAGCTGGCCGTCATATATGTGCATTATATTATTTCAGTATTTTATGTTTTAATGTAACTGTTGGATCCAATTGAACGATGTTTTAATTTTAAGAATTAACACACAGCACGGGCCAAATGAATGTTAAGACCAATACTGATCATACAAAAATGCAGTTAACCGTGATATAAGTGGGTTTGAATTTTGCGTTTTGAAAATTACATAAACCGATTGGAAAAAACCTTTTTCATCAAAGTACTTGCAGTATCACTGCGACCACGACCCGATTAATTAGGCTTACAATTCGATAACACATAATCTATATTCCAGAATGTGATTGATATGGCACGTACTGTGTAGGCTTAATTAGAGCTGCAATGGGCTCCAAATGGGCTTAATTGCTCCCAACATGTGTTCTATTAGGCACTTAGTAGTCTAAACAAGATTTGCACATGTGTATTTTGGCTATCACAAAAGTACGTAAATCAAATAAATTAAATTTTCTATTCTCAATCTTGATTAATTTTACCACAGGGCCGTATAGAATGATTCACAATAGTTGAGGATCTAGCATTTTGTTAGATAGCATTCCTTCATAGTTTATGCCCATATTTTATTGAAAAATAGTCATAGAGCAAAAAGATGTGCAATGGCTTATTTTTTAGTAATTATTCAATATGACAACTAGAAATTAGTTCCCTATAGAATATTTTGGCAGTGATGTTTGTCAACATAATGCACAAGGAAATGCGCTTTTATAGAGAATAACACATATATGATCTTAAAGCTGCACTCCCACAGATATACCGTTTTTACAACTTTTTTTGTCTTAGAACGAGCAATTTTTAGCGTAAATATCTGCCAACCAGGGATAAAAGACTGCTGACCAAAATTCAGATTGCATGTATTCATTTTTCCGTTTAAAATTTAAATGTGTATGGCTTAAAGCGATACTAGACAGTTTAAGAAAAATACACAAAACATCAATTTTTCAACTTAAATAAAAAAAATCTGCGATCTATTTTTTGTCAGTAGTCCCATATGACTGGCTTCCATGCATTTTTGCATGAATTGGCTCGTTTCAAGACAAAAAATAAATAATTTCAAAAAAGCCAATCTGTGGGATTGCAGCTTTAATAACGGCATGCTGTAATGTTGAAATGAGTTGATCTTGAGAAATGACTTGAGTGTTTTCTTGATGATGGGGTCTGAGGGTGTGTAATTGAATATTTCTTTATGCAGTCTTCACATTTGTTTCAATGTATCTAATAACCAGAATATTAACTCGAACACCTTCACAAAAACACAACACGATCTCAATTACCAAACTCTTAAAGGACTAGACTCCAAATGATGCAATTGCAAAAAAAAAAATGTCAAAAACTTACATACAATTCATTCGTTGTGTACAACGTATCTTTCGCAGTTAAGTATATGTACTAATCACGTTACCTTCACATGCTAAATATACAAACTATAAACTGGGGAAACCATTAAGCGTTATTTTTTAGGCGGGTGAACTAAGCTGTTACAGCGACAAAATATTATTTATTATTTTAATCATGTAAAATGATGTATAATCGGCCTCACACTGGCTCGTCATGATAATTCTAGGCTTATTTTGAGGAAATACTGTATTTGCCGATTAAGGGACCTTTAACAAACAAGACTCTTCATTGATAACAAAACTCTAACATATTTGCTGGAACCAGGGAAGCAACTCATTCATGCCCTATGTGTTTGTTCACTTCAAAGTTATCGATACCGACTAAGCGAATAAGTGTCTTACTGGTTCTCTGGGGAAAACTCAAAGCATAATTTATATACTCTGACACGCAAATCAGAACTAGATATTCACTGAGAACCCATTAGCAAAGCAAGCAGTTTGATTGAGTTCCAAATCGCCTGCAACGGTGACATATTACGGATTTGGAAGTTTGGACTCAAATTTCATGTTTTTTTTAATGTTTATTGCAATTCTAGTTCGGATTTATGTGCAAGTGTATAAATCATATGATTTTAGGTTTGTATAAAGTAAGATATTAGAATGTACGTGAAGTTAGCGGCCAAGCGGCTTTTACTTGCCTAGCGGCGTGAAGTTAGCGGTCTATGTTACACTTTTTCTTTTGGAGAAATTTATAAATTAAGTAAATATATATGACCAAAACATAATTTTTACTACCTCTTGACGTGTGTTCGCGTTTGTCAAGATTTAGTAAACAAAAGTATTAATTAAACCATAGTTTGAAATGACAGGTCCGCGCTGGAATGCGATGTTTGAAAACATATGCCGTTTTGGCCGTAGAGGTTTAGAAAGTTGACAAGATATTGAAACGCTTGCTCACATACTGTGGCCATTTTTCTATATAAACCATGACTTTTAAAGCTACACTCTCACATATTGAACGTCATTTTTTGCAAAAATCCATAGAAACCAGTTATATGAGACTGCTGACAAGAAGTTCGCGGATTTTTATATTTAAGTTCAAAATGTTTTGCGCATTTTCCCTAAACCGTTAGTAACGGTTTAAGCCATAAAACCTTAATTTTCGAGCGGAAGTATGAAAACTATGATCTAATTTTGTGTCAGCAATCTTATATCATTGGTTTGAAGATGTTTACGCAAAAATTTGCTCTTTCCAAGACAAAAAATAAAAAAAGTTGTAAAAATGGTATATCTGTGAGAGTGTGATACGCTTTAAAGACTTGGTAAGCAGAGGATTTTTACCACCAGGTGATTTTGCTAAAGTAATTTTTAAAGACTAAACGTAAAATTAAGAATGCACACTCTGCTGAGCAATGTATTGTATCAAAAGTTTGTTGTGCTCCCTTAATTATCAACTTTTAGTGAACAAAAGGAAAAAACATAAACTGTTAACAAGAAGGAAATTTAAAAAAAAAAGTTACTAAATAAAAAAAAATAGTTGTTCCTATCTGCAACTAATAACAAATAGAACTGAACTGAATAAAACTGTATTAATCTTATTGGATGTTGTTGTAAAAGGAGCAGCGAAGCGGTAAAGATTGAAAAACGAACCTGGGTTTAAATATAAAAAGATAATAACTAGACAAGTTATATAAAGCCGTAGGGTAGCACTGGTTATTTTTTCCCCATTCTCATACATCTGAGGTTTGATAATCTGGTGAACGATAGTGATATGTTCCATAACACGACTGGCAATCATTGGAGCCATATCAGTTTGTTATGTGTTGAAAATTCTCCAACGCGTCTTCCGTTATAGTTGTAACGCCGCATAGCGGCATCGCCGTATAAACGTGTTTTTTTTCGTTTATGAGGTGATTTTCAACGAGTTAACGTTTATGCGGCGACGCTCAACGCATAAAGCAGAAATTGCTTATATGGGGTGCAACTGTGCCTTTTTGCCACATAAAAAGGATTAACCTAACCATTTATTATAAAGCTAAAAAATATTTCAACAACGATGATGATGATGATGATGATGATGATGATGATGATGATGATGATGATGATGATGATGATGATGATGATTATGATAGTTATGATGATATTGGCGTTCGTAATAATAATGATGGTGGTGGGGATGATGATGATGATGGTTGTGGTTGTGATTGTGGAGATGATGGTGGTGGTTGTGATTGTGGAGATGATGATGGTGGTTGTGATGATGATGATGATGATAATGATGATGATGATGATGATGATGACGATGATGATGATGATGATGATGATGGTTGTGGGGATGATGATAGTGGTACTGGTTGTGATTGTGGTGATGATGATAGTGGCTGTGATGATGTTGTTGTTTATGGTGATGATTAAGATTAGGGCGTTGCATATTTATAATTTACTGTCATTTTAAAGAAAATATGGGAAAAGTTGGCATGCAAGTTGAGCCAAAATGGAACTTGAAAATAAACCCTTAGAGTGTTCAAATGACTAGTGCATTAAAACACAATCAATGAAAGAAAGAAGTCCATGATGAATCTATTTTAATTTGAAATGACGTTGAAAGTATGTAGTAAGCGGCCTAGCGGCCTGGCGGCCTAAAATGATATCCTATTTTCTTATAAAACAAAGAAATATTAACTGAGTATTAAGCACACACTATCACTCTGAGGCGATTATCACCATCTTTAAAAAAAAGTCGAACAAGCAGTCAGCTTTTCAAAGCATGTGAACATGCCTATTCTTCTATTTTTTATATATGTTCTGTGTTTATGCCCAAATTATCACTCTTAAGCAATTATAAACCTTTTTTTTTAAAATGTCGATCGAGCACTTAAGCGGCCTAGCGGCGTGAAGTTAGCGACCTGGCGGCCTAGCAGCCTAAAATGGTATGTATACATGCGTTTTCTTCCAAAACAATGATAAATCTATGGTTTAATAATTTTGCTAAATACAAAAAATAAAACTGCTGATATTCGCTATAATGGATTTTTTAGGCAGCTTGGTCGAGTTTTGGGTATAAATGGTTTGTATTAGAAACAAATTTGAGGCCGCTAGGACGCTAGGCCGCTGAACTGCTTGATCGACTATTTTGAAAAAAAGTTAGTTGCTTAAGAGTGATTATTTGTGCTTAAAACAGTAAATATATCATTGTTTTCGAAGAACAGGCATGTTTAATGCTTTAAAATAGCTGACTACTTTATCGACATTATTGAAAAAAAAATGTTGATAATAGCTTTAATGTGTTAATTTGTGCATAAAAACAGTTACTATGTCATTGTTTTAAGAGAGAATGCATGTATACATGCTTTGAAATAGGATTCAATTTTAGGCCGCTAGGCCGCCAACTTCACGCTGCTAGGCCGCCAGGCCGCTAACTTCAAGTTGCTAGGCCGCTAACTTCACGCCGCTAGGCCGATAACTTCACGCCGCTAGGCCGATAACTTCACGCCGCTCGGCCGCTAGGATGCATGGCCGCTTACTTCACGAACATGTTGAAAGTGCGCATTGTCAAGGGTACATGCCCGTCAGTCTGACAATAAGGCAAGAATATATGTTACGTCATAGGACGATTCAGTTTTCTGAATGTCCCTAATGACGGTGTTGTGCTTTGTCGTAACATTTATTCCATCCTTTAGTCGGGTTAAACGTCATTTCAAACGTTTTCGCAGAAAGATCAATTGGTTTGGTTCACATTTAAACCGATCATACTAAATCTTTGTCAAAAATTACGTCTCTAAAAGTCTAGTTCAAAGCTTGGTTAAGTGGACATAAAAAACTAAGACCGATCTTGATAAAACTTTATCAACCACTATTGTACTAGTATATGTTTTAATTGCTTTTTATGCGGCGAAAGTGTGCCTTTTTGCCCCATAAAAAAAAATCCTTTGAAAATCCCATTGAAAATCACCGCATAAACGAAAAAAAACACGTTTATGCGGCGATGCCACTATTCGGCGTTACAATAGTGCCAATGGGTGGAATATGGGTGTAAACAGTGTGAATGAATTTTTATTTTTCATTTTTAGAGGTTTATACGAGTAAGTTAATTAAAATGGAGAATGTAGTTCCACAATCTGGATTTTCGTGAGAAATGTTATCGTACCTTAGGTTTAAACGATTTCTTGGCATGTATGTGACTTTTTATATTGATAAAAGGTTGCCTCGTAACAAATTTTAGAAATTATTTCGCAAAGATTTAATGATCTTGATTTTGACGTAAGAATAGGTATAAAAGCCGTGAGTTTTGACTGCTCTGGGTTTAACATGTCATTGACACTATAAAACTCAACAATAAATTATTGTTTCTGCTCTGCATTTGTATTTCTGCATATGGAGTCACTGGGGGGAGGGGGCATAATAAGAAATGAATAACATTCGATGAGAGAACTGTCCACGGGAGAAGGGGGGGGGGGTCAAAGGAGTATGGCATCCTGCCCATGTATCTGTGGGAGACGGGGCATGGTCATAGGAGTGTGGCACCCTACCCCTGTAACTGTGAGGGAGGGGGCATGGTCATAGGGAAGTGGTTACCTGCCCCTGTAACTTTGGCACAAGCGGGGGGGCGGCATGGTCATAGGAGTGTGGCATCCTGCCCCTGTATTTGTTGGAGGTCGGAGGCATGGTCATAGGAGTGTGGAAACCTGCCCCTGTAATTGTGGGAGGTCGGAGGCATGGTCATAGGAGTGTGGAATCCTGCCCCTGTAATTGTGGGAGGTCGGAGGCATGGTCATAGGAGTGTGGCAACCTGCCTCTGTAACTGTCGGAGGTCGGAGGCATGGTCATAGGAGTGTGGCAACCTGCCTCTGTAATTGTCGGAGGTCGGAGGCATGGTCATAGGAGTGTGGCAACCTGCCTCTGTAATTGTGGAAGGTCGGAGGCATGGTCATAGGAGTGTGGCAACCTGCCTCTGTAATTGTGGGAGGTCGGAGGCATGGTCAATGGAGTGTGGCATCCTGCCTCTGTAACTGTGGGAGGTCGGAGGCATGGTCATAGGAGTGTGGCAACCTGCCTCTGTAACTGTGGGGAAGGAAGGCATGGTCATAGGAGTGTGGCATCCTGCCTCTGTAATTGTCGGAGGTCGGAGGCATGGTCATAGGAGTGTGGCAACCTGCCTCTGTAACTGCGGGAGGTCGGAGGCATGGTCATAGGAGTGTGGCAACCTGCCTCTGTAATTGTGGGAGGTCGGAGGCATGGTCATAGGAGTGTGGCATCCTGCCTCTGTAACTGTGGGAGGTCGGAGGCATGGTCATAGGAGTGTGGCAACCTGCCTCTGTAACTGTGGGGAAGGAAGGCATGGTCATAGGAGTGTGGCATCCTGCCTCTGTAATTGTCGGAGGTCGGAGGCATTGTCATAGGAGTGTGGCAACCTGCCTCTGTAATTGTGGGAGGTCGGAGGCATGGTCATAGGAGTGTGGCAACCTGCCTCTGTAACTGTGGGGAAGGAAGGCATGGTCATAGGAGTGTGGCATCCTGCCCCTGTAATTGTGGGAGGTCGGAGACATGGTCATAGGAGTGTGGCATCCTGCCTCTGTAATTGTCGGAGGTCGGAGGCATGGTCATAGGAGTGTGGCATCCTGCCTCTGTAACTGTGGGGAAGGAAGGCATGGTCATAGGAGTTTGGCAACCTGCCCCTGTAACTGTGGGAGGTCGGAGGCATGGTCATAGGAGTGTGGCATCCTGCCTCTGTAACTGTGGGAGGTCGGAGGCATGGTCATAGGAGTGTGGCATCCTGCCTCTGTAATTGTGGGAGGTCGGAGGCATGGTCATAGGAGTGTGGCATCCTGCCTCTGTAACTGTGGGAGGTCGGAGGCATGGTCATAGGAGTGTGGCATCCTGCCTCTGTAACTGTGGGAGGTCGGAGGCATGGTCATAGGAGTGTGGCAACCTGCCTCTGTAACTGTGGGGAAAGAAGGCATGGTCATAGGAGTGTGGCAACCTGCCCCTGTAATTGTCGGAGGTCGGAGGCATGGTCATAGGAGTGTGGCAACCTGCCTCTGTAACTGTGGGAGGTCGGTGGCATGGTCATAGGAGTGTGGCAACCTGCCTCTGTAACTGTGGGGAAGGAAGGCATGGTCAAAGGAGTGTGGCATCCTGCCTCTGTAATTGTCGGAGGTCGGAGGCATGGTCATAGGAGTGTGGCAACCTGCCTCTGTAATTGTCGGAGGTCGGAGGCATGGTCATAGGAGTGTGGCAACCTGCCTCTGTAATTATCGGAGGTCGGAGGCATGGTCATAGGAGTGTGGCAACCTGCCTCTGTAATTGTGGGAGGTCGGAGGCATGGTTATAGTAGTGTGGCAACCTGCCTCTGTAATTGTGGGAGGTCGGAGGCATGGTCATAGGAGTGTGGCAACCTGCCTCTGTAACTGTGGGAGATCGGAGGCATGGTCATAGGAGTGTGGCATCCTGCTCCTGTAATTGTGGGAGGTCGGAGGCATGGTCATAGGAGTGTGGGAACCTGCCCCTGTAATTGTGGGAGGTCTGAGGCATGGTGCTAGGAGTTTAGCAATCTGCCCCTGTAATTGTGGGAGGTCCGAGGCATGGTGATAGGAGTGTGGCATCCTACCCCTGTAATTGTGGGAGGTCGGAGGCATGGTGATAGAAGTGTGGCATCCTGCCTCTGTAATTGTGGGAGGTCGGAGGCATGGTCATAGGAGTGTGGCATCCTGCCTCTGTAACTGTGGGAGGTCGGAGGCATGGTCATAGGAGTGTGGCAACCTGCCTCTGTAACTGTGGGGAAGGAAGGCATGGTCATAGGAGTGTGGCATCCTGCCTCTGTAATTGTCGGAGGTCGGAGTCATGGTCATAGGAGTGTGGCAACCTGCCTCTGTAATTGTGGGAGGTCGGAGGCATGGTCATAGGAGTGTGGCAACCTGCCTCTGTAACTGTGGGAGATCGGAGGCATGGTCATAGGAGTGTGGCATCCTGCTCCTGTAATTGTGGGAGGTCGGAGGCATGGTCATAGGAGTGTGGGAACCTGCCCCTGTAATTGTGGGAGGTCTGAGGCATGGTGCTAGGAGTTTAGCAATCTGCCCCTGTAATTGTGGGAGGTCCGAGGCATGGTGATAGGAGTGTGGCATCCTACCCCTGTAATTGTGGGAGGTCGGAGGCATGGTGATAGAAGTGTGGCATCCTGCCTCTGTAATTGTGGGAGGTCGGAGGCATGGTCATAGGAGTGTGGCATCCTGCCTCTGTAACTGTGGGAGGTCGGAGGCATGGTCATAGGAGTGTGGCAACCTGCCTCTGTAACTGTGGGGAAGGAAGGCATGGTCATAGGAGTGTGGCATCCTGCCTCTGTAATTGTCGGAGGTCGGAGTCATGGTCATAGGAGTGTGGCAACCTGCCTCTGTAATTGTCGGAGGTCGGAGGCATGGTCATAGGAGTGTGGCAACCTGCCTCTGTAATTGTCGGAGGTCGGAGGCATGGTCATAGGAGTGTGGCAACCTGCCTCTGTAATTGTCGGAGGTCGGAGGCATGGTCATAGTAGTGTGGCAACCTGCCTCTGTAATTGTGGGAGGTCGGAGGCATGGTCATAGGAGTGTGGCAACCTGCCTCTGTAATTGTGGGTGGTCGAAGGCATGGTCATAGGAGTGTGGCATCCTGCCTCTGTAATTGTGGAAGGTCGGAGGCATGGTCATAGGAGTGTGGCAACCTGCCTCTGTAATTGTGGGAGGTCGGAGGCATGGTCAATGGAGTGTGGCAACCTGCCTATGTGATTGTCGGAGGTCGGAGGCATGGTCATAGGAGTGTGGCAACCTGCCTCTATAACTGTGGGGAAGGAAGGCATGGTCATAGGAGTGTGGCAACCTGCCTCTGTAATTGTCGGAGGTCGGAGGCATGGTCATAGGAGTGTGGCATCCTGCCTCTGTAACTGCGGGAGGTCGGAGGCATGGTCATAGGAGTGTGGCAACCTGCCTCTGTAATTGTGGGAGGTCGGAAGCATGGTCATAGGAGTGTGGCATCCTGCCTCTGTAATTGTCGGAGGTCGGAGGCATGGTCATAGGAGTGTGTCAACCTGCCTCTGTAACTGTGGGAGGTCGGAGGCATGGTCATAGTAGTGTGGCAACCTGCCTCTGTAATTGTGGGAGGTCGGAGGCATGGTCATAGGAGTGTGGCAACCTGCCTCTGTAATTGTGGGTGGTCGAAGGCATGGTCATAGGAGTGTGGCATCCTGCCTCTGTAATTGTGGAAGGTCGGAGGCATGGTCATAGGAGTGTGGCAACCTGCCTCTGTAATTGTGGGAGGTCGGAGGCATGGTCAATGGAGTGTGGCAACCTGCCTATGTGATTGTCGGAGGTCGGAGGCATGGTCATAGGAGTGTGGCAACCTGCCTCTATAACTGTGGGGAAGGAAGGCATGGTCATAGGAGTGTGGCAACCTGCCTCTGTAATTGTCGGAGGTCGGAGGCATGGTCATAGGAGTGTGGCATCCTGCCTCTGTAACTGCGGGAGGTCGGAGGCATGGTCATAGGAGTGTGGCAACCTGCCTCTGTAATTGTGGGAGGTCGGAAGCATGGTCATAGGAGTGTGGCATCCTGCCTCTGTAATTGTCGGAGGTCGGAGGCATGGTCATAGGAGTGTGTCAACCTGCCTCTGTAACTGTGGGAGGTCGGAGGCATGGTCATAGGAGTGTGGCAACCTGCCTCTGTAACTGTGGGGAAGGAAGGCATGGTCATAGGAGTGTGGCATCCTGCCTCTGTAATTGTCGGAGGTCGGAGGCATGGTCATAGGAGTGTGGCAACCTGCCTCTGTAATTGTGGGAGGTCGGAGGCATGGTCATAGGAGTGTGGCAACCTGCCTCTGTAACTGTGGGGAAGGAAGGCATGGTCATAGGAGTGTGGCATCCTGCCCCTGTAATTGTGGGAGGTCGGAGACATGGTCATAGGAGTGTGGCATCCTGCCTCTGTAATTGTCGGAGGTCGGAGGCATGGTCATAGGAGTGTGGCATCCTGCCTCTGTAACTGTGGGGAAGGAAGGCATGGTCATAGGAGTTTGGCAACCTGCCCCTGTAACTGTGGGAGGTCGGAGGCATGGTCATAGGAGTGTGGCATCCTGCCTCTGTAACTGTGGGAGGTCGGAGGCATGGTCATAGGAGTGTGGCATCCTGCCTCTGTAACTGTGGGAGGTCGGAGGCATGGTCATAGGAGTGTGGCATCCTGCCTCTGTAACTGTGGGAGGTCGGAGGCATGGTCATAGGAGTGTGGCATCCTGCCTCTGTAACTGTGGGGAAAGAAGGCATGGTCATAGGAGTGTGGCAACCTGCCTCTGTAATTGTCGGAGGTCGGAGGCATGGTCATAGGAGTGTGGCAACCTGCCTCTGTAACTGTGGGAGGTCGGAGGCATGGTCATAGGAGTGTGGCATCCTGCCCCTGTAATTGTGGGAGGTCGGAGGCATGGTCATAGGAGTGTGGCAACCTGCCTCTGTAACTGTGGGAGATCGGAGGCATGGTCATAGGAGTGTGGCATCCTGCTCCTGTAATTGTGGGAGGTCGGAGGCATGGTGATAGGAGTGTGGCAACCTGCCCCTGTAATTGTGGGAGGTCTGAGGCATGGTGATAGGAGTTTAGCAATCTGCCCCTGTAATTGTGGGAGGTCCGAGGCATGGTGATAGGAGTGTGGCATCCTACCCCTGTAATTGTGGGAGGTCGGAGGCATGGTGATAGAAGTGTGGCATCCTGCCCCTGTAATTGTGGGAGGTCGGAGACATGGTCATAGGAGTGTGGCATCCTGCCTCTGTAATTGTGGGAGGTCGGAGGCATGGTCATAGGAGTGTGGCAATCTGCCCCTGTAAATGTGGGAGGTCGGAGGCATGGTCATAGGAGTGTGGCATCCTGCCCCTCTTATTGTGGGAGGTCGGAGGCATGGTCATAGGAGTGTGGCATCCTGCCCCTGTAATTGTGGGAGGTCGGAGGCATGGTCATAGGAGTGTGGCAATCTGCCCCTGTAATTGTGGGAGGTCGGAGGCATGGTCATAGGAGTTTGGCAACCTGCCCCTGTAATTGTGGGAGGTCGGAGGCATGGTCATAGGAGTGTGGCATCCTGCCCCTGTAATTGTGGGAGGTCGGAGGCATGGTCATAGGAGTGTGGCAACCTGCCTCTGTAACTGTGGGGAAGGAAGGCATGGTCATAGGAGTGTGGCAACCTGCCCCTGTAACCGTGGGGGAGGGTATGGTTATACGAATGTTGCACCCTGACCCTGTAACTGTAGGGGAGGGAAGTTAGGGACATAGGAATGTGGGACCCTGCCTCTGTAACCATAGGGGATAAGGGCATGGTCATAGGAGTGTGTCACCCTGCCCCTGTATCTGTGGTGGAGGGGATATGGTCAAAGGAGTGTGGCACCATGCCTTTGTAACCATAGGGGAGAAGGGCATGTTCATAGGAGTGTGACACCCTGCCACTGTAACTGTGGGGGGAGGGGGAGGGGGGCATGGTAATTGGAGTGCGGCATCCTGCCGAGGTATTCAAATGTTACGTATAAAATTCAAGAATACTTAAATACAATTGATTCAATCCTTAAATAGATACATTGACAATAAAAATAAGAATTAGGGTCAATTTGCCAGCCAACTGGGAGGGGGGGGGACGCAAGCCCGTGTGCACCCGGCGAAATTTGCCACTGGAAAGGGGATAGACACGGTGAAGTTAGAATTTGTATTAAGATTTGACAATATCAATATTTTATCCTTTATAACCTTGAACAACTATCAACTAAACTTGTTGTTTCAGTTTATTTACTCTAAATTTGACATAATCAATTAAATGTCATTGTTTATGATTACTTTATTTCGAATCCCTCAATAAAGTTATTCAACTGACTCCAATTCCATCACATTCGGAGATGATTCTGGGTACTCCACGCGCTCGTGATAACTTCCTGGGTTCAACGACGCACTACTGGAGGTACTTCGGCCGCCACCCGTATTTTCTTTTGTTGTTACAATATAAGAAAAAAAACAGTCCTTTCTATAACCCGAATACTGCATCTAGGAATAAATTATCATTGTACTTTTTGCGGCATTAGTGAATATGTCATACTGTTTTTCTTGGCAGAACGTTTTCTTTTGTTTTTAAGCTTGAATTGCTTCCAACGTATATGGGTTTTGGACATGGAGCTCTCGCAAGGATCTCTATGTACACTTAAGGTAATAAGAAGGGCAATAAAACTATGGAAAACATTTCGAGCAAACCTTGCTGATAGCAGGCACCATTAGGTTCATTTTACAAATGGTACATGGCCAAAAATGTACATGATGCAGATATTTACATTTGGTGCAGGGCTAACTTTTAATAGTTCACATATGGCAGTCTTTATGACAAATGATGCACGGTTTGTTATACATGGCGGCTCTTGTTAAAAAGGGTACAAAGGTGCAAGAATGACATATTTTTGGTAACTCTTGAGAGTACTTCATTCAGTACTTTCGTTGTAATGTCGATTTTAAGGAGCACATGGGTCGATCACTTTTTGCGAAAGCATCAAAAAGAGCAGATTTTAGGAGAAAATATACAAAAAAACATGATTTTTTTCAATGACTTTATATACTTTGTTATTTGGAGCTATACATCATACACAAAATAACATATGATTTACTGGTCACATATTTCTAGTGAAAACATAATACAAAAGTCTTGGCATTAAAAACTACCAGAAATAGAAAATTACAGGCATTAAAAACTACGCAAACCATAAAAGTGTAGGCATTAAAAATTACTCAAATTACTAAAGTAAAGGCAGTCACTGTGATTTAAGTCCGGAGTGGTTCTGTGTTGTGCAAGAAAACTCTTAAATTATCCATATTTTCATAAATAGTATATTCAATGAATAGTTTTAGTCGGTTTATTTATTTATTTATTTATTTATTTATTTATTTATTTATTTATTTATTTATTTATTTATTTATTTATTTATTTATTTATTTATTTATTTATTTATTTATTTATTTATTTATTTATTTATTTATTTATTTATTTATTTATTTATTTATTTATTTATTTATTTTTACCTTGTAGGTATACTCACTATACACACTATAGTTCCAAAAAGTTACCAAACTTAGTAAAAAAACAAAAACACATAATACCTTTCCCAATTAGTCAGTTTTCAAAATTCAAGCATATTGAACAGAACAGAACATTTATTGTTAACTTGAACATATACAGTTCATCGTAATAACAATAACATAACACGTGTCATGGCAATAATTAATAAATACGAGAGTGCATATATATATACATATATAAATATATCAATGGTTTTAACATGTTAAAAGCAATATGGTTAATCATTATTATTAAAAGCGTTATATCGTAGCTTAAAGGCATGTTTGCAATACAAACTCTTAAATTATCCAAGGATTCAGAAATAGTATATTCTATTAATAGTTTTAGTTGGTTATTTTTGAAGACGAATATAGAAAATTATATGAATTTAAATGATGAAGAGGGCATACTGTTTCTAAAGCAACATCAAAATTATTTCCACCAAATATTATGATTCATAACCCCTAATGTATGAAACATGATTTCTGTTCATTTCATGAGCATTTTCCTCTCACAAAATTGGATTGTTTTACTGTACAAAAAGAGTTTCTCTTATTAAAAACAACAACATTTCAAAAACACCAGTTGTTGAACAAGAGTAGTTTAAACAAAAAAAGACATCAAAGTATCTAAATGTTAAATAATTCCCCTTTCAATCAATGGAAACAAAGAAAACAAGTAAACCCTTACATTTATATTTTCAGTTATGGTCATCTTAATGAAACGTTAAAAACTTTATCTGTAATACAGTTGATCAATTCAATAATGGGTATTTTTATTCATGATATTATATTGTATTTAAAAGTGTTTCATTATAACTCTTATTTCTCATTATAATTGCATTGATTGAAAAGCCAGTCTGTTAAAATCTCAAAACTGAAGATATCTTGATTCGCATGTAGTATGACTTTCAAATTAAAAAAAAATACTAAACTTGTTCATTTGTTTACCGAGATGTTCAGCTACCATCGAACAAATCAAAATGTTGCCATGGCAACAACAAAATACAACAAACTTAAATTGTTTAAAAAAATAACAAATATATAATTTATGTATTGACAAATCCTAATTATCTAGAAATCATCGAAGTCAGTATGTCATTGTTATAGTATCTAAAAAGTCATACAACTTGGCCTAGATTTCTATTTTTATGAATCTCATCAAATAACTGGAACTATTCAGAGCTTGTTACCAATACAGATAAACATATTGTTTTGATTTTGTCTTTACATGTTAGGGCTATTTATATACACAATGTATTGACATGTTGACTGTTACCAATGTATTGACATGTTGACTGTACCAATGTTTTGACATGTTGACTGTATCAATGTATTGACATGTTGACTGTTACCAATGTATTGACATGTTGAATGTATCAATGTATTGACATGCTGACTGTTACCAATGTATTGACATGTTGACTGTATCAATGTATTGAAATGCTGACTGTTACCAATGTATTGACATGTTGACTGTTACCAATGTATTGACATGTTGACTGTTACCAATGTATTTACATGTTGACTGTATCAATGTATTGACATGTTGACTGTTACCAATGTATTGACATGTTGACTGTATCAATGTATTGACATGTTGACTGTTACCAATGTATTGACATGTTGACTGTTACCAATATGTTGACATGTTGACTGGTACCAATGTATTGACATGTTGACTGTTACCAATGTATTGACATGCTGACTGGTACCAATGTATTGACACGCTGACTGTTACCAATGTATTGACATGTTGACTGTTACCAATGTATTGACATGTTGACTGTTACCAATATGTTGACATGTTGACTGTTACCAATGTATTGACATGTTGACTGTTACCAATGTATTGACATGCTGACTGGTACCAATGTATTGACACGCTGACTGTTACCAATGTATTGACACGCTGACTGTTACCAATGTATTGACATGCTGACTGTTACCAATGTATTGACATGTTGACTGTAACCAATGTATTGACATGTTGACTGTTACCAATGTATTGACATGTTGACTGTTACCAATGTATTGACATGTTGACTGTTACCAATGTATTGACATGTTGACTGTTACCAATGTATTGACATGTTGACTGTTACCAATGTATTGACATGTTGACTGTTACCAATGTATTGACATGTTGACTGTTACGAATGTATTGACACGCTGACTGTTACCAATGTTTTGACATGCTGACTGTTACCAATGTATTGACATGTTGACTGTTACCAATGTATTGACATGTTGACTGTTACCAATGTATTGACATGTGACTGTTACCAATGTTTTGACATGCTGACTGTTACCAATGTATTGACATGTTGACTGTTACCAATGTATTGACATGCTGACTGTTACCAATGTATTGGCATGCTGACTGTTACCAATGTATTGACACGCTGACTGTTACCAATGTATTGACATGTTGACTGTTACCAATGTATTGACATGTTGACTGTACCAATGTATTGACATGTTGACTGTTACCAATGTATTGACATGTTGACTGTTACCAATGTATTGACATGTTGACTGTTACCAATGTATTGACATGTTGACTGTTACCAATATGTTGACATGTTGACTGTTACCAATGTATTGACATGTTGACTGTACCAATGTATTGACACGTTGACTGGTACCAATGTATTGACATGTTGACTGTTACCAATGTATTGACATGTTGACTGTTACCAATGTATTGACATGTTGACTGTTACCAATGTATTGACATGTTGACTGTTACCAATGTATTGACATGTTGACTGTTACCAATGTATTGACATGTTGACTGTTACCAATGTATTGACATGTTGACTGTTACCAATATGTTGACATGTTGACTGTTACCAATGTATTGACATGTTGACTGTTACCAATGTATTGACATGTTGACTGGTACCAATGTATTGACACGCTGACTGTTACCAATGTATTTACATGTTGACTGTTACCAATGTATTGACATGCTGACTGTTACCAATGTATTGGCATGTTGACTGTTACCAATGTATTGACATGTTGACTGTACCAATGTATTGACATGTTGACTGTTACCAATGTATTGACATGTTGACTGTTACCAATGTATTGACATGCTGACTGTTACCAATGTATTGGCATGCTGACTGTTACCAATGTATTGACACGCTGACTGTTACCAATGTATTGACATGTTGACTGTTACCAATGTATTGACATGTTGACTGTAACCAATGTATTGACATGTTGACTGTTACCAATGTATTGACACGCTGACTGTTACCAATGTATTGACACGCTGACTGTTACCAATGTATTGACATGTTGACTGTAACCAATGTATTGACATGTTGACTGTTACCAATGTATTGACATGTTGACTGTTACCAATGTATTGACATGCTGACTGTTACCAATGTATTGACATGTTGACTGTTACCAATATGTTGACATGCTGACTGTTACCAATGTATTGACATGTTGACTGTTACGAATGTATTGACACGCTGACTGTTACCAATGTATTGACACGCTGACTGTTACCAATGTATTGACATGTTGAATGTTACCAATGTATTGACACGCTGACTTTTACCAATGTATTGACATGTTGACTGTTACCAATGTATTGACACGATGACTGTATCAATGTATTGACATGCTGACTGTTACTAATGTATTGACATGTTGACTGTATCAATGTATTGACACGCTGACTGTTACCAATGTATTGACATGTTGACTGTTACCAATGTATTGACACGCTGACTGTTACCAATGTATTGACATGTTGACTGTAACCAATGTTTTGACATGCTGACTGTATCAATGTATTGACATGTTGACTGTTACCAATGTTTTGACATGTTGACTGTTACCAATGTATTGACATGTTGACTGGTACCAATGTATTGACATGTTGACTGTTACCAATGTATTGACATGTTGACTGGTACCAATGTATTGACATGCTGACTGTTTAAGGCATATATGTTCAAGTATTACACATGTCGCTGACAACATATGAAACATGACGCAGACAAAATATAACACATGACGCAGACAACAGACAACATGTAACACATGACGCGGACAATATAAAACACATGACGCTGACGGTATATAACACAAACAGAAAATAAAGCATTCACAGAAATGGTAGAAGGTTAAAATAAATAAATGTTTTCAACATTTTATAAAACATTTTTGAAAAGTATACAGTACTTAAAATAAAACATTCACCAAATTTGTATCTCTCAATTATAAATGCAAAGTTTGTACATAATAAGATATTGATTATTATCTAACATACAAAAGAGAAACCATTTATATATGGTTGAAGGTAACACATTGAAAGTCTTGTCCAGCGGATAGGATTGGCTTTTCAACAGGATTATCACATATGGCTAAAATCTTGCCAGGGGAAATAACTGGTAATAATATAAAACTTTATTTCAGTAGAGGTTGTGTTTCTTTTCGTACAAGCAGTAACGTTTTGGGGACATCCAATTTTCCCTGAATACCATTCTATAACCTCCTATAGAAAACAACAAAATCAATACTTTTCAATGGTATTATTTTGGAAGTCACAGTGAGTGAAGCACTTGGGAAACCGATTAACACATACAGCATGAACTTGCAACATGAGCAAAGTATGTCTTATTAACAACATGCTTGACAAAAATGGAGCTTACAGACGTGGTCGACTGGCCGAGGAAAAACTGAGATAAAACCCTCCTTCTGGGGAAAACTCAGAAACCTCTGCCCGTTTGTCATCCAGATTTACAGGATTTGTCTCGTACCACTAGATGTCGGGCCTCATCACCCATAAGCTCCTTAACAAAGATGTATAGAAAAACATATAATTTTATGATTCATATATACGTATTTTATCAATTCATACAAATGTACATTACATGATTATGTTCTTTGAAGAAAAATGAAAAACATATTTATCATTCATATGATGAAATTGCATAGTAACTGAAAACCTTTCACAATAAACATTTTCTTGTAAAATTTAACAATCAATTGAATCGATGTGAACGGATCGGTTCCCCAAAGCTGAATGCCTTTACATTCCTATTCGCACGAATTCCCCGTGCTTATCAATCGCCACCTGGCGGTTATTACATTATAAACAAGGGAAATTAATTTCCTTCTAATTCGTTTTACTCAAACGTAGGAAATTATATTTCCCTAAACATTTGCTTAAAAGACATAATGATAAAAAGTATGTATTTCTAATAGAAATTAAACTTTCATTTCTAACTATCATGTAAATCAATCCAACATTGATAACATGAAATGGAAATTTGGAAATCCACTTAACGCTTCCATAGAAGCTATTATCTTTGAAAAAAAAAAATTTAATATGGCTTAAAGAAAAAAAGAAAAAGCATGAATTAAGTACATTTGTCAATGTTAATCACGGACCTGGTTTATAGGTTTGTGATGATAATTAACCTTTATACATGGATATGTATACATAGATGTAGCATATTCAGGCTAAAACGTAGATCTATGATATTGTGGAATAATATTCATGAACTTTTCTCTAGATTCACTAAAAGACGATTATTTTTCACTAGATGAACATGTATATATACATTGGACAACATGTGTAAAGCAGATACATGTTTGACCCGTAATTGTGGGTTATCAACACTATAATTGTCACTAAAATGAAGCGTTATCAGAGTGTACGATGGTGTTTTAACCTTTTCTACAGCAAAAAATAGTCCTTCACTTAAGTTGCAATTCAAAGTAGCTGACATCCCTTCAGTATTCCTGGTATTTATTCTCATAATTGTTATCATTTATAATTGGTTCGGTGATGTTAAATTCATTGAAGAAACAGCCTTTGTTTCCCATACATACCATGATGTCAGTGTATATATCAGATAGGTAAGAACATAGGAACACTTTTGACTGTTTTGTGTGTTTTATTTAACTTTCTCTTCAACAAGGCAATAAAATGCAATTATTTAAAAAAGAAATGTTGCAAAAGAAAATGTGCAAATTTGTATTGGCTAATTTTAAGGTCCATTGTAAATTCACATATCTGTTCATATTGAATTAAACAGATAATGCATGGTGTTGTAGCTCTCACATGATCGAAAACCATAACTCTATTTTAGCTAACTCAACAATGATTGCCCTTTGTTACCTTATAATAGTTTGCCATTCCTGTATCCAAGGGTATTTGTCACTCCTGTGACAGCTTTGTTAAAGTATGTATAATTTTATAGTGATTCCTCACCAAAATTGTTCAAAAAATGACATTGGAGTCAAAGCTGGCCACGCCCCTGGGATTCCTGGTTTTCTATACACTTATTTAGTAAAATTCTGGACAATTTTCATTGAAATCACATGGCACAGAACCTTGGTATTCAGTATTTATGCTTAGTTCTTAAGTTGACTATGTCTTATCTACTGTAAGAGGGCTTTTCAATTCATTTTGACATCAACAAACTAATCTCATGTATTGTAATATGCGAAACATTTCAGTCCATTCAAATAGCTGTCATAATGCAGTTAAGCAAATCAGGGCCATAATGGCCCTCTTGCTTGATATTTGATTTTGGGTTTGTTTTTAATATAAACTTTAAATTGTGAGAAATCATAAGTGTTCAAAGCTCATAACATGAACCTATTCTTTTTCTTCAGAGGTACTTGACTGTCAAAAAAAAGTGATGAGTGGGGAAGGCTTCACTGAAGAAGAAGTGAGGGGCACAGACAGACAGACATTGTTAGATTTGTATTGTTGTAATGAATATATACAATGTATGTATATCATAAGGGTTCTTTTTTCACATTATGCCTATCTGTATAAATTGTTTTTTTTTTATTGGGTGGCAAGTAAACAGAATAAAGTTATTATATCTGTTGATTTTTATATAGTTTTTAGCTCGTCTGATTTTGGAAAAAAAAAACGAACTTTTTTCATAACTTGATTGTCGTCGTTGTCAATGTCGGCGTTGGTTAAGTTTTGCGTTTAGGTCACTTACATGGAAACTATCAAAGCTATTACTTTAAAACTTGGTGAACTTATTTCTCTTATTCCCTTCTTCATAATGTACCCTAAAGGGGTAAAAAAAAACATGATTTTTGGTTGATTTTGAGAATTGGACATAGCTTCTTCAACTTTTGTTTGATTGATTTCAATTTTTTTCATAGACAATAAATGGATAATGCCTTCAATATATCTAATGGGTTTTGAAAATATGAGATAAATAAATCGTAAAAGCATAAAATCAGACGAGCTTGTTTAATTATGCAAACAATTGATTAAAAATGGAATAAAACTGGTTACTTAAGTCATTGGTATGGTTAAAATTGCCCAAATTGTTTATTGACTGGTCAATATTTTTCTATATTTTAATATTTACCAATGAAATTATTTAGATTTGCACAGTAGCTGTAAGAAAGCTAGTGGAAAACTTATCCAAGTTTTATACTAATAGCTGCTGCTGTCTTATAATTAAAGATAATAAATGTGATATTTGTTTGTATGCAACACTGCAGAAAGAATTAGATATTTTGCTTCAATAAGATCAACTTTTAGTTGCAAAATTTTATTTTATTGATGTTCTACTGACAAATATACTGTAGATTAATGAAATAGGGCATTGTGATTGTAATTTATTAAATTTAGCTATTCTTGATTTATGTTATGTCATGTAAATGAGCTGTTATAAAACAAAATTGTCATGAAATTTAAGTTGTGTATTGATAACATACGATTCTTTTTGTATAATAAATATTTAGTTCACCTTATATTTGTTAAGGGCTATTCCATTTAAACACATAACCACCGGGGGTAAGGCACTTTAAAATTATGCCACCCCCCTACAGAAGCAAATTTACCCTTGTGGGTTCCAAATTAGCGAAAAAAGACACCCATGTATATACTATTTAAATTATTGCCTTCCGCCGGTGGCTATATATTTTATGGAATAGCTCTAAGTTTTTATCATGTAAAAGATAATGTAATTCTTTTGCCCTTTTGATATGACCACTTTTAGAGCAGGTTATAGTTAAATTGCATGCAGCATATGGGCTGTTTGGCGGGCGGCTTCCAGTTTATAGTCTAATCAATAACTTAAGAGGACTTTGTCCAATCTTCACCAAATTTGGTCAGAATGTGTAAGGGCATTATATCTCAAACTAATTTGATAAACAGGCATTATGCTTTCGTCACTCAAGAGAAATAAACCTTTAGTTATAGAAAATACCTCAAATTGGTCTTACATGATCAAAAAATTTAGAAACCTTTGTCCAATCAACAGCAAATTTGGTCAGATGTGTATGGGCCTAATATCTGGGACAAAGTTGATATCAAGCAGTATTTCTTGAGTCATTCAAATTACAATTACATTTAACTATAGAAATTGCCTAAAATTGGTCTCATCAGATCATTTACTGTAGAAGCTTTGTCCAAACTTGACCAAATTTGGTCAAAATGTGTACAGGTATAATTTCTTGGAGTAAGTTTATTTACCAGCACTATCACTTGAGTCACACAAGAGCTATCATGCTTTGATTATAGAAATTACCTGAAATAGGTATTGTCTGATCAATAACTTAAGACGCCATCTCCAATCATCACCAAATTTAGTCACAATGGCTATGGGCAGAATATATTGATCAGGTTTGACAAAAACCCTTGTCGCCTTAGTCAATTTAAAGTTATGATCCTTGAATTGGTTTGTTTACAGTGCTGTTTTCTTAATTTAGCTTAACAGACAACCATTAAGCATTAACCTGGTTATTTTGAAATTAAGACATCTATATTTTGTGACTGATGGAACTCGTGTCGTTTATGTTTAATTGTATGTAAAAAATAAATTGTTTCTAATTGTTATCTGATGGCCTTATTCCTTTTTCATTGTGGTGCTTAACTTTAGAGAGGATTTCGAACTGATTTCCTGCACTGACATATTGTTTGAGCGCTCGAACAAAATGCCTTGACTGAAAATATGTTTGCACAAACAAACAGATTGTACACACCAGTGAAATGGGCACCATTTCAAATTATGATCAGCTTGATCATTTCTTAATGTGTATCATTTCCTGGATTCAAAAACAAAATTTAAAACAAATTACCGTCAAATAACAATTTTATTTAAATTTGAATTACCCCATCCCCGTTTCAGAATTGAGAAATAAAAACGACTATACCCTATAGACAAGAAAAATCATTTATTTCTTTTATTTTTCAAAATGCTAGCTTATGAAAACAAAAAGGAAAAAAATAAAAATAAATATTTGTGCTTCTGGCTGGTTTCGAACCACTACCCTTGAAACCCTGTGAATATTTGCAGTCCTGTGCTTTACAACATAGCATTAAACATAAAGAGTTTTTAGTGGAGGTTTTCATTAGGGGTGTGCTACCTCAGTGTGTGTATACCACTTGATAAATTCGGTCTTTTACCAGAGTTTGATTGAGAGTTTAGTTTCTTAAAACACTTCGACAAACCTTTTCACAATACGGCCGTCTGACGGCTGGAGCACTGTCAAAAGATTATTTTGGAGAATGGTTTGATGAAACTAATCGCCTTATCAAACTCGGGTAATAAAACGAAGGTGGGGCTCTTTAAGCGTCATAGACTGCCCTTCGTTTCATTAAAAATACCTTAATGCATATAAAAGGTACTAGAAAGACAAATCTCATTTGATTATATATTCACTTAGTCCTATACTAGTTTGTAGTTTAAATAATGGTAAGATGTATTTTGGGAAATGAGTTGGATCTTGAGATGGAGAAATGACTTGAGTGTTTTCTTGATGATGGGGTCTCAGAGGGTGTCGCAATGATTATTTTTTAAATGTATTTCAATGTATCTTGTAATCAGAAAATTAATACAAACACCTTCACAGGAAGACAACACGAACTCAATGATCGGAATCTTCAAGTGACTAGAAACCAGATTATACAATTGCAAGAAAAAAATAAAAAATATCGAAAACTTAAAACATAAAATTGAAATTGTTGTGCACAACAAATTAAATCTTACTTACTGATAGTGATATATCACATCGCGTACAACACATGAATCTTTCGCAGTGTTTTACATATCAAAATTTACTGATTTGCCTACAACGTAAATACCAGTAAATAGTTTGTTTATTTGAGTTTATCAAGGTCTGTCTGCGCCCATTGGCTGCATTATAGCTTGACCCCGCCGTGACGCCATCACGACCTAAATTGTTTTTAAATGCCATAAGTGACATAAGATAAAAGTGACAGCAATTCGCAGTCAAATCCGGACATTGGAAGACTTGAAGAAACAGTGAGATACAAGAGCTCTGGGTGCGATACCCTAGCTCTCGGCAAAGAGACCTCTTGGTTCGTTAACGTGCTCGGTGAAAAGCACCGATACACGGGATACAACTTTCCTGGGTTGAACCAGTACTGAGTACACCACTTTTCCAAGCACTACCCTTTAAATGCCGAGCGTCAGACAAGGGAGCTTCTTGTACCAACTTTTAACGTCTTGGTATGACGCGGCCCGGGATCGAACCCACGACCTCCCGCTCCTTAGGCGGATGCCTTAGCCACTAGGCGACGGACATGACAATCACATGCTAAATATACACACTCTAAACTGGGAAACCGTTATGCGCTAATTTTAAACGGGTAAACTCTCAGCTGGAACAACGACAAACTATTCTTTTAATCATATAAAATATGATGCATAATCGGCCTCATACTTGTTCGGATTGATAATTCTAAGCTTGTTTTAAGGAAATACTCTATGTGCTAATTTGGGACCATCTGGTGTCTAGTCCCTTTAACAAACGAGACTCTTCATTGATAACAAAACTCCAACATATTTGCTGGAACCAGGGAAGCAACTCATTCATACCCTATTTGTTTGTGTACTACAAAGTTATCGATACCGACTATGCGAATACGTGTCTAAATGCCAGTAAATGGTAGTCTGGGTATAAAATTTAAGCATAATTGATGTACTCTGACACGCAAATCAGAACTAGATATTCACAGAGAAAACATTAGCAAAGCATGCAGTTTGATTGAGTCCCGGATCGCCTGACTCGGTCACATATTACGATTTGGGAGTTTGGACCTCATCAAATTTCATGTTTTGTCAATGTTTATGCATTTCTTGTTCGGATTTATGCGTAAGGGTATAAAAAATTGGGCCGAGTGTTCAGAACTCTGTTAAAGTTAACAACATGATTAGCGAGATCGTTGTTAACTTTAAAAGGTGAAACATTTAATGACGTGCTAATACAGTCAACTAAAACAAGTACTGCGGAAACAGGTGTCCCAAATCTTGTTAGGAAAACTGCAGATAATGTGTGTATTCATTACACTTACAATGAAGTACATATTTTAAAGTTAACAACGACGATGTTAACAACATTGTTAACTTTAACAAAGTTCTGAACAATCGGCCCGATGTTTGAGGTTTTACTAAGAGTAGGATTTAGGCCCTTAATCGGTCACATATCCTCAAACCACTTAATTTGTACGAATATAACAGCTTTTGAACAAAAAGTACGTTCACCGTCATGTTCAGAATTAACTGCCGTTTCACAGGACTGCTATTATTTTTATGGTTCGTATTTGGTTTCGAAAGTAATTTATTTACAAAAAAAGCGTTACCAAAGGCTTTGAAAAAAGTAATGCATTGTTTATACAGACGGCGAATATTAGTTGTTAGTGGACAGAATAATCAACGCTTCATGGTTTGGCCAAGGTTTGGTCGGTCAAGGTTTGGTCGGTCAAGGTTTGGTCGGTCAAAGATTGGTCAAGTGAGTTTCAAAGCATTCAATTACTTTTCACACTAATAGAGCAGACATATTAAACATGGTGAGGGGGGGGGGGGGGAGGGGGTGTGAATCGGAAAATTTCAAAGATTTTGTTTACAGTAAAAACCTCAGAAAGAGCTTTAAGTTTAGTTTAAACTTACATGTATTTATTTTACAACGATTGTGAAACAAGTTATTACATCATTATATTAATCACCCTAATTGGTACGATGTTACGCGAGAGTGAGGTCTGAAGTGTGGGTGAAACCGGTGTACCCAGAGGAGACCCACTTGTCTGGCTTGGTGACTACAAGCCAAACTTGCATGTGCCAAGGACGGGAATCGAGCAGGGGTCGCATTGGTGAGAAAAGCTTTTAGTAGACATAGGATCAATAATCTGATGCACTTTTAAATGCACTCCAGACAGTAATCATCCAATGCACAATCCAGATACAATCTGATTCGTTACCATGTGATATTATCATGAACAGTGATGCATATTGTTTTGGAAATGATTTATCCTTGGTTACGCTTGTGATTCATTCGCTGATAGGCTAACTGCCTTGAAAGAACGCATGGCAGTGGTAGGCGCGGCTCTTAAACATATTGGAGTCACAAGACCACCGCAACGAAGTCTTATTTGGGCCGAAGCGACTCTGGCTACGGCTTCGACGCGCATGAAATCATATTAGGGGCCAGCTTGGTTTGTTGAACATTTGTGCCAAGTCACATCGTTTGAAAGGTTAGTTTAAACTTTTTTTATTTTACAACGATTGTGAAACAAGTAATTATAACGTTATATTTATATCGCTCGTTGGCATTCTACGCGAGAGTGTGGTCTTGTGTTTTGGAGAAAACCCACGGCTTGGTGACCACAAAACAAACTCACATACGCCCATGCCGGGAATCAACCCCAAGTGGTCTAGGTGAGAAGCGAGTGCGTTTAATTACCACTACGCTAACCGGACAACCTTTGACATGATATGAAGCGGACACGAAATGTACCCTGACAATGGACAAATCACCTTGAACCCAGAAGTTCGACCTTTACCTTTAACATTTGTACCAAGTTATATTAAAAATAAATCCCATCAATTAAGGAGTTATGAAGCGGGCATGAAATCAAGACGGACCGAATGTCGGACAGACGGACGAAGCGTAAACTGTTTGGTCCCCGATTTCTTTGGTGATGACATTGCTTTCGTTCGTGTACCTTTAAATCAAATATTTTAAACTATATTGACATGTAAATGAGGGGAAATAAGAAACCATGAATTAGCTAATATCAAGACAACCTGACATTGAAACTTATTTAAAGTGAATGAAACTATGGACATGAGTTATCGCTTAAAATAAATTGTTTGCGATTAAAGTCTGCATGTTTAGCGAATGAAAGGACAGAAACTGGTTTTCTGTTTGCTTCATATATCAATTTCCAGTGAAGATTCCGTGCATTATCGTTCAATTTCTTGACAAGTAGAGGGTTTTGGAGACACGTTCCCCTTCGAACCTTTTGATTATTTCAAAGCCGAATTAAAGCATTCTCATTTTTTTACATAAACATATTGTTTTTGTTTTTCGCATGCATTTTAAAGGGGGTCTATATCTCAAGATTGAATGGAGAGTATCAACAAAAAACTTTTCTTACAAATACTTAAGCTATCTGATAAGATGATCACTCAATTTTATTTACATCCTTATCTAAAGATAATTGACCAATCTAGGCTTAAAGCTGCACTCTTACAGAATGGACGTTGTGACAACTTTTTTAATTTTTTGTCTTGGAATGAGCCAATTTTTGCGTACTTGTCTAAAAACCACTGACAAGACTAATAGCATGGCCGTACAGTTCAGTGCAGTATAGTCTCTTGTATTGCCCTACAGTTCAGTACAGTATAGTATCTCGTATTGCCGTACAGTTCAGTACAGTATAGTCTCTCGTATTGCCCTACAGTTCAGTACAGTATAGTATCTCGTATTGCCGTACAGTTCAGTGCAGTATAGTCTCTCGTATTGCCCTACAGTTCAGTACAGTTTAGTCTCTCGTATTGCCGTACAGTTCCGTACAGTATAATCTCTCGTATTGCCCTACAGTTCCGTAGAGTATAATCTCTCGTATTGCCCTACAGTTCCGTACAGTATAGTCCCTCGTATTGCCGTACAGTTCAGTACAGTATAGTCTCTCGTATTGCCCTACAGTTCAGTACAGTATAGTCTCTCGTATTGCCCTACAGTTCCGTAGAGTATAGTCTCTCGTATTGCCCTACAGTTCCGTACAGTATAGTCTCTCGTATTGCCGTACAGTTCAGTGCAGTATAGTCTCTCGTATTGCCCTACATTTCAGTACAGTATAGTCTCTCGTATTGCCGTACAGTTCAGTACCGTAAAGTCTCTCGTATTGCCCTGCAATTCAGTACAGTAAAGTCTCTCGTATTGCCCGACAGTTCAGTTCAGTATAGTATCTCGTATTGTCGTACAGTTCAGTACAGTATAGTCTCTCGTATTGCCGTATAGTTCAGTACACTATAGTCTTTGACATGACCGTATAGTACAGTGCATTAGGGTCTCTGGAATTGTCAAACAGTACAGTACAGTACAGTACAGTACAGTACAGTACAGTATAATCTTGTACAGAACAGTATTGCCTTTTGTATTCAAGTACAGCTCAGAATGGAATGGCCTCTGACATGACCGTCAGAGCAATGCGATTTGGCCTCTGGTACTGCTTTTACAGTAGTGTTCATAGTATGCCTCTGGTATGGCCGTACTGTACAGAACATAACTGTATTGGCTCGGGCATGGTCGTACAGTTAAGTATAGCACACAACTCTATGACCTCTGACATGACCTCCGTACAGTGCAGTGCAGTGGAATGCAGCACAGACTGGCTTTTGGCATGGCCGAAACTGGTTCTGTTATACCTTTTTCAAATAGTTTAATCACTAAAGTCGTGTTGCAAATAAGCTGGCAATTATGTTGATCAAAGATAAACTATTAGAAAAATACAACATTCTGGAACACACTGTACAATGATCACCTACTTTAATGTAAATGACATGTTTTTATTTTACGGTTTCAATCACATGTTTAAAAGTTATGACTTGTATTAAAAGATCGAAACAATGACTTATTCAGCTGTGAGATTATTTATCAGAGATGATGATCATGTCAATCCGGTCGAGGTCACATATTGGGGCTGCTGTAGTATTAAGCATTACGAATCTTTGTTCGCCGTAGAAATCGCTGTGCTGCGTTTGAAATTTGAAAAAAAATATCAGTCCTTTCGCACATCCCTCACAGACAGTGCCTTACTATATATTTGATTATTATAACATGTAATAGCAGTTGGTAGCAATGCACTTAAGATGCTTCATCAACGCCATCTATTGCTGGAAATTAAACTGTGTCTGTTCTTGAAGTTGACAATCACATTGAAGTTGTTCGGTGTATAACATGTCAGATGAACAAACTATGCACACACTTACAAGAATGTCAAAAATGAACTTAAATGTATTTCCTTTATTTTTCTCATAAGGGTTACCGTTGAATACAAGACTAATGTGCTTATCACTGTAATTTCGTAGCTCAGACTCAATTAAACTCAACTTATCGTTTACCAGACAGTTGCAGATTAAGAATAAAATAGAAAAATTTGCAAATTAAAGGCATTTTAGCTTTTACAATTGTCAATGTTGATAAAAACATCAAACTACGTTTCGTTCAAACTGAACCGTCCTCTTATCAAGGTATGGGTTCATAGTGTAACCGCTCGCAACATGGCTATAGCTGTAGTTGGTCGTAGTGTGACCGCTTGCTTCATGGTTATTGCCGTAGTATTACCGTTCGCAACATGGTTATGACCGTAGTTGGTCGTAGTGTGACCACTTTCTTCATGGTTATGGCCGTAGTGTGAACACTCGTTTCACGGTTATGGCCGTCGTGTGACCGCTTTGTTCATGGTTATTGCCGTGTTGTGTCCGTTTGCTTCATGGTTATGGCTGTAGTGTGCCGCTCGCTTGATGGTTATTGTTTTAAATTGACCGCTCGCTTCATGGTCATGGCTGAAGTACTACCGTTCGCTTCATGACTATGGCCGTTGTTTGACCACTAGTTGCATGGTTATGGCTTTAGTATGACCGCTCGCTTCATGGTTATGGCCGTAACGTGACCGCTCGCTTCATGGTAATGGCTGTTGTGTGACCACTCGTTGCATGGTAATGGCTGTTGTGTGACCACTAGTTGCATGGTTATGGCTGTAGTATGACCGCTCGCTTCATGGTTATGGCCGTAACGTGACCGCCCGCTTCATGGTTATGGCCGTAACGTGACGGCTCGCTTCATGGTTATGGCCGTATTGTGACCTCTCGGTTCGTGGCTATGGCCACAACGTGTCCGCTCGCTTCATGGTTATGGCCGTAACGTGACCACTCGCTTTATGGTTATGGCAGTTGTATGACCACTCGCTTCATTTTTACGGCCGAAGTGTGACCATTCGATTCATGGTTATGGTCATAGCGTGACCACTCGCTTCATGGTTATGGCCGTAGTGTGACCGCTTGCTTCATGGTTATGACCGTAGTGACCACTCGCTTCGCGGTTATGCCAAAATATGACCACTCGCTTCAAAGTTATGGCCGTAGTGTGACCACTCGCTTCATTATTATGGCCGTAGTGTGACGGCTCGCGTCATGGCTATGACCGCAGTGTGACCTTTGTGACCACTCGCTTCATGGTTATGGCTGTAGTGTGGCCATTATCTTCATGCTTATGGTTGTAATGTTTCCACAAGCTTCATGATCATGGCTGAAGTGCTACCGTTCGCTTCATGAGTATGGTCGTAGTGTTTCTACAAGCTTCATGGTTATTGCTGAAGTGTGACCACTCGCCTTATGATTTTTGCCGTAGAGTGAACACTCGCTTCATGGTATTGCCGTTGTGTGACCACTCGCTTCATGGTTATGGCCGTAATGTGACCACTCGCTTCATTATTATGTCCGTTGTGTGGCCACTAGCTTTATGGATATGGCCGAAGTGTGACCACTCGCTTCAAAGTCATGATTGTAGTATGACCACTCTCTTCATGGTAATGGACTTAGTGTGAACATTCGCTTCAATGTTAATGCCGTAGTGTTATCACTAACTTCATGGTTATGGCCGAAGTGTGACCGCTTGCTTCATGGTTGGGGCTGTTCTGTGACCACTCGCTTCGTTGTTATTGCCGTAGTGTGACCACTCGCTTCATGATTACGGCTGAAGTGTAACCACTCGGTTCATGGTTATGGCCGAAGTGCTGTAAAAATAGACATTGAACGCTTTTGAAAGAAGTATCTTAACAATATAATTTTAATTCATCAATGAAATAAAACCGATTTTTTTAAACTGCCCTGAACGATGGGTTTGCAATCTCATGCTGTTTTGTTATCATGAACTACGTTCTTTAAATAAACTTGAAGCTTGAAGAATATATACCTCTCCAAATAAACAATAACTCATACTTAAAGTCCGGCTACATTAGATCGTTGGTGATATTCTGTCATAAAAACTTCCCAATCCAATCATTTGTTTAATATAATGAAAATCATAAAAACAAGCACGACGTTCTCTTATTTAGCTAAATGTCTAGGAGCATTCTGCTATAACGATAACTATTATTGGAACATAAAAGGCGAGACTACGGAATCCCATTAGGGCCATCCCGATCCCGCTCCTAGCCTTTTAAACAAATGCAATATTTGTTTGCTTAAACGTCGCATTTTTTTTTTCAATTTTTACAGTACTTTAAGCAGTAAACCCTTTAGGTAGTGAATAAAAATGATGGATAAATATTGCATTTTCCCCAGACAGACTTATAACAAAAGATGCACCGAAGTAAATGTCAATTCTCGCATTATTATTTTTCCTTTTTCTCATTACTTCATAATAGTAAAACTTCTCGATAGATATTGAAAAAAAGATGAGCCGATGGAAAAAGAAATTTCGCAGGTTTTTTTAAGACTTATTAAAGAAGAGGCACCGAAGCAAATGTCATATCTCGTATCTTTATTTTATCGAATATCAAATGAAATATTTAACATAACAGTTTCTCTAAACAAAGTACTACCAATTTGAAATAAAAAAAGATGCGAAAATGTAACAAACAAATGTCGCGATTTTTTCCTGGACATTTCCAAAAGCCGAGAGGCAGGGATTGTGATGGCTCTAATAGGATTCCGTACAAGACACCCCATTGAGCCTTCCCTAATCAGTTTGTTATGCGTCAAAAATCTTGGAAAACAATTAACAGTAGACATCTATCTCCGTTCATCTAGACTCCCCTAATCAGGAAACCTCATTTGACACATTCCTTATTAGGCGGAGATAAAACCCCGCTTCGCTGGAATCAATGGGTATCGATTATTCTCGCTCACAGACCGGGATGTTATACTCTCTGCGCCTGTTCTCGTCCACCGGACAAACCCTGCTCGATTATGAATTCACAGAGCTGGAAGGTTTGCTAGCAAGACGAGTCCCCCTCGATTCCACTATAGAGGAATTAAACCACTCACGGAACTCTGTCTGACTGCTGTAATCGATCGGACTCGGAACTGAATTCCAATACATGCTTTGAAAACATGCAAAACATGATATTATTAACTCGTTTAGAGCGTTGAGCCATTGATGTTTCCATTCGGAGCTAAAGAAGATCGTTATCTTTTATCTTTTTTTTTTCTTCGTGGGAATTAAACACAACAAGGGATGTGCATATCTCTTGCAGAGAAGAAATATTTTATAAACGAATAGAAATCGAAGGATCTAGTCGCAATTACGAATTGATAGCTCATTTGCGTAGTATGTGAAGTGATATTCTCTTTTCTAGGAAATTAGACAATCACTTCTTTGGAGGGTAACGATAATGCGTGGAAATTAATGTTTTGTGGATATTGCAATAAACAGAATATATTAACATTTGATCATGTTATTTGTCAAGTACCGACACATGTTTATGACAAACTAAATTGTAAGAAAACATAGCATTAAACAAACAGAGTAGTAATACATAATACAACAAATCTAATAAATAGTGCCGTATACTTTTACTCTTAAAAGCATTACAAGGTGTGAATTGTTTTCTATCAACTCTCTGCTGATTACAGTGTTTTAATTTCACGTGATACCGTTCTGTGCGCCCGGACCAACGAAGTGGCACCGGAAGTATGACGGAGGGCGGCGGTGGCATGGAGACGACCCTGGTGACGGCTCGCTGGAGTCTCGTCCAGTTCTCGCTGTTAGCGGTGTATACCCTTGGCTTCCACGGGGTCACCAGCTTCCCCTACTACATTCACAAACATTCGGGTATGTACTACTGTGATTATTGTTTTGTACTCATCTTTATATAACGGTTAAAGGTTGTTAGAAGGTTCTTTCACAAGCATCGTGGGCAACCACAGAATTTAAATTCTATTTTACTTAATAAATAACCATAACGTAGACTAGAGGTGTCCGATGATGTTACACAAGATAGATGGTTATGCGGATTCAATCTTGAACTTTTAGTGGTCAACATTTCATTGGGTAAACTACCTACGAAATGGGTCAGCCACTGTTTTTATATGCCGCTTTACCTGATTTAAATCAAAAGCGACTTACTGCTGATTTACTGAAATAAATGTACTTGAAAACATTAGAAATACTTCCTTCTTATTCGACAAAAATGTTTACCACTAAAACTATATAGTATAAGATAATTATTTCGATTGTGATAAAACATTTGGTTGTATGTGATAAAAACAAGAACGCTTATATTGGTGTTAAAATAAAAAAATCCGTTCAAATGCATATTCATTTCATAGAAGAGATGGGCAATGTATAACGTAGCATAGAAACAATGGTAGTTTAATATCCGTTCGGAATGGAACGTGAAATTAATCTTTATATTAAAGCATTAAATCGGCTTTTTAATGCTTTGCTATTCTCTGCTAAAATGCTGTTATAACGAACTTGTTTACTTGGATGTTTTTTGTGGATATTAAAATTACATGTAGAATCTTAAAATTATTTTAATGAGAAGGCCAACTATTGGCGTTTTACTGTTTGATATAAATGTGGATAAATTTTATATTGATTTCTTGTATATTTGTTTAGTTTAATTATTAACTTGTCAGTAGATGGATAAATGAAATAGTATCGTGTAACATTTTTAATTCGAAAATGATCAATACCTTGACAAATACATATGAAATAAATTCATTTCCAGTGTCTCTTGAAAAACAACATAAACATTTTCTCTCTACCCGTTTTAATTCCTCAAGGTTGAAATGAATGTCTAAGTCTTCAAAAGAATAACTGTATGCTTTTCGGTAATATATCGAAGTAATGCTCTTACTTAATGTCGCTTTGAGGTATATATACAAAATCCATAGTTGGATATCAAGAGATCAATATCATGATGATCAAAATGACCCATTACTTTTGATCATGCTTGACGTTGGTAATAATAACTCGTTACATCTTTGCGACTGTAGCTTATAAAGGAAACAACACTATGGCGCCAACAATATTATCATCCCTGTCTTTATTATTTCAGTGCTCTGGTCAAGTTTTAAATTAAATATATTGATCGTAGCCATCCTCATTCCTGTACATGGAATTCAATGCCGTCGGGAATTAATCTACACAAATGATCCAGAAATAATATGTGTTATAATCAATTTCGCGCTATGGTTCTCTAGCAATTGTTTCGAAGGTTTATAATTGCTAAATACATGTACAAATATAATAATTATTAAGATAAATAAAAGGACACTTTCTTATAAAGAAATTATCAACAATGTGGCGGATAGACGGTCATTTCAATTTACCAGACAATTGGGAGACACTGATGCCATCATATCCACTGATTGTATCCCACGTAATGAAATGCATCATTAATGCACCGCCGGAAGGCAATATTTTGCTTCGAATGAACACATAAACAAAGACAACTTTACTATGTCTTAAAATGTTTAAATTAATTTAAGTATTTACAAGTAAAACGTTTAATTTAAATAATGTTACTCAATAAAAACTAAACTGAAATTATTGATCTTACGAGCTGTGATGGTATCGTTGATTAGGCGACTATTAATTAATTGCTTGATTTTCATCCCCGCCCGATCCCTCTTTTTTTCCGCCGCCCCATAAATTTTGCCGAATCAAATAAAAAAATTGAACTGTCTGGTGTCTATGTATATGCTCTTTTCTGGCCGGGAACGTCTTTTATTCATATCATTATTATCATACACATAATTTATTTATTAGTTTGTGTCGATGTTAACATTCACGTGAAAAAAATGGAGAATTATCATGTTTGTGGATTGTCTTGAAACAAATGCATATGGTCTCTTATACACTTAGAAAGAGCATGAACACATTTTTAATGATGAAACAGTCAACTAAGAAAAATAAAAAACAAAAATTCACCCCCGCCCCAATTTCAACTCAAAGGATTTAAATGAAATCTAAAAACTTTAAAGGCACGCTTACTCCCAAATAAGATTTACCACAATATTTAATATTCCAAAAAGGATGAATAAATGTCAGCCAAAATGGTTTTAATGAAGGATACCGAGAAAAATTTGATAAATATATAAGACCATAGTAAACCACAGTAAATATTTAATACTTAGCGCTTTCCAGTATTAAATTCACGGTAAAAATCTTGTTTTAAGTAGTTTATATTTTCAGTACATGCATTATTAAGTAAGTAGTTTAGGTTTATCAGTCAAAATTTATGGTTGTTATACATGTGTTTGTATTGATTTTGAATAAGAGTGTCACTTTAATTCATATTTATAGATGAACCCACTGTGTTTCTATAAGAAACCGAAGTCGTAACATGTGGCTATTTAGATACTGTTTACAGTTTTCTCCTTCTCCCCAGAGAGACTACCGGGTGAGTCATCCTAGGGTATTGATCTGGTTCAGGCTTTTGTCGATAAAACATGAACAAGTGTCATGACACTCGTGCATCCACTTTTAGACTAATTGTTCAATATTTTCAATAAATAGATGTCTGTGGTGTCATGAAATGTCACTCACGAAATTGAAGCTTTGCAGTAAAACAATATGGTTGTCACAATATACACAGGGAATCACATATCCTGGTAAAGCAAGCGAAAACAGTGTTGTTCGCATTAGATACATGTTTACAGATATAAAATAAATGCTTTTATTATAAATCTTCTTAAAAGATTCAATATGTTTTGGACTTTATTCATTTTTGATTGGGATATTCCTAGTAAAAACATTTTTATGAACAGTTAAAGTGATACTCGTATTTATAATCAATATAACAAACATAAATTGTCAGTGAAACCCTTGAACTACTTACTAAATAATGCATTTATGGAAAATATCAATTACTGATAACAAGATTGTAACCGTGTATAAAATTACTGAAACGCACAGATATTAAATGCCTGGGGGTGGGGGGTTCCTAAAATATTTATGTAGATCAAGGATCGTCTCATAAGGTAGAATTACAGTGTAGTCTGCATCTTTATTTTATATTAAACATGGTAACATGTCATAAGAACCATTGTCTTTTGTATGTATTAATCCTTTCGCAAAAATATAACAAGTGTATAAATCGTGGTACAGTAACTGCTTAAACTGCTTATTTGGGAGAAAAAATGCATCTTTGAGAAAGTCGACTTTATACCTTAGATGAATATTTACACCTCAACTTCCATTCCTTAAATGAACTGCCTTTCGGCTATTGCGTTCATCAATCGATGAACGCAACATCTTCGGATATGTTCGGATCGTAATTCATTGCATAACAATATACCTGAAAGCGATTGGTCTTGTTATTGGTTGTATTGTGTCTGCAGGTCCCGTAAAATACAGATCAACATTTTTAAAAATAAATGGACTATTGGTGTAAATATAAGGAATGAATTGCGGGGTTGATGTCATTATCGGGGATATGAACGCAATTGGGTTGGTCAAAGTACGCGTGGAGTCCGAAGACTCCACACACATTGACCAACCCAATTGCGTTCATACCCCGATAATGACATCAACCCCGCAATTCATTCCTTAATTGATTGCCAATAAATATTGTCCTATCTAAGTCGTGCTCTGGTTGTTGTTGTTTTTTAAAGTTTTCTGTAGTCCCTGTTTTAAAAACAAACACGTCTGATTTACCTAATCAATTTAAATTTTGAAATAATTTTGCAACATGTTCACTTAATGAAACTTTTGCCGGATAAAACGATAATTTTTAACCATCTTGGGCCAACACATGTGTATTCCAATACAAGTCAAACACTTTGCCAAAGGATTGGCCAATACATCTTTTTACATAAAAGGTTTTACAGAAAATGAACTATATATGTAAGTAAGCATATTGGTATGCGTATATGTTGATTTTTTTGCAGTAGGCAGCAGCTTTAACATATTGTTATAACATCGCTGCAGCAGTGACAGCAATCAGCAGCTTTAACATGTTCTAATAGCATAACTGCAGCAATCAGCAGCTTTAACATGTTTTAATAACATCGATGCAACAATCAGTAGCTTTAACATGTTCTAATAGCATTACTGCCTGCAGCAATCAGCAGCTTTAACAGGTTGTAATACTAGTAACATCGATGCAACAATCAGTAGCTTTAACATGTTCTAATAGCATTATTGCCTGCAGCAATCAGCAGCTTTAACATGTTTTAATAACATCACTGCAGCAATCAGCAGCTTTAACGTGTTTTAATAACATCGATGCAACAATCAGTAGCTTTAACATGTTTTAATAACATCGATGCAACGATCAGTAGCTTTAACATGTTTTAATAACATCACTGCAGCAATCAGCAGCTTTAACATGTTTTAATAACATCACTGCAGCAATCTGCAGCTTTAACGTGTTTTAATAACATCGATGCAACAATCAGTAGCTTTAACATGTTTTAATAACATCGATGCAACGATCAGTAGCTTTAACATGTTCTAATAGCATTACTGCCTGCAGCAATAAGCAGCTTTAACAGGTTGTAATAACATCGATGCAGCAATCAACAGCTTTAACAGGTTCTAAAAACATCGCTGCAGCAATCAGCAGCTTTAACATGTTCAAATTTCTTCTCTGACGCAATCATCAGCTTTAGCTTCTTGGTTCTATATGCCGTTCAAAGAGCGCCGCCTTCGTTTAATAACGGGAATTCGATTATGTAGTTAGTTTCTGCAAACACTTCGAAACTGTTTCCATAAAAATGACTTGACAGTGCTTCATCAGACAGCGGATTGGTGAAAAGGTTTGTCGGAGTGTTTTGTCGGGGCTATGTAAGCGGCATGGACTGCGCTATATTTCACATTAAATAGTGAATAAATAGTGAAATTATCTTTGTTCATAGTCTACATGCTAAGCAAAGTATTGCCTTCCAACGTAGCATGTATTACGTAATTTACCACGTGGTATACACACACTGTTAATGCATCTAAGAGGTTTTATCCTGAATATGAGCAAAACCAATTAGAGCATCTACATAGTGTTTTAGTTTTATCCGTTTTAATTTGTTCCTTGCTGCACATCTGTGGATTTGAGAACTTTTACCCATTAGAAGTGATAGTTCACGTTTGTCGTTGTACAGAATAAAACGCGGAGCGCAGCGAGGCCGCAGACCGGGGGCGCTCACTCCATTTTCTGCAGATCGCTAAAAGGAACTCTGCTTATTTGGAGTTGTTTTCTTATTTGAACTATCGACTAAGTTCACAACGTGCGAGGCATGATTATTCCCGTAATACGTTCAGATTAAAGTTCAACGGCTGAGGCGCACACAGATATAGCTGAACTTAACGACCAGTTAATAAATTGCATAAGTGTGTTCTTGATAGTTTCAACGTTGCACAATAAAACGTGGTAGACGGTGTTTTGTTTCGTTTTATAAACATATAATTTAAAAGATAACGCAGTTTAAATTTATAACGACAAAGTATATTGTTGTTGTTTTTTATATTTATTGATTTAAATTCCAACCATCATGAATAGCTGAAGGTTACATGGTGCCATTACAATTGCTTATTTGTTGCTCAATCTCCTACCATTAATTTCCCTTAAAGGAAGTTGTTTTTAATAATGTGCTTTATGCAGAATTCATTCCTTGTGAATGTTGTTGTTTTTTTTTCTTTTGAATCGTCATTCAATATAAGTAATTCCATGTTGTTTCCTCACGATGTATCATATTCTTTTCCAATCCATTTACTCAGTACGGTAAAGTGTGTTCATAATAACTGAAATGCCTTACATTGTCACAGTATAATCAACATCAATGTCTTTCGAATACTTCTATACTAAATATTTTAATATTGAAGGACACAAAAACTTTTCATTGGTGGTAGTCATGCGTGTTTGTTTTTCTTCTATTTTTGTCTTTTTTCTTGTTATAAAATATTGTTTTTTTCCGATTGTCGAGGAATGGTTTGAGACAGATTATTCGTTCTTGTTGCGATTGAAATGCATGTAACAAAACACCTAAATGTCAATAAGGTTTTAGTTTCATTTACAACGGCAGCGTTTGGTTAATTAGGATTATTGAGGTATGTTTTCATAGTTATTAACTGTGGGAAAAGGAATCGCTCATTTCGCTAGAATGATTACCTTTTCCTTCGTGATTTTATATTCGTTTACATTACTTTGCATTGAAAAAAACAACAATAACAAGGGAATAATTTGTGTACCTGTGGACCCGTGATACCTGCATTCTCAAAATTCAGTTTAAGGATGACGACGGACAATCGAGTAATTAATATCAACGTTTAGCATTTCAATATAATAACCTTCACATACTCACTCAACGGACAACAAGGATACATTTGCTTGATTATATGGCCAAGGTTCGGTTTCCACGTCTAATGCGTCATTAAAGGAATGAATGATTAGCTTTTTACCGCTGTATTGGGCGGTTTGTAAATACACTATTCTGGACCGTCCTGTATTGCATTCTGTTTATAATGATTATGTGTCACTTTATTCTCTCTTTTTCTACGTAAGATATCGAGCAGATGTCCTAGTTCAACTTATAAAGCAGTTAATATTCGTAGACGTGATAATACACCAGAGGATCAAGGGAGAAGGGCACTCGGCACCCTTTCTGTAATATCGTCAAAGTTTACTTTAAGTTCAATGAAGGAAAACAAAGTAATAAAATACGCCTTAAATGCAAGTTTTGTAATTCATTTTTTTATTTCAAGAATTTGGGAGGGGGAGGAATACCTGAAAACCCCATGCCCACGATTTCAATCAAAGATATTTCAGTTCAGAGTTTTGTCCCCTAAGTTACAACCCCTCTTACGTCCAATCCTGCATTCTCCCCTGCAATGTGCTCTTTAAAAATCCCATGGCCCAAATTGGGTTATTCCATGGTGAATCACAATTACAGATTACAGGAATTAGCTACGTAATGTTCTACCAGCTTCTCTTTAATGAGATATTTCTGTACATAAAGTTTGAAGTAAATACCTCAAAGAATTTGCACTTCTCCTAAATGAGATGTATTTGTATATAAAATTTAAAGTAAATACCTCAAAGACGTAGTAGGAAATTAACAAAGGCCAATAACTAATAAAAAAAACTGCCCCAAGAGTTATTGTTCCTACACACCGCACCTTTCCTGAAGGAGTTATATCTGTATATGAAGTTCGTAGTCAATACCTCCAAGGATTTTCAAGTTTTTCTCCGGACAAGATTGTCCGGACGCACACATGCATACCATAACTATATCCCCTTCGCCTTTCGACAGGATGGACAACATACAATGTGCAATCATTTTATGTGTGATGAATCTTCAGACGAATAAAGGACGAACAGTGTGAGTTAACCGAGGCGTATAAACGAATTAAAGTATTGGTAACACTAGACAACTGGACAACGTTAACAGTAAATATACGAGACTAGTACTCTGTATTTTTTCTGTGATAAGCGTATGTGAGACTTTAAGATGTTTTGTTTATTATTATTTCCATTTTTTTTTTATATAAATAGTGTGAGAGGAGCATTTTTCAAAGTCTTTGATTATTCCTGCTCATTTTCATTTCCGAAATAGGTGAATGTTTTAAAACTCCAAAAATAAGTAATGAAATGTATCACTTAAAGCATTGCATGTCCATAAATCATGGTAACAGAAAAGTGTAAATATGTCATAAACGTCATTTGCAGAACCCGTTGTTTGAATGATGCTTCCTGTAGACAGTTATCTAAAATGACACAATATTGCTGTAATACATCTTATCATTATGTCCATAACGATGTTCAGTCTTGTTAAATAATGCAGCAGAATGCAAGCGAAACTGCCCAAGAGGATAATCAAGGCGAAATTGCAAACAACAGACGTTGTAACATGTTATCTTCAATCTTGTAAAACGCTTTGTTTTGTATTCCGTCTATGAAGTTTAACCTTGTAATGCACAGTGAATCACTCTTATCCACGATTGCATCGTTCAATCACTTTGAAACACTATCTCTGAGTAATAACAGTAGATATTTCGATATAAATTCTACAAATGGAGATTGTAGACAAACAATTATTTAAAATTGCAAGTCAATCCTTCATTCTATTTGTACAAAACCATAGATACAAAGGAAGTTTAAATATTTTTTCTTCAATTTAATTTATCGGTTTCAATTAAACACCATGTAATTACTCCCGTTCAATCCACGTGTACAATAAGGGGTGTAAAATATGTCGAAAAACGTATTGCGATATGCTAGACCCGATACATTGGAAATGTTGTGTTTTTGCAATTTTCAAGTAATTGCAGATACGCTAGTAAGGCTCGTGTGTATATTTAATTTAAAAGATTTTTCATAAACACGCTATTACTGTTTACTAATCCATCTCTTATCATATTTCAGAAATTTGTATTACAGTTGTACGTTTTTAATACTATTATTGTTAATTTGTTGCAAACGGCGAAACAAGTTATTCAAGGTTACATGTACTTAATATTTACACTAAAAATAGAAACATTCTTTGCACCGAACAATGCGCTATAAAAATCATGTTTATGATCGAATCATTTATTGGCTTTATTTTATTTTAAGTTTTTGCATTATGGCTGGACATCGCCTGTCGTTTTGAAAACTATAAAGTATAAACAGAGGTAACAACTCTGAAAGAAATCTCTTTTTTTTCAAAGGGGCGTAGCTGCCGTGTATTCAACCATATCGTGACGTAAAAATTCAATATCAGGCAGCGGAAAATGTTTTTATTATAAATTAACTATGCCGTCATGTAATGAATATGAATTTTCATCCACGGGACAAGCTGTAAAACATATATCATAGAATTGTTTGCGTGTTATCTTGAAGCGTGCTAAGGAACGAAAAACACTTCTATCTGTCTGTTGTTTTTGTCGTGTTTGAAAAGATTTCCTAATTAAACTTTAACAATAACAATGTCCAGTTAGTTATAAAATTATACAAACGTAATTAATTCCTCGGCCTACCATGTACAACCATAGCAAAATCGTTGAAGGCTCCCTGCAGGGGTCGCAATAAATTAGAGTGTCAGCCCCGCCGAAAAAGTCTTATTTTGTCGTACAATCGTTGCAAAAAAGCGACCCCATATACGTCTGTCTTTCAACTACAGCTACAAACAAAGTAGAGTAAAGAGTAATACATGTTAACAAACAATTTGGTTTGATATTGTAATAAGTGTCATTTGTTCAGCGCTCTTGTTCTCTGGTGTTGACAAATGTTTAGGATGTTATATTGAACGAACACATCCCTACGGTTCTCAGACGCTAATTACTCGTGATTTATCACTTCTTCTTGGTTGTTGGCGGAAATTATATAACACGAATGCTTGGGAATATAGTCAGATATTCTGACGCAAATGTGATAATTTGTGAAATTGATAACATTGAACTTTATATTGTTTTAGTTTAAACAAACTCATTAATCACCTTCCGACACTGGAATTGTTTTAAAAAACATATTAACAACCCATTTTTTTTACTCCAGACATTCTTTTAGAAACTTGTTTGACAAAGTATGATTCTTTGTCAGATTTGTTTCAATGCAATTATGATCTGAGATAAAATATTATGTTAAAAGTTGTATGTATTTGGAATTGGGTAAACTTCGAGGTGTTTTTCTTTTATTAACGACGTCATTAGAAGCCATTGACGTCTAGACATTGAATGTATATATTGCTCAGCAATCAGAGAGAAAAAAAAATATATTATGAGTTAAAAAGCTCTATTTTCAAAAGGAAAGCCGATAGAAAATATGATCGACGGGTTGATTTCTGCTAGTTTCGTATTTCATCGCGGCGGGCGCCAGTACGAAAATAGGCAATGTAGGCCTTATGTCGTCTCTATCGAATAACTGTTGATGGCTCCTGCTGCATCCTTTTTTTTTAATTCCGAAAAGCATCGATTCATATTGATGATGTATGTATAAAATCCGAAACAAAATCTAAATTATTACGAGCATAAGGGTAATACTTGTTAATATATATTACAAAACTGTCGTTATAAACGAACAAAATGTCGCCATGCGCCTGGATCCTGGATTGACAGTTTCTATGCTTACCGACTATTGTGTCTCTTTAACCAATATAATTGCGTATATTATATTTCCACTTACTTCGAATGTCCTTTTAAACGTGATTATGTGTATTTGCGACACAATTGAGAAGAGACCATAACTATCGATATCAATAACTGTAATAACCGCCTTCATGAAAAACAAACCGAAACATTCGTTGGTTGTATACGGAATATTTTATTAACAGACGAAACTCTCGGAAAGAAATGAGACATTCAATTAATCATTTAGACGTTGTTTTAAAGGCGCAAAATATAGGTTCATGCAAAAAAAAATATTTTCGTGATTTACTCATTTTACTTAAATTATTAAAACAAAAATATCCATATGCTTTAAGTACATATCTAACATATTAGCGATATTTTGGCGGTGTTTTTACAGGGAAAATTGTGGCTGTGACGTAAGTATTAAGTTAAAAAAAAACATTTGTAAAGATTAACACTTTTGTATCTGTACCTAAATCACATGTTTTTTGTTTGTTTTTTTATCATTAAATTCAAATGAGTTAAACATGATATTGCAAAATAAAAAAAAATGCATCTAGTGCGCCTATAAAATCATGGTTACACCGCGGCAACGGTCCATTATTCATGTAATCCATAATGATGCCAAATAGACAGCGGTCCATTATTTATGTAATCCATAATGATGTCCCATAGACAGCGGTCCATTATTTATGTAATCCATAATGATGCTCAATAGACAGCGGTCCATTATTTATGTAATTCATAATGATGCCCAATAGACAGCGGTCCATTATTTATGTAATCCATAATGATGCCCAATAGACAGCCGTCCATTATTTATGTAATCCATAATGATGCCCAATAGACAGCGGTCCATTATTTATGTAATCCATAATGATGCCCAATAGACAGCGGTCCATTATTTATATGATCCATAATGATGCCCAATAGACAGCGGTCCATTATTTATGTAATCCATAATGATGCCCAATAGACAGCGGTCCATTATTTATATAATCCATAATGATGCCCAATAGACAGCGGTCCATTATTTATATAATCCATAATGATGCCCAATAGACAGCGGTCCATTATTTATATAATCCATAATGGAGCCCAATAGACAGCGGTCCCTTATGTGAAGCAAGTTATATAGATCTGATTTCAAGTCTTTCCATTAACCAGCCCTAAAACTGATGACAATTTATTAGGCTAATAAGGTATGACAAATATGATGAAGTCTGAAAAAGACTACTTAGGGATTATCTCCGATGATACATGCATACAATGAGACGTATTTAGAACGAGGGAAATGTATGATAAAATTGCGTTCTCTCACATAAGTTCGCGATGCGTTTGCTAACACATAAAAAACGATAGTTTGTTTTCAAGAAACTTCGAAACTATTTTTCTTCTTTCTTCAATAGGATAGATATAAAACTAATGTTTATAATTTAAAAATAAGTTAGTTAAGATAAATGTTAAATTTAATATTTTTCATTTCTAAAATAAACAACTCACGTGTACAGCGGGTTGATGCAGATGTGTTTAAGGCAAAGGACACAAAAACAACAAACACAGATAACATCTTAAACATTAAAAATCGTTATGTTGAAGGGCGTTTTTGTTGGTAATGAACTTGTTTCGGTTTTATATCGGTTTCACGAACTGTGTATACATTATACATATGTTGTAGCAGTTACAAATAAAATGAAAAACCTGCCATTTAGTTAAAACAGGCAAACGACTATCTGCCTTATCATTGTTTAGAAGCAACTCAGAATTAATGGCTACATGCAAAGGATCCACCATGTTGCCGAAACTGTACACTCAACCATTCTTTTGTTACTTCAAGCAAAACTTTCGAAACAACTTTCCAAACTGCCGAAACCATTTAAACGAAAACTAAAACTAGTTTGGTATCAACATAAACATGCCCAAAAAGTTGAGTCTTTAAAGTTAAAACATTGTACGAACACCTAGCTTTACATGTGTCCTAACATTAGTTAATATGATAAGTATACAAGGAAATATGTAAATACCTCATATAGTTTAGCAGGCGCAATAATACATACAGTTTTTTTCCAGACCTCTAACTTTGTTTCGTTTCAGATATGAATGGTAAAAGCTGAATCATGTATCGTAATTATAGATTCTCTGGAATTACTGCTTCAACCACACATGACCTCATTGGAGTGTCAGATATATATTCCTCGAAAGCAATAAGTGTTCATTTAGGCCGTCATCCGGACGATAACTTCATAACCATTCGAGAGATGTCAATATTCACCACGTTGTACTAAAACAAAAGTCAATGGCGCCTACAGCTTTTGTCAGATCCGTTTTTCAACATATGTCATGTTATGTGAAATGTAGGATAAAAGATTGTTAAATCATAGTTCTGTTCTTTTTATTACAGTCGAAACTCTTTATGTCGACTTTGTCGGGACCTAACGAAAAAAGTCGAGATAACGAACATTCGCCACATCCGAATTACAAAAAAGACATCCTACTTCTGCAATTGAACAGTCTTGTTACGGTCGTGGACACAACAAACGTATTATTTAAAAAGAAAGTGACAAAAAATGAATTATTTGTGCCACATTTATTTAATTCGCGTTTAAGGATTACACAAATCAGATATAAAACCATAATCACATACACTTTTATATTGTTACAAAACGGTAAAGCAAATATGACAACAACTTAAAGTAGTACATTCGTTACGACTGTTTTGTACATGAAGTGTATAGAAATTACTTCGTTACGTAACTTTCAATAATGTCGAATTTTCCGATGATGTCATCGTCGATGACGGTTCTTTCAATTTTCATTTTTGCCTATTATTAGGCATCGGAAGGCAATATTTTGCTACGAATGAAGACTTTATACAAAGATAACTTCACTATTTCTTCACAATTTTAAATGAAACACAGCGCAGTCTACGTAGCTTACAGAATCCCGCCTTTAGGTCTTTTACCAGAGTTAGATTGAGGCTTGAGTTTCTTAAAACGCAACCCTTTTCACAAAAGGACCGTCTGACGGAGCTCTGTCGAAACATTATTTTGGAAACAGGTTTGTCGTAGTATATGTTGAGACTAATCACCTTATCAAACTCCAGAAATTAAACAAAGGGGGTACTATTTAAACGCCATAGACTGCCTTTTGTTTCATTTAAAATGGTGTAGTAAACGAAAATATATCTTTGTTTTAAGTTTTCATTTTAAGAAAAATGTTGCCTTCCGACGTAGTATATATGACGCAAATTATCACGTGATAAACACACACTGAATCAGGGTTTACCGAGAACGTCTTGGGCGTCATATGCTGCTTAAGGAAATTAGTTTTATGTTCCTTTATACAGGGACAATGTCAAACAAAAAAGCATATGATCTGTGTATATATTAAAAATATTAGCCATTATAAATAAGGTTTTCAATCAATAGCTATGTGCCAACAATTAAAAAAGCGCGAAATGATCTCTTTTATCAGTATATGTAAATCATATGGGGTTTTTGTGTTTTTTTTGATAATACTGTCAAATGGATCAAACCTGATTATACAGTTAAAATTAATGCGTTTCTTTTTTGCATCTATAAAATGTTTAACAATAATATTTAAAGTTGAATTTTACAAGCTTATCGGACATAGTTCGTCCGCCGATATGTTTATGTCTTTTATACAACAGTGCAGACTATTAAACCTTTATTATGAACCTTTATTGCATGTTAAATCAGGTCATACCAAATTGAATCTATGTTCAGCGCGATCCGGAGGATAGATTTATAACCATATGAACCGAAATATGGCGACACTTTCTGAAATTAGGACTTTCCGCAAAACAGCGGCATGCATAATAAAACAGAACAGTAAAGGAAAAACAACTAGTCGGATTGGGACATAGAGTAATGTTGACTGTTTCTTTTAGAAAAAAAAACCGGTAAACCGTGGTCAGCATTAACATTCAATGAGTATTTTCCTGTCCGAAATAGTTTCATAAACATATCATTTCACAGATCACTAATGCTATTTTTAAGACGTTTTAAAGTGTGGTTTTTTACTGTCGACTTATCAAGTATTTTGCTAAACTTCAAATGCATTCTGTAAGCAATATATGTCGGATGCAGAAAGTATGAAAATACCAGTGTTCCAAGCAGATCACATACCCTCTTTATATAGCTGCTTTACCATCTAAAACATATTGTGTGATATTAGCTATGAGTATAATTGCATACTGGGAAATATGTAGATTGGATTAAAACATCGACTTTTTAGTCAACGTTATATTATGAACATTATATATTATTTGATTATATTATAACTGAGTAAATCGGTCTTAGTGTTCCTTTTATTATACGTTTGTTAATTTTACTCTGCAGATATTGTTTAAGAGGAGCACTCTTTCATTGTATCGTTGGAAGTTATGTTCATGCTGCTTGCATAAATTTGCTCCAATATTACGCCAGTGACGTCAAGAAAATAACAACAATAGGTACCCTTTTGTACCCATAAAATGCCTATATCTAAAAAAATGCAAAAGCAATATCTCTCTCTATATAAACATAACAAGTAAATTGTGTATAATATGCTCGCTCCGTTTAAACGTTTTATTGTGTTTTATGAATGTTTACGTTAAGCAATATAAAATAAAACAATGAATAATTCTCCGGGGAAGATTGTTATTGAAGATATAAGTAAAAGCAGACAATAAAACGAAAACGATGTTGTCATATCAACAATTAAGTCCGTAATAAAAACATCTGTGTAACAAGATGGAATATTTTCGTGACGTCGGCGGATGTAAATGAAAACAGAACCGTGCGGAGTTTTCTCGTGAATAACAATAATTCCTTGGATCCTACGTTCTTCGAATGTTTCCAATTTCGGCACTTGAACGTTGTTTGGAATAGAATTATCACAATGTGATTAAATATATTTTTAAACTGCACGTTCGTAAAAAAATCTCTAAAAAGTAGACCAAACCTGCCCGTTTGTGGGAAAATCTCTAAAAAGTAGACCAAACCTGCCCGTTTGTGGGAAATCTCTTAAATGTTGACCAAACCTGCCCGTTTGTGGGAAAATCTCTAAAAAGTAGACCAAACCTGCCCGTTTGTGGGAAAATCTCTTTAAAGTAGACCAAACCTGCCCGTTTGTGGGAAAATCTCTAAAATGTAGACCAAATCTGCCCGTTTGTGGGAAAATCTCTAAAAAGTAGACCAAACCTGCCCGTTTGTTAGAAAAACTCTTAAATGTTGACCTTCCCGTTTGTGGGAAAATCTCTAAAAGTAGATCAAAGTAAACCTGCCCGTTTGCGGTACAATCTTTAAAAGTAGACCAAACCTGCCAGTCTGTGGGAAAATCTTTGGACAACCGGACAACAAGGATTGATTTACTTGATTATATGGCCAAGGTTCGGTTTCCACGTCTAATGCGTCATTTAAGGAATGCATAATTAGCTTTCTTCTGCTGCATTTGGCGGCTTGTAACAACACTATTCCGGAACGTCCTGTATTGAATCCAGTCTATAATGATTATGTGTCACTTTTATTCTCTTCATTTTCTTCGTAAGATATCGAGCGGATGCCCTAGTTCAACTTATAAAGCAGTTAATATTAGTAGTGGCATTGTGCTCTTCAAAAATAGTGTGGCCCAAATGTGGTCATTCCTTGGTGTTTCGCAAGTACAGTTTACAAGAATCCGCTACGAAATGTTCTACCTGCAACCAAAGCTGTGAGATGTGCGTTTTTTGGTGTGTTTTTTTATTACTCCTGTTCATTTTTATTTCCGAAATAGATGCTTGCTTTATAGCTCTAAATAAAAGTAGTGAAATGTTTCAGTAAAAGCATTTCAGGCCAATAAATTATGGAAAAAGAAAAAGTGTAAATGTCAAAAGCGCCATTTGCAGAACCCGGTGTTTGAATTACGCTTCCAGTAGACAGTTATCTGAAATGACACTTTATGGCCGTCATACATCTTATCATAATGAACCATAACGATGTTCATGATTGTTCAATAATGCAGCAGAAAGCAAGCGAAACTGCCCAAGAGGATAATCAAGGCAGAATTGAAAACAACAGACGTTGTAACATATTATCTTCAATCTTGTAAAACGTTTGTTTTGTACGCCGTCTATGAAGTTTAACCTTGTAATGCACAGTGGGAATCTCTTATCCACGATTGCATCGTTCAATCACTTTGAAACAGTATCTCTGAGTAATAACAGTATATATTTCGAAACAAATTCTACAAATGAGAAATATAGTAGACAAACAATTATTTGAAATTGCAAGTCAATCTTTCAATTCAATTTTTTACAAGAAAGACCATTGATGCAACGCATCACATGGCGCCATTGTTGTGATTACAAATTCGTATGGAAATGAATGACAAACGAAAGACCCGTATCACGATATATTGCGATACGGAAATGTTGTTTTTGCAATCTTCAAGTCATTGCAGATACGCTACTTAGACTCGTGTGTATATTCTATAATAATGATTTTTCATCAACACACTTTTACTGATTTCTTATTCTTTTTTTTTCATATTTAAGAAATTTGTATTTTAGTTGTACTATTTTAATAGTATTATTAATTATTCGTTGCAAAGCGGCAATACTATACCCATATTCAAGGTAACATGCACTTATTATTTATACGGAAAATTGGAATATACTTCTAACCGAATAATGCACTATAGAAATTCGTAAATCTGTTTATGATCGAATCAATTATAGGCTACAACTTTTTTAGGCTTACGTATTATGGCTGCTCACCGTCTTTCGTTTTGAAATCTATAAAGTATAAGCAAAGGTTACGGCTTTACAAGAAATCTAAATTATTTCAGAGGTGCGTAACTGCCGTGAAGTCAACCATATCGTGACGTTAAATGTAATATTAAACAGCTGAAAATGTTGTCTGCTACTCTTTTGGTATTATAAATAAACAATGCCGTCATGTTCTAAAGATGAATTTACATCCACGGGACAAGTTGTAAAACATATATTATAAAATTGTTTGCGTGTTATCTTTAAGCGATCTAAGGCACGAAAACACTGTTATCCTTCTCCACACTGTTGTTGTCGTGTTGCAAAACATTTCCTCATTAAACTTAAACAATAACAATGTGTCAAAGTAGTTAAAAAAATATACAAACGTAATTAATTTCTCGGCCTACCGTGTACAACCATAGCAAAATCGCTGAACGCTCCCTGCAGAGGGCGCAATAAATAATAAAGTGCCAATCCCGCCAAAAATCGTCTTATTTTGTCGTACATTCGTTGAGCGACCCGAAATACGTCTGTATTTCAACTACAGCTACAATTAAAATGACTAATACATGTAAACAGAACAGAACAGAACAAAACAGAACATTTATTGTTAACATGAACATATACAGTTCATCGTTATTACAATAACATAACACATGGCATGGCAATAGTTGATAAATGCGAGAGTGCATTATACATATGTACATATATAAATTATCAATGATTTCAACATGTTTAAATCAATGAAGTTAAGCATTATTCAAAGCAATATATCGTAGCTTAAAAGAATGTTTGCAATACAAAGCTAGTTTTCGTAGACATGCAGCATTTTCCGAGTTTAATAATTTAATGAATTTAAACATGCTTGGTCTTGCATAGTAAAATTTAGTTATGTATGTTTTCCTAATGTCATTATATTGCGGACAAATCAAAACAAAGTGATATTCGTCTTCAATATCATTATAAACGCATAAAACACATTTACGTTGATTTTTATCAATAATAACATATCTGCCTCTTTCAACATTTAACATATGGGAGGACAATCTTAACCTAGCAATAATATTCCTAAGTCTATAGCTATACAATTTATCTATATACGATGACATATGAATAGTACATTTTAGTTCTCTGTATAACACTAGTGAACTTAATGAGTTTATATTATTTTTCCAATGCCCAATAAATGAGTCGATTAATCTTCTTCTAAAAATAGGAATAAAATAATCAATATTAATCGACTCAGGATATAACCATACTTCATTGATTCCTGCATTTGTACTATAGTGCGTACATTTGAACACCAGTTGTTTGAATTTGCGTTATTTTCCGCATCGTATCGAAGGCTTTGCAATGTATTGTATAAAATGCAAGGAACAATTTGGTTTGATACGCGCAATTAGTGCCATTGTTCAGCGCTCTTGTTTTATGGTGTTGACAAATGTAAAGGATGTTATATTGAATAAACACATCCTTACGGACCTCAGACGTTATTATTCGTGATTTATCACTTCATCTGGGTTGTTGGCGGAAATTATATAACACGAATGATCGGGAATATAGTCAGACATTCTACCACCGGCGTGATAATTTGTTGAAATTGAGTATATTGAACTTTTAATTGTTTTAGTTTAAACAAACTCATTAATCGCCTTCCAACACTGGAATTGTTCTAAAAGAACCAAATCAACAGCCCATCTTCTCTTCCAGACATTCTTAAAGAAACTTAGACAAAGTATGATTTTTTGTCAGATTATTTCTATGTAATAATGATCTGAGATAAAATATTATGTTGAAAGTGGTATGCATTTGGAATTGGGTAAACTTCGAGGTGTTTTTCTTTTATTAACGACGTCATTAGAGGCCATTGAGGTCTAGACATTGAATGTATATTGCTCAGCAATCTTAAAGAAAACAACAACATTATTATGAGTCAAACAGCTATATTTCCAAATGGAGAGCTGAACAAAGATAGGAATGGCGGGTTGATTTCTGCTAGTTACATATTTCATTGCGGCGGGCGCCAGGACGCAAGTACGCCATTTTGGCATCTTGTCGTCTTTATCGTATAACTGTTGATGGCTTCTGCTTTCGTATTCTAATTCCGAAAATAACATCGATTTGTATAGATGATAAATGTTCAAAATCTGTTTAAACACTTGTGCGAAAAAAAAATCTAAATTAATACGAGCATAAGGGGAATGCGTGTTGGTTACTATAACAAAACTATCGTTAATACAAACAAAATGTCGCCATGCGCCTGGATCCTGGATTGGCAGTTTCTATGCTTACCGACTATTGTGTCTCTTTAACAAATATAATTGCTTATATTATATTTCCACCTACTTCGGATGTCCTTTTATACGTGCCTTTGTCTAAACTTTGTGACGAAATTGAGATGAGACCAAAGTTATCGATATCAATAACTGTATCTGTAATTACCGCCTTTATAACGAAAAACAAACTGAAACATAAGTTGGTTTATACGGAATATTCTATTAACAGACGAAAGCCGCGGAAAGGAACGAGACATTCACTTGATTATTTAGACGCTGTTTTAAGGCGCACAATATCGGTTCACGAAAATATCATAGAAAATATTTTTTATCGGGTTTTACTGATTTGTCTTAAAACACAAAATCCATATGCTTTAGGTACATATAAAACATATTAGCTACTCTGCGGCAACGGTATACCGCAACGGAAGTGATCGATGTGAGAATTAATCAGTAGTACTGGGTTTTAGTTTACAAATTAATTTTAGCTTATTGGTATAATCTCATAATAATGCCTAATAGACAGCGGTCCATTATTTGTATATAGACATAATGATGCCGAATATAAGCGGTCCATTACTTATGTAATACATAACGATGCCTAATATAGACGGGTCTTTATTTGTAGCAAGTCATATATATCTGATTTCAAATCATTCCGTTAACCAACCCTAAAACTGATGACAATTTATAAGGCTAATAAAGTATGACAAATATGAAAAAGACTACTAAGGGAGTATCTCTGATGATACATACATACAATGAGACGTATTTAAAACGAGAGAAATGTATGATTAATTTACGTTCAATCAAATAAGTTCGCGATGCGTGTGGTAACACATAAAGAACGATAGTGTTTTTTTTTCAAGAAATTTCACTATTTTCTTCTTTCTTTTATAGGATAGATATACAATTAATGTTTTCAATTTCAAATTAAGTTGGTTAAGATAAATGTTTAATTTAATATTTTTCATTTCGAAAATAAACAACTCAAGTTTAAAGCAAGTTGTTGCAGATGTGTTTAAGCCAAAGGACACAAAAACAACAAACACAGATAACATCTAAAACATTAAACATCGTTATCATGAAGGGTGTTTTTGTTGGTAATGAACTTGTTTCGGTTTTAAATCGGTCTCACGACTTGTGTTTACATTATACATATGTTTTAACAGTTTCAAATAAAAATGAAAACCAGCCATTAAGTTAAAACAGGCAAACGACCATCTGCCGTGTCATTGTTTAGAAGCAACTCAAAATTAATGGCTACATGCAAAGGCTCCATTATGTTGATGGTACTGTACACACAACCATTCGTTTGTTACTTCAAGCAAAAATAGTTTGGTATCAACATAACCATGCTCTAAATGTTGAGTCTTGAAAGTTAAAACATTTTACGAGCACCAAGCTTAACATGTGTCCTAACATTAATTAATATGATAAGTATACAAGGAGATATGTAAATACCTCATATAGTTTGGTATGCGCAATAATAGATACAGTGTTTCCCCACCTCTAACTTTATTTCGTTTCAGATATGAATGGTTAAAGCATAATAATGTATCGTAATAATAGATTCTCTGGAATTACTGCTTCAACCACACACGACCTCATCGGAATAAACCTACACTATTATTTTTTCATCAGATTCATCAAATTGTCACTCCTACTAACTATCTGAGATATTTAGGCAATCTGAGATTTTCTGGCATTGTTAAACTGCAGTGATTCATAGTTAGTTCATGCTAGATAGTTGGTAGGAGTGACCCCCTTGATAAATCTTAAGCAAAAATGGTCAAATTTTACTAAATATTGTACAGGTCGTATTACACCAAAGCATGAGTTCATCCCTATCAAACTACTGTGGTAAAGAACCATATATTTAGTATAGTAAAAGCTTAATCATGTATCGTAATTATAGATTCTCTGGAAGTACCGCTTCAAGCACTCTTGACCTCACTGAAAGAGCATATACCGGGAAAACAGTAAGTGTTCATTAAGGCTGTCATCCGGACGCAAACTTCAATACCATTCGAGCATTGTCAATATTCACCACATAAGACAAAAGATAATGGCGACGACAGCTTTTGTCAGAATCGTATTTCAACATAAGTCCTGTTATGTGAAATATAGGATAACAGAATATTTAGTCATAGTTCTGTTCTTTTCACTATATTTTTGAAGTTATGTAAAAGTTCAGGAATGTAGGATAAAAGAATGGTTAAACAGACGATTGTCTGAGTATTCGTCGTAATATTTTAAAAAAAGTTTCTTAGTGATATTATATAGTTTGGCCATATTCAATGAAAATAATCTCATATTCCCTAAACAGATTCTATGATTCGTTTTGCATGTGCACATTGCGGTTTGCTTAAATTAAATCTGAGTGAATACTTTGAATTTAGTTTCAATTCGTATTTGAAGCATTTTTTGTCATTGTGAGGCGACTGAATGGTACAGTTTGCGTCCTGGTTTACACAATCATTTCCATCACCAGTAATCCATTATGTAAATTGCACAGTTTTCAAAAACAACCCCTTGGCATAAAAGTTAAAGTCAAATATATCATATTTGCGTCTAGTGCATAAGATTAGCAATCTGATGCATGGTGCATTTTTTTATGTTTGTCCGCTGAGGAAAAGTGCCGTGGCACATGCGAAGGAAAGCTCCGTGTACAAAAAAACATGTTCATTTTTCTCAGCATTAGGATTCGTGCCACCAAATGTTATAACGCCTGCGTGCAGCTAACGGTTAAAATGCAACTAACAGTTAAACAATTGTGTGCAGCTAACGGTTAAAAAAGCAACTAACAGTTAAACGATTGCATGCAACTAACGGTTAAAGTGCAACTAACAGTTGAACAATTGTGTGCAGCTAACGGTTATAACGATTACGAGCTAATAACGATTACAACAAATGCGTCATACAAACAGTAATACTATAATAATAACTAAAAATAACTAGTTGCACTTACCGCTATAACAGTCGTAGTTCTGCCTGCTTATATACGCAATATTCGGTCTTCATGTCATGTTTGTCATTAGCGGAGCGTTGCACTTGTGCTGCTTTGTTGGCCCACTTGAAATCATTCTGTCAAGGAAAGTCTGTAAATCCTGTCTGTAATCATCACGTGACACCGCAAAATCCTCTACTTTAACATTATCGTCTAGATAAACGTGATATTCAGATAATTTGTGAGTGACAATCTGTTCTTTGGAGATGCTTGAAATTGGTCATTTCCCGGGGCTACTATAAATTTACACGAGTTTACCATTGAGAGTTCTTCCGTCAGATGTTACAAATGTATATATATTTAATAGTTATGGTTGTGTTTGTAGCAATTAGTATTATATAAGAAATGCTTGTTTCTAGTGGTTAGTTTAATGCAAAACCACTAACTATCAAGTAGGCGGGGCATATCAGAGATTGATAACATATAACTGATTGACTCTGTTTTCATTCATATAGGCTAAATCCATAAAATTTTCGGACAGAACTCTCATTTTCTGTATCATTCAGTCACGTATTGTAAGAACTTGTTAAAGCTCTCACAGATTTTGCGTAAATGTATGGTTTCCAATGAGATAAGACTCCAAAAATCAAATCACAGTTTTATATATTTTCCAATCAATTGAGAACTGTTCTACTGTGAGTTATCTTACATGACTGAATTAAAGGCATTGATGTCAAAATAAGTTGATTCTGGGACATTTTAAAAATGTCAGATTTGTCAATCTGAGAGAGTGCAGCTTTTAAACCATTTATTTATGGCATGTTTATGACAATGGTGTGTTAACATGTCTGTGTAGGTAAATTGTGTGCTACATTTGCTTACGTTTGCTTTAGGCATCTATTAGAAGAAATAAATGCTACATCGGAAGGAAATATTTTGCTTCGAATGAAGGCTTTATAAAAAAGGATAACTTCATTGTTTCATCACCATTTTAAATGAAACATAGCGCAGTCTCCGCCACTTACGGAGCCCCGCCTTCAGTTTTATACCAGAGAGTTTGATTGAAGGTTGAGTTTCTTAAAATACAACCCTTTTCACAAAAGAGCCGTCTGACGGAGCACTGTCAAAACCATTACTTTGGAAACAGGTTTGTCGAAGTGTTTGATGAAACTAATCACCTTAAATTTAACGAAAGCGGGACTATTTAAGCGCCATAGACTGCCTTTTGTTTCATTTAAGATGGTGAAGTAAACGAAAATATGTCTTTGTTTTAAGTCTTCATTTTAAGCAAAATGTTGCCTTCCGACGTAGCATATATATGACGTAATTCATCACGTGGTAAACACACACTGAATCACGGTTTACCGAAAACGTCTTGGGCGTCATAGGCTGCTTAAGGAATTTAGTTTCATGTTCTTTTACACAGGGACACTTTCAAAACAAAAAGCATACGACCTGTGTACAGATTAAAATATTAGGCTTTATAAATGAGGTTTTCAATCATTAGCTACGTGGCAACAATTAAAAAAGCGCGATTTTTTTTATCTGTACATACATTTAAATTATATGCTTTTTTGTTTTGATGAATAGTGTCAAATGGATTAAACCTTGTTATGCAATTAAAATTAATGCGTTACTCTTATGCATCTTTTAAGTGTAAAACTATATTGTCCCCTTTTGATATTTAAAAGTTGATTGAATTTAACAAGATCATCGTCCACCGATATTTATTTTATTTCTGTATTGTATACAACAGTGCAGACTACTAAACATTTATTAGGAGCATTTATTGCATGTTAAATTAGACCATACCAAATTGAATTTATGTTCAGCACGATCCGGAGGATAGATTTATAACCATTGAAACCGAAATATGGCGACACCAATTACTTATTTGTACCAGGGATTCTTTAGGATGGTGATATCACGTTTCCCTCAAACGTTTCGCTACTAAAACACATTATGGCATATGCTTATACATTTATAAGATTGGAGTATGTTTTTTTTTCAATTTGCAACTCACATATATTTGAAAACGAATGAAGAACGAACAGTGTGAGTTTATCAAGGTCATCGACGGTGTAAAAAATGGATGTGTAGCCAATTGACAACTGAACAACGATTACCGTAAATGTATTCTGCGTATTTTTGTGATAAGCCTATGTGAGATTTTTGAATGTTTTTATTAAGTGTTTTAATATATCACTAGTGTGAGAGGAGCATATTTCAAACTCTTATCTGATTTTTCCTGTTCATTTTTATTTCCAAAATAGGTGAATGCTTTAAAACTCTAAAAATAAGTTGTGAAATGTATCAGTAAAAGCATTCAATGTCCATTAATCATGGGAAACAGAAAATGGTAAATGCCAAAAATGTTATTTGCAGAACCCGTTGTTTGAATGATGCTTCCTGTAGACAGTTATCTAAAATGACACAATATGGCTGTAATACATCTTATCATTATGGTCCATAACGATGATCAGGCCTGTTTAATAATGCAGCAGAATGCAAGCGAAACTGCCCAAGAGGATAATCAAGGCGAAATTGGAAACAACAGACGTTGTAACAAATTATCTTCAATCTTGTAAAACGCTTTGTTTTGTTTACCGTCTTAGAAGTTTAACCTTGTAATGCACAGTGGATCTCTCTTATCCACGATTGCATCGTTCAATCATTTTGAAACAGTGTCTCTGAGTAATAACAGTATGTATTTCGAAACAAATTCTACAAATGGAGATAGAGGACAAACAATTATTTGAAATTGCAAATTAATCCTTCATTTCAATTTGTACAAAACCATAGATGCAAAGGAATTTTTTTTCTTCAATTTGATTTATCGGTTTTAATTAAACACCATGCAATTACTCCTGTTCAATCCACGTGTACAATAAGGGGTGTAAAATATGTCGAAAAACGTATTCCGATATGCTAGACCCGATACATTAGTGTTTTTATTTTTGCAATTTTCAAGTAATTGCAGATACGCTGGTAAGGCTCGTGTGTATATTTAATTTAAAAGATTTTTCATAAACACGCTATTACTGTTCACTAATCCATCTCTTATCATATTTAAGAAATTTGTATTACAGTTGTACGTTTTTACTAGTATTATTGTTAATTAGTTGCAAACGGCGAAACAAGTTATTCCAAGTTACATGCACTTAATATTTACACTAAAAATTGAAACATCCTTTGCACCGAATAATGCGCTCAAAAAATCATGTTTATGATCAAATCAATTATTGGCTTTAATTTATCTTAAGTTTTTGCATTATGGCTGGACATCGCCTGTCGTTTTGAAAACAATAAACTTTTTTTTAAGTATAAAAAGAGGTAACAGCTCTAAAAAAATCTTATTTTTTTCAAAGGGGCGTAACTGCCGTGTAGGCAACAATATCGTGACGTTAAAATGCAATATCAGACAGCGGAAAATGTTGTCTGCTACGCTTTTTTTTAATAATAAATAAGCTATGCCGTCATGTAATAAAGATGATTTTACATCCACGGGACAAGCTGTAAAACATCATAGAATTGTTTTCGTGCTAAGGAACGAAAAACACTTCTATCTATCTGATGTTTTTGTCAAAAAGATTTCCTAATTAAACTTTAACAATAACAATGTCCAATTAGTTATAACATTATACAAACGTAATTAATTCCTCGGCCTACCATGTACAACCATAGCATAATCGTTGAACGCTCCCTGCAGGGGTCGCAATAAATTAAAGTGGCAACCCGCGGAAAAAGTCTTATTTTGTCGTACATTTGTTGCAAAAAAGCGACCCCAAATACGTCTGTCTTTCAACTACAGCTACAAACAAAGTAGAGTAAAGAGTAATACATGTTAACAAACAATTTGGTTTGATATTGTAATAAGTGTTATTTGTTCAGCGCTCTTGTTCTCTAGTGTTGACAAATGTTTAGGATATTATATTGAATTAACACATACCTACGGTTCTCAGACGCTAATTACTCGTGATTTATCACTTCTTCTGGGTTGTTGGCGGAAATTATATAACACGAATGATCGGGAATATAGTCAGATATTCTGACGCAAACGTGATAATTTGTGAAATTGATAACATTGAACTTTACATTGTTTTAGTTTAAACAAACTCATTTATCACCTTCCAACACTGGAATTGTTCTAAAAAAACAAATCAACAACCCATTTTTTACTCCAGACATTCTTTTAGAAACTTGTTGACAAAGTATGATTCTTAATCAGATTATTTCAATGCAATTATGATCTAAGATAAAACTTTGTGTTATAAGTGTTATGTATTTGGAATTGGGTAAACTTCAAGGTGTTTTTATTTTATTCACCACGGCATTAAAGGCCATTTATGTCTAGACATTGAATGTATATTGCTTAGAAATCTTAAAGAAAAAGATATCATTATGAGTCAAACAACTATATTTCCAAATGGAAAACCGAACATAAATATTATCAGCTGGGTGAATTCTGCTTGTTTAATCTTTCATCGCGGCGGGCGCCAGTACGAAAGTAGGCAATATGGGCATTTTGTCGTCTCGATGGAATAGCTGTTGATGACTCCTGCTGCATCCTTTTTCTAATTCCGAAAAGCATCGATTCATATTGATGATATGTATTCAAAAACTGTTGCAACACATAAGAGCATGTCCGAAACAAAAACCTAAATTATTAAGAGCATAAGGGTAATATTTGTTGGTAATTTTTACAAAACTGTCCTGAATACGAACAAAATGTCACATGCGCCTGGATCCTGGATTGGCAACTTATATGCTTACCGACTACTGTGTCTCTTTAACAAATATAACTGCTTATACAATATTTCCGCCTTCTACGAATGTACATTTGTCTAAACTTTGCGACGAAGTTGAGAAGAGACTAAAACTATGGTTATCAACAACTATAACTGTAACTACTGGCTTATATTTAATAAAAAAACAAACTGAAGCCTAAGTTAGTTTTATACGGAATATTCTATTAACAGACGAAAGCCGCGGAAAGGAACGAGACATTAACTTGATTATTTAGACGCTGTTTTAAGGCGCACAATATAGGTTCATGCAAAATATTATAAAAAAAATATTATCGTGTTATGATTATTTGACTTGGAGTTCTCTTGAGGGCACCCCTTGACTTTACACATGTCCCACTATTAATTAATATACATATATTTACACCTCAACTTCCATTCCTTAAATGAACTGCCTTTCGGAAATCGATGAACGCAACATCTTCGGATATGTTCGAATTTCAAATCATCGAATAACAATACACATGAAAACTATTGATCTTGTTATTGTTTGTATTGTGTCAGCAGGTCCCGTAAAATATAAATCAGCATTTTAGAAAGTGTTAATTTATTATATTTTAAATGTATTTTTGCCACAGGTGTTTCAATTTTACGTTTAAAAGAGATTTCAAGTGGTTGATCTTTTCCCGTGTTATTGCGACCCTAATATCTTAAATGAAAATGAAGTATTTTTTTAACAAATCTTGAATGAAATTATGAACTATTGGTGTAAATATAAGAAATGAATCGCGTGGTTGATGTCATTATCGGGGATATGAACGCAATTGGGCTAGTCAAAGTACGCGTAGACTCCACACACTTTGACCAGCCCAATTGCGTTCGTACCCCGATAATGTGGATATGAACGCAATTGGGCTGGTCAAAGAACGCGTGGAGTCCTTCGGACTCCACATACTTTGACCAGCCCAATTGCGTTCGTACCCCGAAAATGACATCAACCCCGCAATTCATTCCATCAATATCCCCGACTTCTAACTTTATTTTGTTTCCGATTTGAATAGTATAAAAGCTTAATCATGTATCATAATTATAGATTCTCTGGAATTTCTGCTCCAACCTAACGTGACCTCACCGGAAGGTCAAATATATATTCCTGGGAATCAATTAGCGTTCATTAAGGCCGTCATCTGGATGGATACTTCATTACCATTCGAGAGCTGCCAATAATCACCACGTAGGACAAAAGTGAATCGCGGCGACAGTTTTTGTCTGATACGTATTTCAACATAAATCCTGTTATGTAAAATGTAGGATAACAAGAATAGTTCTGGTCTTTTCATTATATTATTGAAGTTACGTAAAGGTGCACGATTGTAGGATTAAAGAATGGTTAAACAGACGTTTGTCTAAGTATTCCTAGTAATATTTTAAAAAGAGTCTGAACACTCTTAGTGATATTATATAATTTGGCCATAATTCATGAAAGTTATCCCTGATTCCATAGACAGCTTCTTTGATTCGTTTTAAATGTGCACATTGCAGTTTGTTTAAATTAAATGTGAGTGATTACTTCGAATTTAGTTTCAAATCTTATTTTGTGCATTTTTTTGTCATTATGAGGCGACTGAATGGTACAGTTTGCGTCCGGGGTTTACACGATCATTTCCATCACCGGTAATCCATTATGTAATTTGTACAGTTTTCAAAACAACCCTTTGGCATACAAGTTTAAGTGAATCAAATATATCACATTTCCGTCTAATGCATAACTGCATAACATAAACAATTTGATACATGGTGCATTTTCAGATGTTTGTCCGCTGAGGGTAAGTGCCGTGGTACATGCGAAGGAAAGCTTTGTGTACAAAAAATGTTTCTTTTTCTCAGTATGAAGTTGCGTGCTACTAATTGTTATAACAATTTCGTGCAATTAACGGTTGTAACGATTGCGTGCAACAAATGGTTATAACCAGTGCGTTCAATTAACGGTTATAACAACTGCGCGCAATTAACGGTTATAACGATTGCGTGCAACTAACGCTTATAAGAAGTGCGTGCAATTAACGGTTATTAAAACTGCGTGCTATTAACGGTTATAACAAATGCGTGCAATTAACGGTTATTACAACTGCGTGCATTTAACGGTTATAACGATTGCGTGCAACTAACGGTTATACCAAGTGCGTGCAGTTAACGGTTATTAAAACTGCGTGCTATTGACGGTTATAACGATTGCGTGCAACTAACGGTTATAACAAGTGCGTGCAATTAACGGTTATTAAAACTGCGTGCTATTGACGGTTATAACGATTGCGTGCAACTAACGGTTATAACAAGTGCGTGCAATTAACGGTTATTAAAACTGCGTGATATTGACGGTTATAACAAGTGCGTGCAATTTACGGTTATTAAAACTGCGTGATATTGACGGTTATAACGATTGCGTGCAATTAACGGTTATAACAAGTGCGTGCAATTAACGGTTATTAAAACTGCGTGCTATTGACGGTTATAACGACTGCGTGCAACTAACGGTTATAACAAGTGCGTGCAATTTACGGTTATTAAAACTGCGTGTTATTAACGGTTATAACAAGTGCGTGCAATTTACGGTTATTAAAACTGCGTGATATTGACGGTTATAACGATTGCGTGCAACAAACGGTTATAACAAGTGCGTGCAATTTACGGTTATTAAAACTGCGTGATATTGACGGTTATAACGATTGCGTGCAATTAACGGTTATAACAAGTGCGTGCAATTTACGGTTATTAAAACTGCGTGTTATTGACGGTTATAACGATTGCGTGCAACTAACGGTTATAACAAGTGCGTGCAATTAACGGTTATTAAAACTGCGTGCTATTGACGGTTATAACGACTGCGTGCAATTAACGGTTATACCAAGTGCGTGCAGTTAACGGTTATTAAAACTGCGTGCTATTGACGGTTATAACGACTGCGTGCAATTAACGGTTATAACAAGTGCGTGCAGTTAACGGTTATTAAATCTGCGTGCTATTGACGGTTATAACGATTGCGTGCAACTAACGGTTATAACAAGTGCGTGCAATTAACGGTTATTAAAACTGCGTGCTATTGACGGTTATAACAAGTGCGTGCAATTTACGGTTATTAAAACTGCGTGATATTGACGGTTATAACGATTGCGTGCAATTAACGGTTATAACAAGTGCGTGCAATTAACGGTTATTAAAACTGCGTGCTATTGACGGTTATAACGATTGCGTGCAACTAACGGTTATAACAACTGCGTGCAATTAACGGTTATTAAAACTGCGTGTTATTAACGGTTATAACAAGTGCATGCAATTAACGGTTATTACAACTGCATGCAACTAACGGTTATAACGATTGCGTGCAACTAACGGTTATAACAAGTGCGTGCAATTAACGGTTATTACAACTGCGTGAAATTAACGGTTATAACGATTGCGTGTAACTAACGATTATAACAAGTGCGTGCAATTAACGGTTATAACAATTGTATGCAACTAACTGTTAGTTCAACGAGTTACCACTTACCGTTATAACAGTCGTACTGCTTGCTTATATGTCCAATAATAGGTCATCAAGTCATGTTTGTTATTTAAGGAGCGTCATGGAGCATTGCACTTGTGCTGCTTTGTTGGCCTACTTGAAATCTTTCTGTCAAGGAAAGCCTGTAAATATTGTCTGTAATCATCACGTGACACCGCAATATCCTCTACTTTAACATTATCGTCAAGATAAATGTGGAAATCTGATAATTTATGAGTGGCAATCGGTTTTTCGGAGATGCTTAAAATTGGTCATTTCCCGAGGTTACTGTATATTTACACGAATTTACCACTTAGAGTTCTACCATCCGATGTTATATGAGTATATATATTAAATATTTTCGGTTGTGTTTGCAGCTATTAGTATTTTATAAGAAACGCTTGTTTCTAGTGGTTAGTTTAGTGCAAAACCACTCACTATCAAGTACACGGGGCATCAGACATGGATAACATATTATTATTGGTCATTTGCCAGATTGTCAGAACTTATTTCCAGTATAACTCAGTCATGTATAACAAGTTCTCTGTAAAAGCTGTGCCCCAAAGATTGGCCGTTTCGACAACTATTTTATTTTGTGTCTTTGAATTAGCCATTCATTTTTTTTTTTGCGGAAATAAGACTCCTGGAAAAAGATAAGATCACAGTTTTTCATATTTACGTTTGAAAATTGATGTTATATGGCTAAAAGCGTTACAAAAGCTTTAAGAAAAATTAATTTGTCTGAAATTTTCCAGGCATTTGAAATCTGTATCTTTTGTGAGTTATCTAACACGACTGAATTAAGGCATCGATGCCAAAACCAGCTGATTCTTGGACAGTTTTTTAATTAAAGGCATCGATGCTAAAACCAGCTGATTCTTGGACAGTTTTTTAATTAAAGGCATCGATGCCAAAACCTGCTGATTCTTGGACATATTTTTTTTTAAAAATGTCAGGATCGTCTGTGTGAGTGCAGCTTTAAAACCATATCTATGGCAAGTTTATGAAAATGTGCTTTAAAAATCTGTGTAGGTAAATAGTGTGCTGCATTTGCTTCCGTTTGCTTTAGGCATCTATTAGAAGAAAAAAATGCTACATTGGAAGGCAATATTTTGCTACGATTGAAGACTTTATACAAAGATAACTTCACTATTTCTTCACAAGTTTAAATGAAACACATCGCAGTTTACGCCACTTATGAAGCCTCGCCTTCGGTCTTTTACCAGAGCTTGATTGAGGGTTCAGTTTCTTAAAACACAGCCCTTTTCACAAAAGGGCCGTCTATAGGAGCACTTTCGAAACATTAGTTTGGAAAAAGGTTTGTCGAAGTGTTTGATGAAACTAATCACCTTATCAAACTCCGAAAATTAAACGAAGGGGGTACTATTTAAGCGCCATAGACTGCCTTTTGTTTCATTTAAAATGGTGTAGTAAACGAAAATATATCTTTGTTTTAAGTTTTCATTTTAAGAAAAATGTTGCCTTCCGACGTAGCATATATGACGCAAATTATCACGTGGTAAACACACACTGAATCAGGGTTTACCGATGACGTCTTGGGCGTCATAGGCTGCTTAAGGAATTTAATTTCATGTTCCTTTATACAGGGACAATGTCAAACAAAAAAGCATATAATCTGTGAATATATTAAAAATATTAGCCTTTATAAATAAGGTTTTCAATCATTAGCTACGTGCGAACAATTAAAAAAGCGAGGATTTAATTTTTTATAGGTCCATGCATTTAAATTATATGGGTTTTTTTTCTTTTGATGAATAATGTCAAATGGATTAAACCTTATTAGCAATTAAAATTAACGGTTTCTGTTATGCATCTAGTGTAAACTAAATTGTCCCCTTTAAAAATTTAAAAGTTGATTGAATTTTACAAGCTCATCGGACTTATTTCGTCCACCCATATTTTTTTTCTGTATTTTATACAGTGCAGACTACCAAACATTTATTAGGAACATTTATTGCCTTAAATAAGACCATACAAAATTGAATGTATGTTAAGCACGATCCGGAGGATTGATTTATAACCATTGGAACACTTTCTGAAATTAGGAATTTCCGCAAAGCAGCGGCATGAATAATACAACAGACCAGTAAAGAAAAGACATCTAGATACTACTCGGTTCGTGACAAAGAGTAATGTTGACTGTCTGCATTCACATTTCAATGAGTATTTTACTGTCAGAAATAATATCATAAAAATTGTATTTTTGCTATATTTTAAGACGTTCAGAGAAATTAAATATTAGTCATTCAAACTATTATATGAAAGTGTGTGGGGGGTTTTGTAAGGGGAGGCGGGGGGATGTATGTTGTTTTCGTTGTTTTGTAAGGGGAGGCGGGGGATGTATGTTGTTTTCGTTGTTTTGTAAGGGGAGGCGGGGGGATGTATGTTGTTTTCGTTGTTTTGTAAGGGGAGGCGGGGGATGTATGTTGTTTTCGTTGTTTTGTAAGGGGAGGCGGGGGATGTATGTTGTTTTCGTTGTTTTGTAAGGGGAGGCGGGAGAAAACACTTTTTCATGGACGTTATATTATGAACATTATATGTTATTTCATTATATTATTATATTATTATTACTGAGTAAATCGGTCTTATTATGTCCTTTTATTATAAGTATGTTACACAATTAATTTCACTTTGCAGATATTGTTTAAGAGGAATACTCTTTCATTGTATCGTTGGAAATAATGTTCATATTGCTTGCATAAATTTCCTTAAAATGCACCAGTATTACGCCAGTGACGTCAACAAAATTTAACAATAATAGGTTACCTTTGGTACTCATTATATGCCTATATCTAAATAAAATGCAAAAGAAATATCTCTCCCTCTCTCTCCCTCTCTCTCTCTCTCTCTCTCTCTCTCTGTGTATATATATATATATATATATATATATATATATATATATATATATATATATATATATATATATATATATATATACATACACATAAAAAGTGTATAATACGTCAGCTCTGTTTAAACGTTTTATTGTGTTTTCCGAATGATAATGTAAAGCAATATAGAATATAGCAATGAATGATTCTTCGGGGAAGATTGTTATTGAAGATATAAGTAAAAGCAGACAATAAAACGAAAACGATGTTGTCATATCAACAATTAAGTCCGTAATAAAACATCTGTGTAACGATATGGAAATACTCGTGACGTCGGCGGCTGTCAATGAAACCAGAACCGTGTGGAGTTTTCTCGTCAAAAAAATAATTTCTTGGATCCCAAGTTCTTCCTAAGTATATAAGTATGTTTCAAATTCCGGTACTTTGACGATGTTTTGGGTAGAATTATCACCAAATGTTGAAACATATTTTAAAACAACAGCCCGTTTTTGGGGAAATTCTAAACAAATGTAGACCAAACCTGCCTGTGTGTGGGGAAATATCTAAAAAATAAACCAAAACTGCCTGTATGTGGGAAAATCTCTAAAACAATGTAGAACTAAAATGCCCGTTTGTGGGAAAATCTCTTTAATGTAGACCGAAATCTGCAAGTTTGTGTGAACATCTCTAAAATGTAGACGCAACCTGCCTGTGTGTGGGGAAATATCTAAAAAATAGACCAAACCTGCCTGTGTGTGGGAAAATCTCTAAAAATAGACCAAACCTGCCTGTGTGTGGGAAAATCTCTTAAAATAGACCAAACCTGCCTATGTGTTGGAAAGTTTCTAAAACCATGTAGAAGAAAATTGCCCGTTTGTGGGAAAATCTCTTTAATGTAGACCGATATCTGCCAGTGACCGAGTTTTACATAATCATTCGTTCAGATAACGTTGGAAAAAAGATTGCTTTTCAAAATATGGAAATTAACTACCAAGAGCTTTCGAATGCTCTTCTCGTGGTTGCTGAAAATATGCTTCTAATGAACAGTTATCTAAAATGACCTGGCATGGCAGAATTCCAAATACGACGTTAAGGCTTATTTTGTAATAAGAAGGATTATTACTACTGGGTTTTGATCCGGGAGATTGTATTTGAATTGAGGGGACTTTTTTCAGATTCAGATTTCACGAGGCACAGGCTGTGAGAAATCAAAATCTGCAAAATTCCACAAGAGTCGAATACTATTATCCGGATCAAAACGCAGTAAAATAACCCTTTTTATTGTATACATTACTGGTCTAAAACACTAAAAAGACACATTGTATCATAAAAAAACTTTTTTTAATGACGCACTTTTTTCTTTCTTGACCTCATTTTAAAACGCGCAATGATACTTGTCATTGCGTCACGTCAGCAGAGTAGAATACGGACTACCGTATGTTGAGATGTGTAATGCGTTTGGATTTATGATGGGGATATAATAAAGATGTAAACAGTCAAACACACTCAAGATAACAAACCCTATATACAGCATTGGAATAATACAAAAAAATAGAATGGAAATTAAAGGGGAAAGCCAAGTAGCCAGGATTTAACATAAGCCCTGTTTAGATGCAAACAAACCTACATCAAACAAGAAACGGGCTAAGTCACAAAACAGCACGGTATGCTACTTTGTTGGGTGTCTCGTGCTAACAATGTAATGGAAAGTCGTGTAATAAAGCTTGTCTATAATGATTACGTGTCACCAAACGTAGCACTTTTCTTCTGTAACGCCAAATAACGAAAGGATCATTTAATTCAGCATAATTACCACTCTTGGACAGAGTACTTCGAGTGACAAAGTCTTAAATATTTTGTTGTTTTTTTCCAAATAATTAGTGTACAATTTACAAACTTAAACAACTTTATCAAGATCCTTAATTTCATGTTCAATAAGACAAAGCCAATTTGGATCTATGACCGATTGCTGACCATTTTATTAGGGGCTATTTTGAAGATTCTCGAATAAAAGTGAGCCTCTTTATCATTGTCGAGGAATGGGTTCCAGCGAATAAAATACAATTTTACCAAATTTTGTTTAAAATGACCATCTTATTCAAAATCAATATCTACTCATGTATTAAAAACATAAATTTTGAGTGATAATCCTTTAACTACTTCCTAAATAATACATTTATGGGAAATAATAATAATTACTGATTACAAGATTGTAACCATGTATTTTATGGCTGAAAACGCAAAAAAAAAATAATTGGTGAGTGCTAAAAGATTTACTGTGATCTACTATCGTCTCATGACATAACTTCAAAGGTAGAAATACCCAGTTTTCTGCACCCTAATTTCAAATTAAACTCGGAATCCTTCATAAAAACCAGTGTTTTCGGCATTTATTGAATCCTTTTTGTTATACTAAAACAATTGAGTTAATTGTTGTAAATCTTATTTGGAAGTAAGACTCATCTTCAACTGAGGTGAGAGAAAAAAAAACATCTACCATAGACGATCGTGTAAGATTCATCCAAACCTTCCACCTACGCTGAGGTTGGGATTAAGCTATCTTACACGCTTGTCCATGGAAGGTACGTATAGTCAAAAACGGTACATCATATATGGTTGGTTTTGATTAAAGAGTTCCACAACTTCAGGGTTCAGCATACAAATTTAACATACTACCACGACTGATATATAGTGTCTGATTTCTGTACCGGCATTACATAATGGCACTTTGTAACCAATTTGAAGTAATAAATCAAATAAATATATCGTCTAAGGGCCGATTCGGTCTGCGCATTCTATTTAACAACCTTAACTACGTGCTGTCGGACACATTCAACATTTGTCAACGTCTGGAAAGGACAACGCAAATTGCGAGTTTCCAACCAAATGCCTTCTTTGATATGCAATTGCTCTGGCATGAACACATTGTTTCTTGTTCGTCGCTGTATTTTTAACTATGTAAGTCGGATAAACAAGTACTTCTGATTGGTTTCAGTACCACCATTTCACGAACAATTTGAACCTCTTCTAAAAACAGTTTACCAATTTTTCAAAACCATATTAAAGTCAACATCGCTGTTAACTATTGTTGTTAACTTCATTGCTTTTAACATCATCGCTGTTTACTTAATCGTTGTTAACACCATCGTTGTTAGTTGTTAACATATTCGTTGTTAATTTCATCGTTGTTAGTTGTTGACGTCATCGTTGTTAGTTGTTAATGTCATCGTTGTTAGTTGTTAACATCATCGTTGTTAGTTGTTAACGTCATCGTTGTTAACATCATTGCGTTTAACATCATCGCTGTTTACTTAATCGTTGTTAACATCATCGTTGTTAACACCATCGTTGTTAATTGTTAACGTCATCGTTGTAAACGTCATCGTTGTTAACCTCATCGTTGTTAACATCATCGCCTTTTACTTTACTGCTGTTAACTTCATCGTTGTTTACTTCATCGTTTTTATCTTCATCGTTGTTAACTTCATCGCAGTTTACATCATCGCTGTTAACTTTTTGTAGTAAATACGTAGTTTATGGTATGTTTATATATTTTATTTAAACAAGCACAAATGAGTTGACTCATCATTTTAGTTTTCGGTTTACCGTAGGCCACTCGTGGAAGCGTTTATAGGGTTGACGTGCGAGTCACTGAGCAAAATACGAAAAACGACAAATTTGATTTACCATTATAGAACAGCGATTTTCTGGTATCGCCTTGTATTTCAAATCTTGTTTTCGGGCGCTCGCGACGAGGAAACGCCAACATTCGTGTCGTGGTTCTTGTACAAATACGTTACAGCAAATTCAACCCCTAATTATCAAGTAGCACGATATTTACTCTTTAACAACAGGAAATAGTAGCATGAGAAATGTATTTGTATGACTGATAATGTTTACGTTTATAAGTGAATCCTATGATGCCTATCATTTATTCACTCATACGGTAACATATTTGTCATTGCACTGTTTACCGTAAACGCTTTGGTACAATTGTCATTTGTCAGGAGTTCTTTGATTTTTTTTCTTTACACTCAATGCTGGAATGGCGCGATTGATGCAGTTGCAGTGCGGATGTGCATATTTCACGAACCTCGTATAATTTAATTTAACAGGGTTCTCCCTCCGGGTTTGTACCAAATTACTATTAATGGGCTGTTGCCTCCGTTTTTGCAAATTCGAAAGAAGCCGATACTGATTAGTAGATTTGCAGCAATTAATATTCATTCCCTTAAAGTACAGTTTGATTTGTTCGTATCAATATCCTACGATCTAGACGTTTTAAAGAGAAGTCGAGTTGTTGACGGAACAATATTTTTTTTAATTGTTTTTAAGTGAAATATAAAAGCGATAGAAAAGAAAATAAAGGTGGTCAGCGATCAACGACTTTACCATTTTTGTTTTCAAAAACAAATACTTATTTTTCTGAATATTTACACATTCCGAAAGTCCTTTTATACGTCTTCGTGTCGAAACCTTTAAATGAAACAATGAGACACAATGAACATTTCCCTATTATTGATTTTTAGTGTATGGACAAGTGTGAGGTTGAGAACTCACTAATATAAACCCACCGTGAACTCCTGTTCCGTTGTTTCGTTGACTGCTCCAAGACGGTAACCCCAATGCTAGGACAAGTGTGAGATTGAGAACTCACTAATATAAACCCACCGTGAACTCCTGTTTCGTTGTATCGTTGACTGCTCCAAGACGGTAACCCCAATGCTAGGACAAGTGTGAGGTTGAGAACTCACTAATATAAGCCCACCGTGAACTCCTGTTTCGTTGACTGCTCCAAGACGGTAACCCCAATGCTAGGACAAGTGTGAGGTTGAGAACTCACTAATATAAACCTACCGTGAACTCCTGTTTCGTTGACTGCTCCAAGATAGTAACCCCAATGCTAGGACAAGTGTGAGGTTGAGAACTCACTAATATAAACCCACCGTGAACTCCTGTTCCGTTGTTTCGTTGACTGCTCCAAGATAGTAACCCCAATGCTGGGACAAGTGTGAGGTTGAGAACTCACTAATATAAACCTACCGTGAACTCCTGTTTCGTTGTTTTGTTGACTGCTCCAAGATGGTAACCCCAATGCTAGGACAAGTGTGAGGTTAAGAACTCACTAATATAAACCCACCGTGAACTCCTGTTTCGTTGTATCGTTGACTGCTCCAAGACGGTAACCCCAATGCTAGGACAAGTGTGAGGTTAAGAACTCACTAATATAAACCCACCGTGAACTCCTGTTTCGTTATATCGTTGACTGCTCCAAGACGGTAACCCCAATGCTAGGACAAGTGTGAGGTTGAGAACTCACTAATATAAACCTACCGTGAACTCCTGTTTCGTTGTATCGTTGACTGCTCCAAGATAGTAACCCCAATGCTAGGACAAGTGTGAGGTTGAGAACTCACTAATATAAACCTACCGTGAACTCCTGTTTCGTTGTATTGTTGACTGCTCCAAGACGGTAACGCCAATGCTAGGACAAGTGTGAGGTTGAGAACTCATTAATATAAACCCACCGTGAACTCCTGTTTCGTTGTATCGTTGACTGCTCCAAGGCGGTAACCCCAATGCTAGGACAAGTGTGAGGTTGAGAACTCACTAATATAAACCTACCGTGAACTCCTGTTTCGTTGTATCGTTGACTGCTCCAAGACGGTAACCCCAATGCTAGGACAAGTGTGAGATTAAGTACCTATAAACTACTTTAAAACACATTATGAAATCCTGTTTCGTGGACTGTTATCAGGTGGTAACCTCAAAGTTTGAGGTTGAGTACTCACTAATGTAAACCTGCAGTGAACTCCTGTTTCCCTATCTGTTTCATGGCAGTAACCCCGATGTTGAGACAAGTGTGAGGTTGAGTACTCTAAACTTGATTAAACCCATTATGTGCTCCTGTTTCACTATTTGTTACACGGCAGAAACCCCAACGGTTGGACGAGTTTGAGGTTTAATTTCTGTAATTTAAAACTAGATTAAACCCACAATGAACTTCTATTTCGCTGAATGTTCCAAGGCGGTTACCCAATCATTTATTAATGTTTTGTATGTAAATTATGTCGGTGTTGTTTTTCGTAATTGAGTGTCTAACTTGAAATGGCTGTATGAACACTAACTTGGTGGTATAAATGGTAAAGTTGTATGGAGAATAATCAATGTCAAGCAAAAGGCGCTGAAAAACACGATACACCAGGACGATGTACCGCGGTGTAAGGCTTTCATATATTCCGATGCAAATCACAAACAAACAAACAAAAAATCGACGAATGAACATTAGTTTTTTACAATTCAAAAGGTGAAAAACACGCTACTAGTTTCTGATGCTATATTAGATCACAAGATCTTAATAATATACCCTAAATTTAGGGATAAATGTCTTGTGCTAAGCCGCGGTAGGATTGTCTGAAGCGATATTGATGCTTATACAACAGCGATCCCTTATTTGTATAAGGTCATTAGGAAACAGCATTGGAGCGAGGCATCCTACTTACTAACGCCAATTTATTATGTTCACCATTCATGGCACATCAGAAAATGATGGAGAATGGATAGTTAGGGGAGGCATCTGATGACGTATGCTAATATTTAGAACGAAATCTATCATAAATGAACATTCTGTCAAAAATCTAAGTAATGCTTTTTTAAACTCAGTGAGCATTTAAACTACTGTAGGAACACAATCTGTTTGTCACCCAACGAGACCTTTTTAAATCGCACTGCCTGTCCGTCCGTCCGAGTGTTCGGATTCCATCCGTTTTGTTGTTGTTGTTGTTGTAGTAGTAGTTAATCGTATTGCAAATTTTACATGCACTTAGAGAAAGGTAGTCGTGTCCGGGCTGTTACTCTGTCATATACGGGAAGATATTCAGATGTTCGGCACACAAAGTCCGCCCATTCATCATCATTTAGCTCGTTCTTCATGTCATCTACCTTTAACTTTTAAAGCAGGGCTTGTTCGATTCGTTTGCTCCGCCTGTTCTTACTTCATAACATGTATTACTGCTTAACCTCACACGTTTCCCGACATAAATCAATATAATTGAGCAAAAACTTCTTAAATAATTTTCATAGTATAATGCTATAAGAAACTACGAGATTAACTTCAGTACATATTGGATGAAAAACATGGGTAATATCTTCATCTATGTTTAGCAATCAATAGTAAATACTTCACGTTGTATCATAAAGATTCTATATATTAACTGTTAAACACGTGATCCCATCGGAAGCAATACATTCTTATTGAAAGTAATCAGTGTCCATTGAGGCCGTCGTGTGATGGTAACTTTATGACCCTCGAGTGTCGTCCATATTGGCTAGGTTGTCGCCATGAAAACAGTCATTAATGCGACCATATGTATAGAAGACAACTGTTTTTGTCAGATTCATATTTCAACGTTTAACGTCTGTTAAATGTACCATTACAGAATGGTAAATCAGAAATCTCGTGGGTAAACATGTATTGTTGTCGATATATTCTGGAAACATTTCTTGTGAAACGCCAATATTTTGCCGATGGATACAAGTTATTCACATTTGAAAATTATCTTGTTGTTTAAAAGGCAAGCTTATGTTTCATCAATGTAAGTTGAAAGGCTTGTAAAATTGGAAGTGTCTGTGAAAATTCTTAGAAATGTTGTCGAAATAATCCGAATACCTCGGAATTGTAATGAATAGTTCGACCATATGGTTTTCTGCACTCAATTTCGCCCAATTCTTCAAACAGCTTAAATCATTTTTTGGTGTACATTCATGTTCGGATTTATATAATTATTTTGAAAATATTTACTTTAATCTCGGTGTTGTTTTTATCCTGATGTTACGACTTTTGATACAATTTGCCACCAATTTTACACGATCATTTTTTTATCACTAATCTTCCATTCGGCAAATTAACAGTTTTCGAAACAAAACCTGGGAATGAAAATAAAAACGATGCATTAACAGTTCTTTGCCATGTATAATGTTACAGTACTGTGTGTTTGACTCCTGAGGATAAATGCAGTTGAACGAAATGCCACTTTATTTGCAGAAACAAACACTTTTCTCAATATGAAATGTATTCGCTCGACAATTTATTAAAATTCAAGCCTCACAATATGTCGTTATTTTTGTAAACTGACACTAAGCATCAACCAATATCTTTAGACGATGAGTATATTAACTCTTATAGAAAATCCGTGCCAAAAACGGTTATAACAATGTGGAGGATTTTCATGATGATTTGTTAAGGTTCTGTTTATTCTTTTGATGCTATGCTAATTCCAATCACTTTGCGGCGGATATTTTCGCAAATCTCGTATATACTGATCACGTGTCACAACATTTTCCTCTTAATATGTCATGCGGGATCACCTATATCAGTATACTCCGATGCAAATCACGAACTTGTAATTAAAAAAAATCGACGAATGGACATGGGATTTTACAATTCAAAAGGTAATAAACACGCTACTAGTTTCTGATCCTATATTAGATTACAAGATCTGAATAATATACCCTATATTTAGGGATACATGTCTTGTGATAAGCCGCGGTAGGATTGTCTGAAGCGATACTGATGCTTATATAACAGCGATCCCTTATTTGTATAAGGTCATTAGGAAACAGGATTGGGGAGACATCCTAATAATAATGCCAATTTGTTTTGCTCACCGTTCATGGCAAATCAGATAAAGACGGGGAAAGGATAGTTAGGGGAGGCATTTGATGATGTTTACTAATATTTAGAGCGGAATCTATCAAGAATGAACATTCTGTCAACTATCTAAGTAATGCTTTTCTCAACTCAATGAGCATTTAAACTACTGTATGAACACTATGTGTAGGTCCCCGAAGGAGGCCTTATTAATTCGCACTGCCTGTCCATCTGTCTGAGTATTCGTACGTCCTTCCATCATTTTTTGTTGTTGTTATTGTTGCTGTTTTTGTATTGTTGTTGTTGTAGAAGTTAATCGTAACGCAAATCTGCATACATACACTTCGAGATAGGTGGTCGTGTCCGGGCTGTAATTTTGTCAAACACGGGAGGATTTTCAGATAACCTGGAACAGTTGTTTGGCACACAAAGCCGCATATACATCATCATTTAGCTTGTTCTTCGTGTCATCTGACTTGAACCGTTAAAGGAGGGCTCGTTCAAAATGCTCGCTCAGCCTGTTCTTAATCATTAAGATTTTACTTCATAACATCTGGTTATAACTCAACCTCACACGTTTCTCAACATTAATCAATATAATTGAGCAAAATAAAATTCATAAATAAGCTTCATATATAATAGTATTATGCTATACAATACGAGACCAGCTTCAGTACAGATTGGATGAAAAACATAAGTTTAAAGTTTGTGAAACACGCCATTATAGACGTACTATTTCCACCAATTTTTCCTCATCTATGTTTAGCAATCAATAGTAAATACTTCACGTTGTATCATAAAGATTCTATATATTAACTGTTAAACACGTGATCCCATCGGAAGCAATACATTCTTATTGAAAGTAATCAGTGTCCATTGAGGCCGTCGTGTAGATGGTAACTTTATGACCCTCGAGTGTCGTCCATATTGGCTAGGTTGTCGCCATGAAAACAGTCATTAATGCGACCATATGTATAGAAGACGACTGTTTTGCCAGAGTCATATTTGAACGTTTAACATCTTGTGTTAAATGTACCATTACAGAATGGTAAATCAGAAGTCTCGTGGGTAAACTTTTATTTTTGTCTATATATCCTGGAAACATTTCTTGTGAAAACCCTATATGTTGCCAATGGATACAAGTTAATTGAACTTAATAGCTATCTTGTTGTTTTTAAGGCTTCCGTGTTTCGATAACGAGAAAGCTAATGCTTATTCAATGTAAGTTGAAAGGTTGGTAAAACGGAAATTTCTGTGAAAATTCTTAGAAATGAGAGAATCCGACGACCTCGTAATTGTAATGAACATACGTGGGTCAAATGTTGTTCTGCACTCAATATCGCCAAATTCCACTCAGTTTCGCCAAATTCTTCAAACGGCTTAAATTATATTTTTGTGTATATAAAGAATATATATATAACTATTTTGAAAACATATACTTCAATCTCGGTGTTGTTTTTATCCTGATGTTACGACATTCAATCAAACCTGAAACCTAAAAAAACACGATCATTTTTATCACTAGTATTCCATTAGGTAAATTAAACAGTTTTCGAAACAAAACCTGGGTATGAAAATAAAAACGATGCATGAACAATGCATAACAATGTATTATGTTACAGTTTTGTTTGTTTCCTGAGAATAAATGCGGCTACACGAAATGCAATTTTTATTTGCAGAAACAAACGCTTCGTTTCCTCAATGTGAAATCTATTCGCTGGCCAATTTGTTAAAAATCAAGCCTCACAATATATAGTTATTTTTGTAAACTGACACTAAGTATCAACCAATATCTCATCAAACGATGAGTATATTAACTCTGATAGAATATCCTTGTGTGACGATTTTTACCACAGCCGTATTAAAATAGTTGACTGTAACCTAAAAACTTGTTCCTCTTTTTATTTTTTTAGTCAGTTAGATAAGAATAATTTTAACTAATCAGAATGCTGATCGCAACCAATCAAAGTGCTTGGGTGAAAACCAATCAATGCCCAGTTTAAACAACCAATGAAAGCATTGCTTTGCTTGAGCGCTTTTCGCGGCGTTAATAAGGCCGAGTTTTTCATACTATCGTCATTAACCGTCTCTGTCGCCTTGTGGTTAAGGCGTCCGCCTACGGAGCGGGAGGTCGTGGGTTCGATCCCGGGCTGCGTCATACCGAAAGGCGTTAAAAGCTGGTACTAGTAGCTCCCTTGCCTGGCGCTTGGTATTTAAAGGGTAGTGCTTGGGAAAGTGGTGTACTCAGTACTGGTTCAACCCAGGAAAGTTGTATTCCGTGTATCGGTGCTTTACACCGTGCACGTTAAAGAACCAAAAGGTCTCTTCAAGTCTTCCAAAGTCTGGAATTGACTGCGAATTGCTGTCACTTCTATCTCATGTCACTTAAGGCGTTTAAACACAATTTAAGTCGTGATGGTGTCAAGGCGGGGTCAAGCCATAATGCAGCCAATGGGCGCGGGTAGACCTTGATAAACTCAAATAAACAAAAACAAATTTCGTCATTCTCGATGCAGTTACCGTACAGTTTACATCAAGACATAATTGGTATAAATCAACTTGAACGTTGTAGATGCTTATCTAAAATATAACTATATTTACCGAAAAGCTCAGCATTGACGTATTCTATAGTTAATCGCTGACGAATGGACCGGGTTGTTGTTGAAAAATACGATAGTTAATTTAATACCTACACTTCTATGCTTTTGCTAGAAAGCTCAGCTATCCTGTGAGGCATAGTAAGTTGAAACTTCAACAATCTTTAAGAGAAAGCTCTGCTTTCCTGTTGGATGAAATTTGTATGTTGGTAAATAGACTTACTGTATGTGTGTGCTTGAGTAGACTTAATGTATGTATGTGCTCCAGTAGCCTTATTGCATGTATGTGCTTGAGTAGTCTTACTGTATGTATATGCTTGAGTAGACTTACTGTATGTATGTGCTTGAGTAGCCTTATTGTATGTGTGCTTGAGTAGACTTGTTGTATGCATGTGCTTAAGTATACTTACTGTATGTATGTGCTTGAGAAGACTTACTGTATGAACGTGTTTGAGAAGACTTGGTGTATGTGTGTGCTTGAGTAGGCTTACTGGATGCATGTGCTTGAGAAGACTTATTGTATGAACATGCTTGAGAAGACTTAGTGTATGTGTGTGCTTGAGTAGACTTACTGTTTGAGCATTATTTAACCTTCACACTCGACGATGGCGCTAGAAATGCAAATGCAATGCGGATGTTCGACGGATCGAGTAAATTAATTTGGACAGTGCCGTTCTTGCAGGCTTCGTGTTTCGAATTAACATTAATAGACTACTTCATCAGATTTGGAATTCAAAAAGGAACCAAATTACATCCAAATGGTTTTCCGACTGTTTAAACCACAGACGAACGTGTTCGTATTGCAATCCATAATTATTTTTAAACGTATGTCCACGTATGGGATGATTTATTTACAGTTTCTAACTAATGCTTATTGATGCTTTTGCAAATATCACACCTTCCTAAATATGTTCAATTTGAAGTGAACTAGCTGACTTATTTCTTCTTTGTTGCTGTCTTTTGTCACGAACATTTTTTTTTTATTTTCGTAAACTATATCCAAAGTATAAATATAACAGCTTCCGTTAGATCGACATTCTGTATTTCCAGCAATGATAAGTGACACCCTGTCGAAGTCTGCTGGCACCTACTAAAGGGATATTACATTTCGAATTATCACAATGTAATAGTGGGTGTTGGTTTTGACGGATGTTTCCGACAGAGGCCTTCTAAAAGTAAAAAGCTTTATTCTCACGACGACCAAAATGGTCCAGACAACCTGACAACACTTAACGAATCACGGTCAAAGGAGTAGCGTTCCGCAAATAACTGTTGTAAAACAGTCTGGAGCGATGCATTTAGCGGCTAATGGCTCTTATTTGTATAAAATCATTAGGGAGTTGCAGTAAAATGTTCTCATAAGCATGCAGATTTCAGCAATGCATCCTAACACTATTCATTATTTGTTCTGGTCATCGTCTATAGCAAATGAGATTAGGACAGGGAATGAATGCTTTGGGGACACATCTGATGATTTATACTAATATTAAGACTTATGCAAAACAAGTTTAATGCTCCCCTGGTATATTATTGGGACGAGTATAAATCGCGCAATAAATAATAATGAACGGGTTTTCTTCAACGAACTTAGCGATCCCTTTCTCAATTGAATGTCTATCCGATGTATGCAAAATTCGCATACTTTGCATTAAGGTTTAGAGGACACAGATAAGTTTACACTTTTGATCTAAGAAACAAATACAAGTTTTTTAGACGTGCAAAAACTTACAAATTACCTAATATTAAATTCCGAAAGTGTTCAATGTAATGTGAAACAACTTTAACCAATATGCACCTATACATTTATCAATAAACAGCTTGTTACATTTATATTTATTGATGTTACTTGTCGTACGAGGATGCTGTTCGTGATGTCTTCGTTTGTGGCCATTTAAAGTTATAAAAGGGTAAATAACTCTTGGGACAAGTGTAAGGTTTGGACCATTAAGATCCCATTTGCTGATTGTTCCCAAGCGCGGATCCAGGAATTTTAAATGGAAGGGTGATATATTGGGGCGTATCATTCCCCTTAAAACCAGAAACTATAGTCTGTAAACGTGTTGTGGGCTTGAGGAACGTTTTGTCAATGTATAGTCTAAAGCGGTACAAGTTGGTTTATGTTTGTTAACCATTTCGAAAATATCTTTAAGTAACTTTAAAGGGCGGGGAGGGGCGCACCACCTCCTTTAATCCGCTAGTGATTTAAGAGCGCAATGTTTGTATTTTTTCTTACCAAAATAGATATTTAACAAAATGCAACACAATGTCTTTGTTTGCCGTGACCTTGTTTACCATGACCTTGTTTACTATGACCTTGTTTACCTTGACATTGTTTACCTTGACATTGTTTACCTTGACCTTGTTTACCATGACCTTGTTTTATGCTCAATAACCTAGGCGTAAATTACCACTAGACCATAAACACATATCACATATAAATATCTTGTCGTTATCATGTTGACCTTGAAATGATCAGTAAAATTCGATGGAGGTTAACAGGTCAAGTGTTCATGTTTTATTAAGCCATAGAAAGCCTGTAGCCGCTTAGGTGATATTTTGCAGTTAGATAACATATACGTAACTTAATATTACAGTTTGTGAAACTCGCAATTGAACATGAATGATGAATTTCCTTACACTCTTATCCGGTTAAGCAATTATGGATATGATTTGACATAACCGACCTGAACTCCTGTGTATATCATGAGATGATTTGGTTATGTACATTGTATATCATCAGAAACATATTTTTTGTACATTTAAAAATTTCTTGTATGGAAAAAAATATATTTTTCGGTGTGGGTCTTGAAAAGCAGCATTCCTAAACTGTCGTATAAAAGAGTGGTAGAACACAAACTGACAGGGTTTGGTCAACTTTTTTTGGAGATTTCCAAACAAACGGGCAGTTTTCAAAAAAATAGATTTTAATTGATGATGGTAATTTCTATCCGCAACATATTCGAAGAACGTAGGATCCAATTAATTATTGTAATTCACGAGAAAACTCCACGCGGTTCTGATTTCTTTGACGCCCGCCGCCGTCACGAAAAGTATTTCCATATTGTTACACAGTTGTTTTATAACTGACTCCATTGTTGATATGACAACATCGTTTTCGTTTTATTGTCTTCTTTTAATTAGTTTTTCAATGACAATCTTCTCCGAAGAATTATTTATGAATTTGCTATATTTTATATTGTGTACTATGAATACTGGGAAAAACACAATATACCGTTTAAACAGAGCTGACATATTATTCCCTATTTCATATATGTATAATAATATTGAGAAAGAGATTTATTTTGTATTTTTTTGAGATAAAGATATTTTATTGGTACAAAAATAATATAGTATTGTTTAATTTCTTGATGTCACTGGCGTTATATTGATGTATTTTACGGAAATGTATGCAAGCAAAAATAATATAATTTCCATCTATACAATGAAAGAGTGTTCTTCTTCAAAAACTATTTTTTCAAAAATATCTGCAAAGAGAAATTAATTGTTTATCCTACTTAGCATAACAATGCATACTAGGAACGATTTAAAAATCTATGTTGATAATCAAACGTTGACTAAAAAGACGGTATTTTTAATCGATATAATATTTTCTTTGATCAATTTTTCCCCTATGCTATCATATTACATAGTTTTTATCACATAATACGAGTTAGATGGTAGAGCAGCCATATAAAAAGGGTACGGTTTCGTGACCTGCTTGGAACAACTGGTATTTTCATACTTTCTGAATCCGAAAGAACTCGTGTACGGAATACATTGTAAATTTAGTTAAATACTGGATCAGTCATCAGTCTTACTTTACTGTAAAAATACTGCTACTGTTTAAATTGTTTTTGTTTTTTTGTTTTTTTTAAAAAGCAGAAAGGACTGACATATATTTATTTTCTTTGAACGTCCTAAGAAAAGCATAAGCGATCTGTCAAAAGGTATTAATACTATGTCGCACAGTAAAGTACTAAATGTTAATGATGATCACGATGGTCAATTTTGACAAATGAAACAGTCGACAAAACATTATGTCATGTACTGAATAGTTTCCAGTGCTTCCTCTGCTATTCTGTTGTTTTATTCATCACAGGATCGCGCTGATTTGCAGAAACAAAGTGTCGCTATATTTCTATTCCAACGGTAATAAATCAATCTTCCGGATCGTGCTGACCATATATTCAATTTGGTATGGCCTATTTTAACATACAATAAAGATTCCTAATAAAGGTTTAGTACTTTGTACTGTATTTAAAAAACAGAAAAAATACCGCTTGCCAAAACAAATCCGATTGCTTCGACAATCAATCAATTTTTATATATGAAAGGCAATTTTGCATTATATAGATGTATACAAATAAATACATCTTTATTTTACTAAGTTGACATTGTTCCTCAAAACAAAAAGCCTAGCATTCGTTTTTAGATAAAAAGATGATTTGGCGCTTTCTTTATCGGCGAATTGGTGGCTCAATAGCTATTAATTGAAATCCTCTTTTCTTAAGGCTAAAATGTTTTACTGTAAACAATCAATGTGCTTTTTGTGATGAAATTGTTCTTCATTTCACGAACATGAACAAGAACACTACTATTCTTCAACAGCCAATAGTAACTCTTCTAGAATATCTGTGCCACAGTGGTAGATTTACATGATTATTTGTTCAATATCCCGTATATACTGGGCACGTGTCACAACGATTTCCTCTTATGTTACACGGGATCAGTGTTTCCCATATCGCCTATTGTCGGGTCGCTTTTGAGCCCCGTACCGTATATATCACGTCGACAACCTATTAACATTTCATCAAGGCGCCAACAGCATCTGGGAAACGTTTCATTTATTCATAGTATTCGGAAAATAGACGCCATTTAAGTACAACGATAAGCGGCCCAATATGGAAAATATAGGGTCACCGCGTGACCAGATCTGAACAAATAGCGTTGCGTTATAAATGTTAGAGGCGTGATGTGTGTCTATAACGACGAACAAGGGCAAGCAGGAGGCCCCTAGAACGTCGTCGGGTTCATAAACTGGCTTTTGAAGTTGCCATTGCTTCAGAATGGTAACCTTCGATTCGTTGCAACAGTGTTTAATATGCAACATGAACATAATTATCATCTTTTCAGATAAAGAGTTCAATTAGGAGTTTGTCATATCACAATAATTATGCATTCAGGGGATTTAAAAAAAAGGAAATATAACTAACACCATGTTCCAAAAAGACACTGATGTAAAATTTCCAATAACGCTTCGAATTGGTTTGTCAAATGAAGAGGTAAAGAATTGTTCAATTATGCAACAGAAAAACAAGGAAGATTTCCCAAGATAGCACACCATGCAATTCTGGAAACATTTGATGCAACTAATTTTACGTAATCTGCCATTCTTTAAACCGTTTGTTATGTGCTGGATATGCGCAATTTACTTCTTTATCATTTCTGCAGACAACGGTTTAACTATTGGATAAGTTGTCAATGTACTTTATTTAGGACATTTAAATGATATAATAGGTAAGTTATAATTAGAATAAATATTAACCAATCAAAACACATTTTGGCTAACTATAACAAAACCAATGAGATAGCCAGTTTTATACAATTGGTCGCAAGATCTTTGAAATTGACTTTTACAGTTAAATGTAGGAGCCTTATCTATTGTAGGTGTTTATACCAAACGAACAGACCAATTCGGTTATAGACGGTAATGTTGCGTGATTTATCACATTAGGTACATTGCAAATCGATTTTTTGTAACACGAAAACCGACGGATGTAGCCAGACACAGTCAAGCGGTCGTGACATAGTGTTCAAGTTAATTGCTTTTAAAAACCCAAACTCTTTTATCATGTCACAAAATTGAGTCAGTTGAAAAATAACAAAGACATTCTCTGTCATCCAGGGCATTTACTGTGTAACTGTAAGACGTAAAAAATTGGCACCGGATTTTCAAATTTGATTCAAATAAAAATTAATCTCATCAATCCAAACTATTACGATCCCAAAAATGTGAAAAGTTATTAAAAACTATTTATTTCCATAGAAATGCACTTCGTTCTGTCTAAATATGCTCTTAGACTATTGCAATAAAAAATCTTAAAAGAAATAATTTGAGTCCACGCACCGAGTGAAATTCAATTTGTCAATTACGTCCTTGCAGGCTTCGGGTATCGAATTTACATTGATAGACTATTACATCCGTTTTGGAACGTGTTCGTAATCCAGAACAATTATAAGTGACACCCTGTCAAAGTCTGCTGGCACATTCTCAAGTATTATTATACCACGCAGTATCACAATGTAAAACCTTGTGTTTGTTTTGGCGGTCGTTTTAGACAGAAACCTTTTCAAAATAAAAGCTTTATTCTAACGACGACCAAAATGGTAAAGACATAAGGACAACACTTAAACGAACCACGGTGAAAGGAGTATCGCTCCGCAAATCACCGTGATAAAGCAGTCTGGTGCGATGCATTCAGCAGCTAATGGCCCTTATTTGTATCAAACCATTAGGGAGTTGCAGTAAAATGTTCTCATAAGCATACAGATTTCAGCGATGCATCCTAACACAAATCACAATTTATTCTGATTATCGTCCATGGCAAATGAGATTAGGATAGAGAATGAATGCTTTGGGGACGCCTCTGATTATATATACTAATATTTATACGTATGTAAAACAAACTTTACCCTCCCCTGGTATAATATTGAGACGTGTTTAGAGCGAGCGAATTACTTAATAATGTACTGGTTTCTTTTTAAAGAGCCATGCGAAGCTTTTCCTAAATGAGTTGCCATCACATCAAAATGCAGGCAAATATCGCACACTATGCATTGGAGTTTTGGGGACACAAACTATTTTACTTTTTTCTTTTGATCTATGAAACAAAAACTAACTTAAGTAAGTTGATTTAGATTTGCAAAAACTTACAAATTACCTGAGTTCAATATTGTTCAAAAAACACTTTTGCTGGTGATTGGAGAGCATCCCTCCATTCAAAACTGCAAACCATAGCATTTAAACTTGCTTTGGGGCTTTAGGAAAGTGTTGTCAAATTAAAGTCAAAAATGGTACTGGTTGAAGTTTGCTATGCATGCTTGGCTACCATATCGAAATTTAATGTCAACTTGGACACTTTAAGGGCCGGGAGCGCACCTCACCGCCTTAAGTCCGCTAGTGATTCAAGAACGCAATTTTTGTATTTTCACTTTTGCAATAGAGGCTTAATCTACAATTTTCTAATAAAAATAGATTTTTATTTAAATGTGACATACCCATTTATTTAATAAAATGTGACATACCCATTTATTGTTTTACCATGACCTTGTTTTATACACACTTATCTAGGCATAGTATACCTTAAACGAGAAACACCCAACGTCACAGGACAATAAACACATATTACAAACAAATATTTTAAATCATCGTCATCATTAAATGTTGATCTTCTTACTATCAGTGAAAACCGATGTCGGTTTACGGGTCGAGTGTACATATCTTATTAATCTATATAAAGCGAGGAATAGCTAAGTGACTTTTGGCAGTAAAGTAACATATATTGAAATTAATCTTACAGTTTGTGAAACTCGCAATAATAAATAAATGATAAATTTCCACACACTTTAATTCAGCATGTATTATATAGATTCTCTGGAATAACTACATTTACCGCACCGACCTCGACGTATGCCATATAGATTATCCAGGAAAGCAATCACAATTTATTAAGACCTTCGTCTGGACGGTAAATGTTTCATCTTGAGCGTTTACATTTTTGTTTGCCATGTTTTCGTTTTCAAGGTCATTTGTGACCATATATTGGAAACAAGTGTTTTTTTGTCATATCCATTTCAACCTTTGTCGTGTTGTGTGAAATATAAGATTGCAGAATGGTAAATCATAATTCTCAAGGGTAAACATTTAAGCTTTTGTAGATTGAGTAGGAGGAAACATGCGCAAAACCAATACTTTACCTACGGATGCATTGCATTGTTTGCATTTTGTAACCATCTTGCGTTTTTACGGTCTGTGTGTGATTATTTTGAGAACGCTAATATTGCAAAATTGACGGAATGAATAATAAGGTTGTTGTTCCACGAACCGACTTTAATTCAATTTGACAGATCCGTCCTTGCAGGCTTCGTGCATCGAATTAACATTAATAAACTACTACTTCCGCTTTGGAATTTCAAAAGGAACCCGGTCGCAGTTTTCTGACTGTTTAAACCACAGATAATGTTCAAAGTGTTCGTATTGCAATCCAGAATTATAATAAAGGCATGTCCACGTATGGGATTATTTGTTCACAGTTCCTAACTAATGCTTATTGATACTTTTGCAAATATCTTACCTTCCAAAATATGTTCAATTTTAAGTGAACTAACTGACTCATTTCGCTTCTGCTGCTGTCTTTTCTAATGGACCGGTTCTATTTTTGGACGCAAGCGGAAACTATATCCAAAGTATGAATATAACAGCCTCCGTTAGATTGACATTGTATACTTCTAGCAATGACAAGTGACACCCTGTCAAGGTCTGCTGGCACCTTTTAAAGTGATATAACAAATTGAAGTATCACAATGTTATGGATGTGTTGGTTTTGTCGGAGGCCTTCTCATAATAAAAGTTTTATTCTAACGTCGAACAAAATGGTCCAGACATCAGGACTACACTTAAACGAACCACGGTGAAAGGAGGGGGGCTCCGCAAATCACCGTGGTAGAGCAGTCTGGTGCGATGCATTCAGTGGTGTGTGGTCCTTATTGGTATAAAATCATTAGGGAGTTACAGAAAAATGTTCTCATAAGCGTACAGATTTCAGCAATGCATCATTACATGAATCACAATTTATTCTGGTCATCGTCCATGGCAAACGAGATTAGCACAGGGAATGAATGCTTTGGGGACGCCTCTGATGATGTATACTAATATTTAGATGTATGCAAAACACACTTTACCCACCCCTGGTATAATATTGAGACGTGTTTAGAGCGAGCGAAATACATTATAATGTACTGTTGTTTTTCCCCAAAGAATCATGAGATGCTTTCCCCAATTGATTGGTCATCACATCAAAATGCAGGCAAATATCGCACACTATGCATTGGGGTTTTGGGAACACAAACTATTTTACTTTTTTCTTTTGATCTAAGAAAAAAACAAGTTTAAGTAAGTTGATTTAGATTTGCAAAAACTTACAAATTACCTGGGTTCAATGTCTTGAAAGTGTACAATGTAATGTGAAACAACTTTATCCAACTCATTAGCGAACAGTACCATAAGTTTATCAATAAACAGCTTCTAACGTTTATATTTACTGATGTGTCTTTGACGTTCGGATTTAAAAATCACAAGAAAATGAAAATAACTGTTGGAACAAGTGTGAGGTTTGGACCAATAAGATCATAAGACCTTTTGCTGACTGATCACAGGGGCGGTTCCAGGAGTTGATGTTGTAGGGGTGATTGGAGAGCATCCCTCCCCTCAAAACTGTAAACAATAACCTTTAAAGGTACTTTAAGGCTTAAGGAAAGTGGTGTCAATGTGGCTATGCATGTTTGGCTACCATATCGAAATTTAATGTCAACTTAAACACTTTATGGGTCGGGGGCGCACCTCAATGCCTTAAATCCGATAGTGATTCAAGGACGCAATGTTTGTATTTTCACTTTCACAATAGAGGCTGAATCTACAAATTTCTAATATAAATAGATTTTTAATTAAATGTGACATACCCATTGATTCAATTAAATGTGACAAACTCGTTGATTCAATTAAATGTGACATACCCTTTGATTATTTACCATGACCTTGTGTTATACAATCTAATCTAGGCATACTGTACCTTACACGAGAAACACCCAACGTCACAAGATAATAAACACGTATTGCAAACACATGTTTTGAATCATCGACATCATTCAATGTTGGTCTTAACTATCAATGAAAACAGATGGCGGTTAATGGGTCTAGTGTACATATTTTATTAAGTCATATAAAGCGAGGAACAGCTGAAGTGACATTTGAGAGTAAAATAACATATATTAAACTTAATCATACGGTTTGTAAAACTCGCAATGATAAATAAATGATGAATTTTCTCACACTAATTCTGCAATGAATTGTTAATACTTTATTATATATTTTATAGATTCTCTGGAATAGCTACATTAACACCCGTTACCGTAGGCCATCTAGATTATCCAGGAAAGCAATCACAGTTTATTAAGGCCTTCATTTGGACGGTTACTTTTTCACCTTTTGAGCGTTTTCAATGTTGGCCATGTTTTCGTTCTCAAAGTCATTTATGACCATATATTGGAAACTCGTGGTTTGTCAGATTCATTTTCAACCTTTGTCGTATTGTGTGCAATTTAGAATAACAAAATGGTATATCAGAATTTTCAAGGCTAAACATTTATGTTTGTCAATAGAGTCAGAGGAAACATGCGCAAAACCAATACTTTACCGACAGATGCATTGCAGTATTTGCATTTTATAACTTCATTGCGCTTTTTACGGACTGCGCGTGATTATTATGAGAACGCTTAGATTGCAAAATTGAAGGGATTAATAATGATGATGCTCCACGGACTGACTTGAATTCAGTTTGACAGAGCTGTCCTTACAGGCATCGTGTATCGAATTAACATAAATAGACTACTACATCCGCTTTGGAATTCCAAAGGGAACGCAATCGAACTGTTAAAACCACAGATAATGTTCAAAGTGTTCGTATTGCAATCAAGAATTATAATAAAGGCATGTCCACGTATGGTATTATTTGTTCACAGTTCCTAACTAATGCTTTTTGATGCTTTTGCAAATATCTGACCTTCCAAAATATGTTCAATTTTAAGTGAACTAGCTGACTCATTTCGCTTCTGTTGCTGTCTTATTTTACGCACCGGATCTGTTGTTCTTACGCAAGCGGAAACTATATCCAAACAGACCAAAGTATGAATATAACAGCCTCCGTTAGATTGACACTGTATATTTCCAGCAATGATAAGTGTCAAAGTCTGCTGGCACCTTCTTAAGTGATATTACATTTCGAAGTATCACAATGTAACAGCGTGTGTTGGTTTTGACGGTCGTTTCCGACAGATCGCTACCAAAATAAAAGCTTTATTCTAACGACGACCAAATTGGTCCGGACATCAGGGCAACTCTCATAAACGAATCACACTGAAAGGAGTAGCGATCTGCAGGTTATCGTTGTACAGCAGTCTGGAGCGATGCATTCGATGGTTAATGGCCATTATTTGTATAAAATCATTATGGAGTAGAAGTTAAATATTCTCATAAGCATACAGATTTAGCGATGCATCCTAACACAGATCACAATTTATACTGGTCATCGTTGATTGCAAATGAGATTAGGACAGGGAATAATTGCTTTAGGGACGCCTCTGATTATATAAACTAATATTTAGACGTATGCAAAAAAACTGAGGGGCTATCACATCCAAATATAGGCGAAAATTTGCACTAAAGTTTAGAGGACACAGACTAATTACTATTTCCTTTTGTCAGGAAACAAAAATAAGTTGGTTCAGATGTGCAAAAGGTTACAATTTACCTTATTTAAATATCCGAAAGTGTTCAATGTAATGCAGAACATCTTGAACCAACCTCTTTATGAAATGTACCTATACATTTATCAATAAACAGCTTGTTATATTTTTATTTATTGATGTAAATGGTCGTACGTGGATGTTGTTCGTGATGTCTTCGCTTGTGGACATTTTTTAAAAATCATAAAAAGGTATATAACTGTTGGGACAAGTGTAAGGTTCGGACCAGCAAGGTAGTTTAAAAACACTTTTGCTGACTGATCTCAGGGGCGATTCAATGATTTGACATAGGAAAGCAGATATATTTGGGAACATCCCTCCATCAAAACCTGAAACTATAGTGTTTAAACGTGTTTTGGGGCTTGCGGTAAATGTTGTCAAATGTTGGTGCAAGATGATGAGTGTTTTGCATGCTTGTCTACAATATCGAAATTATATATCAACTTGGACACTTTAAAGGGGGGGGGGGGCGGGGGGAGGGCGTACCCTTCCCCTTAAATCCTCTAGTGATTCAAGGGCGCAATCTTTGTATTTTCACTTTCGCAATAGAGGCTAAATCTTCAAATTTCTTCCAAAAATAGATATTGACCTTGTTTACTATGACCTTTTTAACCGTGACCTTGTTTACCATGACCTTGTTTACCTTGATCGTGTTTTATACACCATATTCTAGGCCTTAAATATCACTAGACCATAAATACATATCACATATAAATATCTTGAATTGTCGTTATCATTAAATGTTGACCTTGAAACGATAAGTGAAACCCGATGGCGGTTTCCAGGTCGAGTATACATATTTTATTAAGCCCTATAAAGCCAGCAACCGTTTCAGTGATATTTTGCAGTAAAATAACATATATGTAACTTAATCTTACAGTTTGTGAAACTCGCAATTGTACATGAATGATGAATTTCCTTACACTCTTATCCGGCTAAGCAATCATGGACATGATATGGCATAACTGATTCATAAATAGAAACATAAACTGTTTACATTAGCGTGTCTACTGTATAAACACAGATATAAATATTGGGTGTGTGGCTTACAAAGAAGCACACCTAAACGGATAGGGTTTGGTCTACTTTTAGAGATTTTACAACAAACGGGCAGTTTTCAAAAATAGATTTCAACATATGGGGAAAATTCTACAACGTTCAAGTACCGAAATCGGAAACATATCCGAAGAACTTAGGATCCAAGAAATTATTGTTATTCACGAGAAAACTCCGAATGGTTCTCTTTTCATTTACGTCCGCCGACGTCACGAAAAGTATTTCCATCTTGTTACACAGCTGTTTTATTACGGACTTAATTGTCGATATGACAACATCGTTTTCGTTTATTGTCTGCTTTTACTTATATCTTCAATAACAATCTTCCCCGAAGAATTATAAATTGCTATATTTTATATTGTTTAACATAAACACTGGGAAAACACAATAAAACGTTTAAACAGAGCTGACATATTATTTACTATTTCATATATGTAGAGAGAGAGAGAGAGAGAGAGAGAGAGAGAGAGATTGCTTTTGTATTTCTTGGGATACAGACATTTTATGGGTACCAAAGGTAACCTATTACTGTTAAATTTCGTGACGTAACTTGCGTAATATTGATGAATTTTACTGAAATGTAAGCAGGCAAAAAGAACATTACGTCCAACGATACAATGAAAGAGCGATCCTCTTTAAAACTATTTCTACAAGTATCTGCAAAGTAAAATTAATTGCGTAGCATACTTAGCAAAACAATGCATACTACGAACGATTGAAAAAGCAATGTTGATAACATAATTTTGACTAAAAAGGCGGTATTTTTAATCAAATTGAAATGATATTTTCTTTCTATCACATTTCATAGTTATAAGCACATAATATGAGTAAGATGGTAGAACTGCTATATAATGACGATATGTGTTTCGTGATCTGTTTGGAATACTGGGATTTTCATACTTTCTAAATCCGAAAGATCTCGTTTTAAATACTTTTAAATTTAGTTCAATACTGGATCAGTCATCAGTCATATCTTACTTAAAAAAGCAACAATTTGAACTAAAAAAACTAACACTTTCATATGACAGTTGGAATGACATACATTTATATTCTCTGAACGTCTTAAGAATAGCATTAGCGATGTGTCAAACGGTATTGATACTATTTTGGACAGTTAAATGCTAAATGTAAATGATGATCACGTTTGACCATTTTGTCGAAAGAAACAGTCGACATTACGTTATGTTATGTATTGAAAAGTATCCAGTTCTTCCTCTGCTGTGATGTTGTTTTATTCATGACCGGATCCCGCTGTTTCGCGGAAATTCCTAATTTCACACAAAGTGTCTCTATATTTTTGTTTCAATGGTAATAAACCTATCCTGATCGTGCAAAAAAAAATCGATTTGGTATGGCCTTATTTAACATGCAATAAAGGTTCATAATAAAGGTTTAGTAAGACAGAAAATTTACCGGTAGCCGAACCAAGTCCGATTGCTTGAAAATTCAATCAACTTTTATATATGAAGGGGGGGGGGCTCAATTTAGTTTTACACTTTCTAGACAAATATAATTAAATGCATTATAAAATAATTCATTTGAGGTTATTGTTCAAAACCAAAAAGCATATCATTCGTGTATGGATAAAAAAATAATAATTTGAAATCACTTTGCAACGGAAACCCCAGAACCTTCATATCACCTCGACAACCTGTTTACAATGATTGAGGCGCCAACAGGATTTGGAAAACGTTTCATTTATTCATCGGATTCGGAAATATATGCGCCATTTTGGTACGATAACGATTAATGACCAAATATGGAAAATCACAGCGTGACCAGATCTGGACCAATGGCCTTGCGTTATCCATATTGGGGGCGGGATATGAACCTATGCCGACGGATAAGGAAATTTTTGGACGTAGTGGGGGTTGAAGATGCATGCTGTTTTTGAGAGTAGTAAGCTTCGAGTATTAGTAAAACTCATGCAACAGTGTAAATATGCAATTGAACATGAACATATTTTTTTTTGAAATTAAGAGTTCAGTTAGGAGTGTGTCATATCACAATCATGCCTCCAAGAGATTTAAACTAGGGAAACAAACATCATGTTCCAATAAGACACTGATCTTAAATTATCCAATGACGCATCAGATCAGTTTGTCCAATTAAGACGTAAAGGATTGTTCAATAATGCAACAAGAAGACAAGAAAGATTTCTCAAGAAAGGATACCATGCAGTACTGGAAACATTTCATGTAACTCATTTAAAGGAATCTGCCATTCCTTAAACCGTTTGTATTGGGCTGGATATTCGCTATTGCTTCTTTACCATTTTTGCAGCCATTCGTATAACACTTGGATAAGTTGTCCATGTATTCTAAATAAGACATTTAAATGATATGATAAGAAGTAATAATTTGAATGAATATTAACCAATCAAACAACATTTTGGCTAACTTTAACCAAACCAAAGAGTTAGCCAGTTTTATACAATTGGTTGCAAGATCTCTGGAATCGACAATTATAGTAGAATGTAGGTGCCTTATCTATGGTTGGTGTTATATCAAACGAACAGACCAAATCGGTTTTAGACGGTAATATTGCGTGATTTATCACATGTGCTACATTGCAAATCGATTCTTTGTAACACGAAAACAGACGGATGTAGTCAGACACACTCAAGCGGTCGTGACAGATTGTTCAAGTTAATTGCGTTTAAAAACCTAAACTCTTTTATCATGTTACAAAATTGAGTCAGTTGAAAAATAACAAAGACATTTTCTGTCATCCAGGGCATTAAATGTGTAACTGTAAGACGTAGAAAACTGGCACCGGATTTTCAAATTTGATAAAAATCAAAAAAAATCTCATAATTCCAAACTTAAATTTACGATGCTCAAAATGTGAAAAAAATATTTAAAAATATTTCTTTTCATAAACATGCACTTTGTTCTGTCTATAAATACTGTCAGACTATTGCATCGTAATTGTTCGTTTTGAATTATAATAAAAACAATCTTAAAGGAAATAATTTGAGTCCTTGGACCGAGTGAAATTCGATTTGACAGTGCCGTCCTTGCAAAATTCGTGTATCGAATTAAATTTATTAGACTACTACCTCCGCTTTGGAATTCCAAAAGGAACCGAATCGCATCGGAACAGTTTGTCCAATTAAGACAGAGTGTTCAATAATGCAACAGAAAAACAAGGAAGAATTCCCAAGATAGCATACCATGCAGTACTGGAAACATTTCATGTAACTAATTTAAAGGAATCTGCCATTCCTTAAACCGTTTGTATTGGGCTGGATATGCGCAATTGCTTCTTTACAATTTTTGCAGTCATTCGTATAACACTTGGATAAGTTGTCCATGTATTCTAAAGAAGACATTTAAATGATATGATCGGTAAGAAGTAATAATTTGAATGAATATTAACCAATCAAACAACATTTTGGTTAACTTTAACCAAACCAAAGAGTTAGCCAGTTTTCTACAATTGGTTGCAAGATCTCTGGAATCGACAATTATAGTAGAATGTAGGTGCCTTATCTATGGTTGGTGTTATATCAAACGAACAGACCAATCGGTTTTAGACGGTAATATTGCGTGATTTATCACATGCCAATCGATTTTTTTGAACCGACGAAAACAGACGGATGTAGCCAGACACACTTAAGCGATCGTGACAGATTGTTCAAGTTAATTGCTATAAAAATCTTAAGTTGAGGTGTGCAATAAAGACAAACTCTTATATCATGTCACAAATTTGAGTCAATTGAAAGATAACAAAGACATTTTCTGTCATCATTTCTGTTAGCAAACATCTCACCTTCCAATATATGTTTAACTTACAGTTACCAAGCAATGGAAGGAATTTCTCTTCTGTTGATGTCTTTTCTTACAAGAGCTATTTCAGAAGCGGAAACTTTAGCCCAAAATAAAAAAACAGCTTCCGTTAGATTTACATTGTAATTCCAGCAATGATAAGTGACACCCTGTCAAAGTCTGCTGGCACATTCTCAAGTATTATTATACCACGCAGTATCACAATGTAATACCTTGTGTTTGTTTTGGCGGTCGTTTCAGACAGAGACCTTTTCAAAATAAAACCTTTATTCTAACGACGATCAAAATGGTCCAGACATTAGGACAATACTTAAACGAACCACGATGAAAGGAGTATCGCTCCGCAAATCACCGTTGTACAGCAGTCTGGTGCGATGCATTCAGCAGCTAATGGCCCTTATTTGTATCAAATCATAAGGGAGTTGCAGTAAAATGATCTCATAAGCATAGAGATTTCAGCGATGCATCTTAACACAAATCACAATTATTCTGATCATCGTCCATGGCAAATGAGATTAGAAAAGAGAATGAATGCTTTAGGGACGCCTCTGATTATATACTAGTATACTAATATTTATACGTATGCAAAACACACTATACCCTCCCCTGGTATAATATTGAGACGTGTTTAGAGCAAGTGAATTACTTAATAATGTGCTGGTTTCTTTTTAAAGGACCATGCGATGCTTTTCCCAATTGAGTTGCCATCACATCAAAATGCAGGCAAATATCGCACACAATGCATTGGGGTTTTTGGGATAAAAACTATTTTACTATTTTCTTTTGATCTATGAAACAAAAACAAGTTTAAGTAAGTTGTAGTTGGTTTGCAAAAACTTACAAATTACCTGAGTTCAATATCTTGTAAGTGTACAATGTAATGTAAAATAAGTTGATCCAACTTATTAGCGAACTGTACCAATAAGTTTATCAATAAACAGCTTTTAATGTTAATATATATTGATGTATCTTTGTCGCTCCGATTTAAAAATCATAAACAATGAAAATAATTGTTGGAACAAGCGTGAGGTTTGGTTAAAAAAACCTTTTGCTGTCTGATCTCATGGGCGGTTCCAGGAGTTGACGTTGTAGAGGTGATTGGAGAGCATACCTCCATTCAAAACTGCAAACCATAGCATTTAAACTTTCTTTGGGTCTTTAGGAAAGTGTTGTCAAATTAAAGTCCAAAATGGTACTGATTGAAGTTTGCTATGCATGCTTGGCTACCATATCGAAATTTAATGTCAACGTGGACACTTTAAGGGCCGGGGGCGCACCTCACCGCCTTAAACCCGATAGTGATTCAAGGACGCAATTTTTGTATTTTCACTTTTGCAATAGAGGCTGAATCTACAAATTTTTAATAAAAATAGATTTTTATTTAAATGTGACATACCCATTTATTTTATAACATGTGACATACCCATTTATTGTTTTACCATGACCTTGTTTTATACACACTTATCTAGGCATAGTATACCTTAAACGAGAAACACCCAACGTCACAAGATAATAAACACGTATTACAAACACATATTTTGAATCATCGTCATCATTAAATGTTGATCTTCTTACTATCAGTGAAAACATATGTCCGTTTACGGGTCAAGTGTACATATCTTTTTAATCTATATAAAGCGAGGAATAGCTAAGTGACTTTTGGCAGTAAAGTAACATATATTGAACTTAATCTTACAGTTTGTGAAACTCGCAGTAATAAATAAATGATAAATTTCCAACACTTTCATTCAGCATGTATTATATAGATTCTCTGGAATAACTACATTTACCGCACCGACCTCACCGTATGCCATATAGATTATCCAGGAAAGCAATCACAATTTATTAAGTCCTTCGACTGGACGGTAAATTTTTCATCTTGCGCGTTTACATTTTTGTCTGCCATGTTTTCGTTTTCAAGGTCATTTGTGACCATATATTGGAAAAAAGTGTTTTTGTCATATCCGTTTCAACCTTTGTCGTGTTGTGTGAAATATAGGATTGCAGAATGGTAAATCATAATTCTCAAGGGTAAACATTTAAGCTTTTGTAGATTGAGTAGGAGGAAACATGCGCAAAACCAATACTTTACCTACGGATGCATTGCATTGTTTGCATTTTGTAACCATCTTGCGTTTTTACGGTCTGTGTGTGATTATTTTGAGAACGCTAATATTGCTAAATTGACGGAAAGAATAATAAGGTTGTTGCTCCACGAACCGACTTTAATTCAATTTGACAGATCCGTCCTTGCAGGCTTCGTGTATCGAATTAACATTAATAGACTACTATTTCCGCTTTGGAATTCCAAAAGGAACCCGGTCGCAATTTTCTGACTGTTTAAACCACAGATAGTGTTCAAAGTGTTCGTATTGCAATCCAGAATTATAATAAAAGCATGTTCACGTATGGTATTATTTGTTCACAGTTCCTAACTAATGCTTATTGATAATTTTGCAAATATCTGACCTTCCAAATATGTTCAATTTTAAGTGAACTAGCTGACTCATTTCGCTTCTGTTGCTGTCTTTTCTAAAGCACCGGTTCTGCTTTTTGGACACAAGCGGAAACTACATTAAAAGTATGAATATAACAGCCTCCGATAGATTGACATTGTATACTTCCAGCAATGATAAGTGACACCCTGTCAAGGTCTGATGGCACCTTTAAAAGTGATATAACAAATTGTATCACAATGTTATGGATGTGTTGGTTTTGATGGTCGTTTTCGACAGAAATAAGCTTTATTCTAACGACAACCAAAATGGTCCAGACATCAGGACTACACTTAAACGAACCACGGTGAAAGGAGGGGCGCTCCGCAAATCACCGTGGTACAGCAGTCTGGAGCGATGCATTCAGTGGTGTGTGGTCCTTATTGGTATAAATCATTAGGGAGTTACAGAAAAATGTTCTCATAAACGTACATATTTCAGCGATGCATCATTACACGAATCACAATTTATTCTGGTCATCGACCATGGCAAAGAGATTAGCACAAGGAATGAATGCTTTGGGGACGCCTCTGATGATGTATACTAATATTTAGATGTATGCAAAACACATTTTACCCTCCCCTGGTATAATGATGAGACGTGTTTAGATCGAGCGAAATACATCATAATGTACTTTTTTTCAAAGAACCGTGCAATGCTTTTCCTACTTGAGTGGCGTTCAAGTCCAAATGCAGGCAGAATTCGCATACTTGAAGAGGACATAAATAATTTAACACTTTTGATCTAAGAAACAAAAATAAGTTGGTTCAGACTTGCAAAAACGTACAAATTATACAAAGTATTACCTAATATCAATATCCTGAAAGTGTTTATTGTATTGAGAAACAAATTGAACCAATTCATTGGCGAAATTTACCTATATATTTATCAATAAGCAGCCTGTTGCATTAATATGCATTGATGTATCATTGTCGTACTCGGATGTTGTTCATGATGTTTTCGTTTGTGGCCATTTAAAAGTAATAAAAAGGGTAAATAACTGTGCGGACAAGTGTGTATTCAAATACCAGAAAAGATTCCAGCGGACTTGCTGAAGAAATAACAACTTAAATTAAATAGCATGGGCTAATATCAATTTATGAATATTTCAAATTTATATAACATCTGTCGAACACATACAACTACTTGTGTGTGTTTTCGGCAAGTATTTTGTTTAGGTGTTGCAACTTTTTCAATTAACATTCATTGACAGTGAAAGGTGTAATATCAAAATAACATGATAAATATCATACCTCCTCTAAACAATACTTCCAAAGATTTTATAATTATTAAGTTTTTTTACCAACAACACTTAAAAGCTGTCATTCCCTTGTATATTTTGTTGCTTACAATTTTGCTATTTCAATGTATATGATTACCCTTTAAGTTATACTTTTGAAACAACTAACCATTCTACAGTGGTATGTCAACTAGTGGAACCGTGTGCATGTGGATTGCCCGTACAGCCAGGAAAACTTGTTGATGTTATCACTGTTCACTCTATTCCAATCTTGCTATATGAATTTGTATGCATGAATACGATAACGAACGGCTTATGTAAATACTTGCTCTAATATGTGTTCATTTATGCATAACATATATGCATTTATTTCCATGTCACAAGCTCATTGTTATTTTATTTGATATGTTATGTATGTCTATTAATCATGTCGGAAAATAGCTCATTGGGCTAATGTTTCTTGTTAACACATACCCAACTTAAAAAAAAAGGTTCTTGTATCTTGTATCTTGTTGTGAGGTTTGGGCCAATAAGATAATTTAAAACTCCATTTGCTGACTGATCCCAGTGGCGGATCCAGGATTTTACGTTGATATGGGTATTATATTGGAGAGTGTCCCTCCTCTAATAATCAGAAACAATAGTCATTAAACGTGCTGGTGGGCTTTAGAAAAGTGTTGTCAAATGAAAGTCTAAAATGATACAAGTTGATGTATGTTATGCATACTTGTCTACCAGATCGGAATTAAATGTCAGCTATTATGGGGTGGAGGGGGGCTCTCCGCCCCTTAAATCCGCAAGTGATTCCAGGGCGCATTGTTTGTAATTTCTCTTTCGCAATACAGGCTGAAACTAGAAATTCTCTATCAAAATAGCTTTTTAATTAATTGTAACATACTCATCGATTTTTCCATGACCTTGTATGACCGTAGGCCATATAGCTATCCAGGGAATCACAGTTTATACGGCCGTCATCTGGACGGTAACTGTTTCACCTTTGAGCGTTGTCAATTTTGGCCATGTTCTCGTTCTCAAAGTCATTTGTGACAATACTCGTATATTGGAAACAAGTGTTTCCGTCGGATTCATTTTCAACTTTTGTCGTGTTGTATGAAATGTAGGATAACAGAATTGTAAATCAGAATCCTCAGGGGTTAGCATTTATGTTTGTCGATAGAAAAGGAAGAAAATGCGCTAAACCAACACTTTTCCGACGGATGCATTGCAGTATTTGCATTCTGTAACTATATTGCGCTCTTTACGGCCTCTGTGTGGTGACTATTATGATACAGCTAAGATTGCAAAATTGAAGGGATGAATGATAGTAAATGAAACTTTCTGCTGATATGTTTTAAAAAAAATATTTTCAATAATCGGTAATATATTTGCTCAAGAAGTCGAATCCATAATTTTATTTAAGTTAAGAAAAATGCGTTCAGTTTATTAACTCTTCATTGCCTTATAGATATCCTCTTAATCTTGAAAACTCTTTTCGATCAAAGCATTTATATCTTGTCTGATACTACATCATTAAGTACAAATATTTGCACGCAGGCAAATGTCAATTTCTTTCAACGTTGTTAGCCAATGCGATCTATTTGCATAAATATCTAGAGTAAATCATTAACCACTAAAAAACAGTGTGGCTGGCACTCGACGGTTCCAACTTTTCTAAGTCGACTTTATCTTCTATCCGGCGAACACGGTACGGATAACAACGTATGTATATGTTGTTGACATAACTCACATCTAAGTGTTACAATGGCTCATTTCATTTTTTAAGTGCTTAACCATACCTAGTAAGCGCGTCCTTACGAATATTTGAGTATATATACATTTTTGAGCATCGTTTCAAACCACTTTCTTGGATTATCATGCTCCTTCATGCGATCTACTTGTTACATCGGCGCCATAATAATTATCTCCTTTGTTTCTTGTCTGTTTTTGGCGAGTGCTGTGGAGTCGATCCACGATATAGTCTCCGTTTCGTTCCAGAGAGAATAAGTCGTTTTAGCTTATTCATAAATAGACTATACTTGGACGTCTAAACGCGCCTAAAGCAGGCATAAAATTGACATATTTGAAGGCAACGTTTGTAAGAAAATGCAGGTTATAAAAGAAAGTTTTTTTGCAACATCTCAATGTTTACACACACTGTCAGGAATCATAATAAAACAAGGTCATGACCGTTAACTTGAAATTGCCCTTGTATCATAGCTAGATCAAGAAAACGTCTTGAAATATCATGCTCAAATAAGTAATTTAAACATTTGCATATATAAGTAAAATAAGCAATAAAGAGATAGAGAAACCATACAATCCATATGGCAGGCTTTTTAGGTTCTACTTTGAAGGCTACATTACGACCCGGAAATAATTCAAAGGTGAACCGGCACATGTGTCTACCTGTGTGGCCAATCGTAATAGCATTGTCAGAAAAAGCGTCCAAATGAAACTCTTATGTGTGACCTATATCTTAACACTTTTATAATCGCCTTTTTTGTTGCAGGTCTGTTCCTAGTGGCGTTCTACGTGTTGATGGTTCTCGTCTGTATCCCGGTCGTGTACGTACAGATCAAGCTGGGAGCCATCTTCAAGAGGGGTATCGTGCAGATATTCTCCATCATACTGCCCGTGCTGAAAGGTAATGATTCCATATGGTTTGAATAAAATACCTGAAGCCGTTTGCTATTTACTGTAAGACACTGGATTTTTACACTCATTTAATATATATTATATATCATAAATTTCGTGGATCTTCATATATGTTTTTCCATTGCATTAAAGATATATTTGTTTAGTTCCATTGCGACATAAATATGTTTGACGTATTTTGAATAATTTATAAATGCACTAATCCTTAAAAAGACAACCACATTAGTATACTTAACTGCTGTCTACAGAAGATAATGATCTTTATCAACTATAAGCTTCCGATCAACTTCTTAAAATTTAGAATGAAATATATGTTGTCACTTGTATATTTTCATGAAATATATGTGTTTAAACAAGGCCGTTCAATCATAGAAGAGTTTTCTCTCAAATTGTAATTATATTTGTGTCATAGTTTCATTATTTCACAACAAATTTGAGTGTATTGAACTTTAACCAGAAACAAAATAAGCATAAACTTCAGAAAAAAAAGCAATGAGTTGCCATGTATACAGATTAAAGATTATTTGAAGTTACAACTTAAGTCATTTAATGAAACAAGCCCTATTGCTGCAGATGTGCATTTTTGCAAAATGCAATGGTTACTATGCTGTGTCCATACTGCCATCATATACTCTGTATATGCGACTATTTTGTTACCAACATAGCTATGAATCTATTTGAAATAAAGCTGAAATAAATCCTCAGTGAACTTATGGCCGTTGTCTCGCCCTCAATAAAAAGTTCAGAGCCCTGCAAATCCACGCGAAGTCAACATCAAAAGATAATAAGATTTCAAAGGAACATGATAATAAAACCTGATTATTTTCGTAATTTCCGGGGCTTCAGCTTGTAGTTCTTTGTGTTCCTAGGCAGAATTAATATCATGGTGACGATGGCGTGGTCAAATATGGCAGCGTCGTGCAAATACCAATCTCCATTTAATACCTATGTAATACATATTGTAATGACCCTGTCATTATGCAGGTTACACACCTGAACATTAACTTGCCATCTTTTTGTGGAACTAATATACAATACTGAGATATATTTAAAGACTATGATATGTTTTATAAATTTGCACTTTCCTTAGGTCATGCCTGTTTAAATTCCATCCAATCATTTTATTCCTGTTGCTATGTACATACAAGGGGGGTTCTCCACCCACCTTACATATACGTGTTGAATGTATTTGAACTGATAAGTATAGCTGTTTAATCATCTTTATAATTAGATTAACATTATTTATAAATAGTTGTCATATTATAATCATTTATATTTTGAGCCTGTTCGTTACTGCTTGATTTTATGTCTTGAAGTTGTATTTCAATATTGTAAACATACTGTCATGGCTGCCGGACCGCCCGGTGGGCACTGTGAGTACCGCCCTACCGGTCCTTCTGTTCTGTAAGAGCGGTCCTCCGGTTGGTCAGCGTTTCACCGGTCCTCCGTTGATTGGTTGGACGTTTGACTGGTCCGGCCGCCATTGGTCAGTTTTGATCACGTGGGCATCTCCTGTTCTCTATATAAACAGCGTTCCTTTCGATGTCAGCAGCTGTCCGCCCGGTTAGCTCAGTCGGTAGAGCGTTGGACTGTTAATCGGACAACCCGGGTTCGATTCCCGGGCGGACAAGGTCACTTCTGTTGTGATTGGTTATGAAATCCTTTCTACGACCATTCGCACTGTACCACTGCCCCTGGCATGTACAGAAGTTGTCAGTTCATTGCAGAAGTGAAGGCACCTAGTACTGGTTCACCGCCCAGGATAGGTGTGCGGTGGTTGAACTGTCACTCTGGGACCCTTCAATGTGCTCACGCCGGGACCCGGAGTATAAACTACCAACACCACCACCAGGTCAGCAGCTTGAATTCTGAGTTCAGATAGCTCGTTTGGGTTAGATTAAACCCGTATGTTTGAACTTGACTTTTGACGTCAGATAACTCGTTTGGGTTTGAAAACACCCGTAAATCTGATAGGTCTGGTAGTTTGACCTTGCGTAAATAACAAGTTGTTTTAACGATATATATATATATATAGTTGATTGTTACCAAAAATAGTAAACGTGATAGCCCATGCAACTTAAACTGTTATCTGTTGACTATACATGTGTTTGATGTCCATGATTCGAAGTTATAAGAATACACTATACACCGTTAAACGTTCAACTCGGTGTTCGTTGTATTTCAACATCTCCCCTGACTTTTAGGGAAGTTTTGCCTCGACTGCGTAGATCGTTACAATATGTAGCATTCCACCTTTGTCTACGAAGAGGAATGGTTGTCTGGTTATGTTTTTCTTCCTTCTTTGAAATTGTTACACGGAAAGTAAACCATTTTGACGAGTAGGAGAGCAATACTTCAAGTTCTTCAAATGCTTAAATAAGTTTTTGGCTAACATTGAAAACAATTAAAAATATGTAGTGCGTATTTTTCTTGTATCGGAAAGGTAACCTACTTTAATGAAAAAAGCACTACCTCGTGCTTTATGGAGGCAAACATATAAACAGCAACGATAGTATTGTTTACTTTTTATAGATCTTAATTTCACATTGAATCTCTAAAACTAGGGAACACGATTTCTAAATTTTATTCATCATTATAACGAAAACAGTACTATTTTTTCGTTATAACTAAGCTCACAGAATATACAATGAATGTCGCAAAAATATGTTGATAACTGGATGTTGATATATGTACCATCAATGAAAAACGAGAATATCGGCGCAACCAATGCATATCCTCATAATATCATTACTGAGAAAGGTCATGACCAGTGTTTGGCAAAAGTGGCAAAAACTCTATGAAAGATGATGTTGTCAAAGTATGCCGCTTATATACACAAACCTCTCTTATACGTATAGGTTTTGTTGCTGAGAAATGGCATAGGGAAGTTAGTGTATAACGTTTGAGGCAAAATCAAAGGGGCATAACTCAATAAAATTAATTCAGCCAGACGATGCTGATAAATGGCAAATATTTTAGTTATTAATCGAATCTGGTCTTGTTAGATTTGTCTTCAATGTTTATTGAAAAATTAAACTCAAAAAGTTGAAAATAAAACTGTTTTCATATACATATATTAAACATTTGTTCTTCCGTGATGAATATTCTACCTAGAGCTGTATAATGTTTAATGAGCTAACATATAACATGGACAAGAATGTCCATAACTCACTTATATGGGCATGCTGGATTGTTAATAAACGAAATAAAGGATAATTATTTATTGCAGTGTAAGTTCGTAATACATTTCACCGAATGAGCACTAAAAGCTTCATTTTTTCGAGAGGCGTAGCCCAGTGCGCGCTGTTGGTTAACCTAGATGTGATTAATGGCTTGAAATTGAAAACTCAAAATATCAAATTGATAGTTTCACTGTTTGAAATGCATGAAATAAAAAAAATGAATATTTTGCAATATATTATTTACAAACATAATATTCAATATCGTTAAAAGAACAAAAAATATATTTTAACAGTAAGGTTATTGCACACACTCAACTATTCTATCGTAAACCCCTGATATAGAGAATAGCTTCACGTATTTAGAGATATATTTTATCAGAATTAATAAAAATTAATAAAGTTTATGCTAGCAAAATATCTAGGTATATAATTCTGTTGTATAAAATATTACGTAACGACATACGATATAAAAGTTTATGTATATTATTATTACTTTGTTTCTATACTCTATGGCGTGACATGTCGGCATGTTTTATCCAGGCAATCATGCATCTGCAACGACCTTTTCAGCCTTAATGCCTCCAGTGGTTTTGAAATGCTGTCATTACCCAATTATTTGTCTTATATATGAGGTTGTTTTGGTCGTAGTTGGTGGATTCGTGCAAATGTTCAGCAGCACGCATACAGCATTCCCTCTACGTCAACGAAAAACAAATGGTGGATAAATTTGTCCTTCTCTTAAGATGCTGTCTGGAATGTTAACTAGTTACGCTTCCACTCGTAGTTTTTGAAAATAAAACAGGATTTAGAAAATATCTTTACTACCAGTACTACATTTTTTGTACGCAAAACATTAACATCAGTTTATTTTATCCGGATATCAACTCGTCTGTACGTACTAACTGTTCTTATATCGGACAAGTAAATGACTTTGGGTGATGAAATAGTTGTATAAAAGCAAACAAGCTTTACGAAAGCAAACATAATCAGAGGAAATAAAGTGCATATAATATTATAAAGCATATATATAAAGTCTAATATATATATATATATATATATATATATATATATATATATATATATATATATATATATATATATATATATATATATATATATATATATATATATATATATATATATATATACAGATGATATACAGAAAAGTTCTCCTTATGTTTAATAAGCGTTCTATAATATTATTAATTATAAAATACAAAGGAAAATATTGTGAATTCAATACTTGAATTAATTCACTTTATAACGTTGCAAGATAACAATTTTATAAAAAATATCATCTGAATCAAATTAGGACCCACTATTATCATTCTACTTTTATACTTTATGGAACATTGGCGTGACTTGTCCACATTTGTTACTTTATCCAGGCAAGCATCTGCAACAACCTGTATGCCTTAATGCAATTTTGTCTCAACTGTTCGTGAGGAGCATTCTTATTATTTACAGCGTTGTTAGATTCGCTGATTCGGGGTTGATTTCATTTTACGAATATAATGCATGCCTGTCCATGCTAGCCCTTGACGAATTCATAAGAGATTCCTTGATTAAAGAAAAAAACGTTATCCAAATTCCATTATATGTCCTGCAATAACATCAATACATTTGATAATTTCTCCGGTAACAAGCAATATGCTTGTTATGCGATTCTATAATGAAACTGGAGACATGAAGTCTGTGAGGCCTGCAGTACTAGAAAAATGTTCAATGCACTGTCCCTTCCAATAATCAAACTACCATACTGTATTCAATGCAATAAACAGCTTAATGCAAACATCCGTCAGTATCCATTGTATGAGGAACATTTTATTTTCACGACTAATAAAAAACTCAGGGTGTGACAACAATGCAAGCACTCACACTAATTGAACTGCAGACTCTAATGCTGTTTTATATTCGATATATTATATATTTTTTGACATTTTTCAATTTCCATCCTGGTTTGTCAATTACTCGAAACAAATGAACTCAACTCATACTTTTAAGAGAGTACTCATAAATATTTTTTGAACATACAAATTGGCCGATTTTTCCAGAACCGTGTTAAAGTTAACAACTTTATTAACGTCATCTTTATCAACTTTCAAATCGTTAATGCTCTGGAAATCTAATTGATACATATATGATATCCTGTATTTCTTTTCAATATTTGAGACAACCGTTTCAGCTGAATTCATGTTGTTGTTTTTTAAATATGAAAGCGCATCATCAAAAAGCCTACGTTTAAATGTTGATAACGATGTCTTTAATAACTTTAACAACGTTCTGAATAAACTGTTATGTAACCCGTCACCCGTGGTGGCCCATGTGCGAACCTCTTTAAAGCACGTGATTCCTCACCCTGTTTTAAGTCCTCTATTTTTCTGGCGTTGTGCAATGCCGTGCATGACATATGAGCAGTTTATTTATTTATTTATTTTTTATTTTATAAGTGAACATTTCATGTATGGAAAACATTGAATCAATAGTTAAAATCTATGTTTATAAACAAGTGGAAAAAACAAAAATTGTGAATTTCAGAATTAAATCGCAATAAAATACTACTATTTTCTGGCGTTACTTTAAAAGGTTCAGACCAAGACTCAGAAAATTGAATTATTTTTATGTTTCAAACTATCCATATTATAATTAAAGTTAACAACATATTTGTTTATGAACGTAGACCAGATTACTTTAACCGATAAAGCAAAGTTTGCCATCCTTGCTTCTACTTTCTAGCACACCAGATAGGCATTTCCGGTGAATTTAGCCGTGCTGGAAAATTCCATCTGGCACTCCCCCCCCCCATGCTAGATGAGTCACGCGCTGTGACGTAATACTTTTTATCTATTTTATAATGCACTTTATGTAACCATATTATGCAATTCCAATAGATAAGTTCCATAAACATTAACTTGACAAAAATATATCTTCAAAACAAAACAAAATAACCCTTAAAAGACGTGATATCGTAGGAACTTATTGACGTATGCAGTAAATACAAATTACTGCGCGTCATAAAGTCAGTAAACCTCATCGCACGCGCTTTTTGGTGAAATGAACAAAAATGCGCTATTTATGTATTTTCTTCACAACACAACGTGATTTAAAGTATGCTAGAAAAAATATATATTATGTGTGTCCGTTCCGGATAGAAAAATCCAACGCAGGTGCCCTCGGGTCGGATTTTTCTATCCGGAACGGAAACACATGACAGATATTATTATTCTTCGACTAAATTCAGACTCAAGATATAAGTGGATACGGGGCCTTGATATGTGCATGAACATATATAGGAACTAATGCTCGTATAGCCAACGAATAAAATCTTAGGCATCAATCCATGAGGACGGCATGAAATATGTTAGTTTCTTTATCTTTTGTAAGTGTTATAAATAAACATATTTCTTTGAAAATATAACTGACCTCTGAGGTTCTATATGTTGTAATAGAACCAGACTCATAGAGGTCTGCAACAATGATGCGTCTGTGTACGTATTCGTTGTTTTTATTGTATTTTCCAAAAAAAACCTTACATTTTAATTACTATTTCACATTTCTTGCAGGTGTGGCTGTGTCCATCTTGGTGCTCACATATATTCGGTGTCTCCTTCACGCGGTGGAGCTCAGCTATGCCCTGTACTTTGCCATCGCAAGTTTAAAGGGGCTTTTTCCCTGGGCAGCAACACCAGCGAATGATAGGTACCATATTTAGTCGATTATAAAACAGAAAGAAATGGTAATTGGAACACTTCGGTCATTATCCAAGAGATATGACCGTCCTGAAGCTTGCCGGAGATGGCCGAGTTGTTACGATGAAGTAGTACAACCTAATTGTTATGAAACATTGTCTGATAATTGATGTATCGATAGGTTTATAGGTATTTTTTAAAAATTGTATTGTTGTATTTTGCTATTTTTTTACATTAAACCAGCGCATTGACTACTGAGTTCGCCGATGAAGTTTCCGTTACATATTTCATGAAGTTCATAAACGGTATTTAGAGTTGCTGTATACTGTGCCGAATATTGTATGTATGTGTTGTGATTCCAGTTCACTTAAGTTATACCATGGGCCAGCCGACAAATATTTCCAGTGAGTATATTTTATCTCATTATAATGATGTTTGCTTCTGCGATATAAATATTTATTTGTAGTAGAACTTGGATATTTGGAATAAAAGTCATCGTGGGTCCTTTTAAAGCATTTTATCCTTTTAGAAACTGAAAAGACGTAATAAAATGCCTATAAACTGATCATGGTTTCATGGCCGATTACATCATGAATTTGTCTTGACTAATGTACCGTGATGTCTATGGTCAATAAAACGTGATATACGCCTCTGCATCAGTCTATAAATGTCAAATATATCTAGTTAAAATGAAGTGTATAAAAACACTACATATGATATTAAACAAATCAGAACTTAGTTCTGTATAGTATTATTTAGGATACTTTGATCTTAGCGGCATTCGCTGTTTTCTTTCTTTGAAAGGAATTCATATTATACAAACTTTGAACATATACAAGCATTAAAAATGCACTCTCATTCCCATAAAAGATTTACCACAATTAAAACTTTGGTTTTAATATTCCAAAATGGACGAATAAAAGTCGAAATCAATGGTTCTCATGAAGGATACCGATTTGAATTTGAAAGAAATGAGCATAAACACTGTATTTCTACCTTATAGAGCTATAGTAGACCACAGTAAACCTTTTAGCATTCACCAATCATTTATTTTTTGTGCTTTCTGCTATTAAATACACGGTTACAATCTTGTTATCAGTAATAAATATTTGCCATAAATCCATTTTAAGTAAGTAGTTTAAGGTGTATCAGTCAAAATTGATGTTTGTTATACATGTGTATGTATTGATTTTGAATAAAAGTGTCATTAAGCTGAATCAGCCTTAATCACTCATAATTTATAACCGGTAGCGAGGACTTTCTACAACGGTCTGAACACATAGGCCAAGGTGGATACGTGGTCTGGTACATCGCCATCTGTCTCCTGGCAACCTGGACCGCCACCTGTCTTCTGACCTTCAAGGGCACTGCCCTTCTCTCTAAGGTGACTTTTAGTGCTTTAATTTGATGTAAGTGCTCATTTGAAATTTGATTGCCACATGCTAGAATAATAACAATAATACAAATATCGAACTACTTTAGTTCCAGTCAAACCCCCCTAAAATCCGTTAAGGCTAAACGTCGTTTACGTTATCTTATGTAAACAAACGGTCATATTTTGTATCACTGGTGCACTGTAACGCACCAAGTCTTAAAGGCCTAGTTTAAGGAATGTTTGGCATGATAATCCCCTGCTGTGCATCTTCTGCTTATTGCAATGGTGTCACAGTAGGGGCCAATTTCCTGTGTATTCGTTTATTGACCCAGGGCCATTTAGGGTCCATTTCTATAATGAAACCTCCCAAACTGCACAGCAGATCTGATAAGCGGGATCAAGGTAAGTAGATTAAGATCAATACACAGAGGTTGTGTACTGTACACAGATTGGGAGGGGGGTCACCCACAGAGGGCTTAAACTAGGCCTTTAAGGCTTACTGTCGCTCATTCATATTAGCTGTTACATAAGCAGACTGTTCTATATGATATCAATGTTGCGTCGCAGCGTATATTCTGCAAGAGAGTAACCAAATACCAAATGTTAGCAACACACATCTTTATTAATTGCCGTTCAATTAGATTCTGACTGGCAAACCATACGAAATATCAATATCATGGACAGGAAATAAGGCCTGAATTGCATTTGTAGCCTTGGTGTAGCGCAGAAAACTCATATTTTCTATTCATTTCATATACAGACTACTATGAAATTACGGACCAGACTAATACCCCACAATTTTACTTGTTACTATACATAATCTCATTTTTGCAGATAGCGTATGGGTTGACTACAACAACCTTACTACTGTTGACTGTCGTCCTTGTCTACGGCTACTCCACCATCCCGGACGCTTCCGGTGCCGTGGGCCGCCTTCTTAACAGCCATGGAGAAGAATTCCGCCATGGAGAGAAGCCGGCACTTCCGGCGGAGGAGGACTCTCTCCAGAAACTGCTAGACGATGTAGTCAACTACAGGCTAGGTCATCCCGAGGTGAGCCACAGCTGTCTGTGTGAGTGTGTGATGTTGCATAGGATAGTTATAATGCACTACAATCATATTGATTGTAATATCGCCTTTTCCTTTTACCGTATCTGTTATTTCCAACTTGTTTGTTAATACATTTGCGAAAGACAGAAGCCGTCAAGTACGTTTAAAATAAGTTCGTAATTATAGTTCAGTCAAATCGGCAATGAAATCAACAACAAAAGTTCAGAAAATTGGAAAAAGCACCAAAGTTGGTACGCATGTAATGACCCATTTTGTATCTTTCAAAATGGCTCACCGGCGACCATCTTTAAAATGGCCCCCATAATGAGGGTTCGTACCTTTTCAATGAAGAAGTTAAATTAACAGTGGGTGCTGATGTGGACGATAAACTGATTATATGTTTTTACCTGTAGTGTAAAGAAAAGAGACTCTCTAATATTATTCAGTATAAGATGCAACTAGATCCACTATGTTACAATATATTTCCTTGACTATAGTTGAACTTTGTTGTAAACAAGACTCTATTTTTTCTGGCATGGACGGGTATCCACGGGCCATGAACGTTTTGGTGGGCTCCCTGGTACACACTTAGTACTTAGTACCCGACCAATGCAGCAATTACTTCTTCATGTTTTTATCATATATGACATTTCCCCCAACATTGTGACTAAGGGCATAAAATTATGGACATAGAATGCAGTTCACATTCACATTCCATAAACCATGAAACAATACTTCCAGACTGTATCAGTTCTTTTCTGTTTCAGACGACTTTTCGGTTTCGTCGGTTCGTTCCACCCTGCACTTCCAGAAACCAATATAAACCCGAAATTATTTATTACCAACCGAGACGCCCTAACTTATAAATGTTTTTCACTCTTCATAGAATTCCAATATTAGATGTCATTTCCCTAGATGATATATCGAGTGCATACATGTGTATGCGTTTAACCGATAAGTTCCCTCCCATTTGATTTCGGCTTGTCAACAATTCGTTTTTCATATATGTTATGGCTTCATAATTTTACATAGTAACCAGAACCTCATTCATGTTTTTCGCAGCCGTGGATAGACGCCCTGAACCTGCACGTGAACAGTCTCGGGCTCTGGTCTGGCGTTCTGCCCACCCTTGGAACCCTCGTCTACAACCGCAAACTTGTCATCAACGCGTGAGTTCAGATAGCTTAGTTAGTGTAAGAGCTGATATAGATATCAGTCAGCCAGCGGCCCGTGTTATTACATGAAACTTATTTCCTGTAAAACACTGTAGGTTTACATCAAAAATATAATTATGTCAAAACATACAAGAGTGAATGGGCATTTTTTTAAACAAGTCTCAAGTATTCATTACTGTATATTTAGCTACATGAGCACATGTGTTAACAGAGGCACTGTAAACAAGAGCTGCACTGTTCAAAAAACGAGATGCACTGTTAATAAAAAATACATACAACAATTATGTCTCGGATAGAGTAAATGAATTCAATTATTCGGAGACTGTTTTTTAAATGTACACGCCGGGTAAATTTGCATTAAACCAAGAACATTTAAATAGATAGCCCCTAGGTATCATGAAAAGAGAAAAAAAGGTGATAGGCTCGAAAATTGGGAGACAAAGTATAAGTTAGCAGTACTTTGGTACTGTTGGCATCGCTATCAACAATTTACCATGCATTATAGGACTTCAAAAGCTTGCCATGGGGGTTCACCATGATACAATACTTAGAGAAATATATGATATGTCTGTAAAAGATAGGCAACATCGAAATTACTGTTCAGTTACGGATGTTACATTTGTAAGCCTATTTAGAAAAAAACTTAATTGTTACTTTTAAGCAAATATTTAGCAATAGGTCTTGTATTAAACCATTATGGTTACATAAAGGTTATGAACTTGAATGTTTTACCACCAACATTTCGATTTTAGGTTACAGGATTAAGAGTAACGGCTCATCCGTTAAGAACCCACACTGTATATATGCAATGCATGTGTGCACGTTCATGCGTGCAATACATAATAAAAAATAATCTTTAACTTGTATGTTTAATTTGAGACATGGTCTTTTTTTATCGGCTAGTGTTCGCAATTCTTGCGTGTAGGTAGGCGTTGGCGTAAATTAATGAACAATGTTCTTTCTCGTGTTGTGAAAGTTTCTCAGCTAAGCACAACAGCGGAAGTTATTGTCGGTGCATCATTAGGAACGACAAGTCATTAGGAAGTTGTATGAAATCATTTCCGCTAGAGTTGATGGAAACCGAATGAGTTCATATCGACGATGATTTGTTTCTTCGTATTCTGAATAAGTTGTTTATTATGTTATGCATTATTTCTATACGCTGTGTGATAGAAGTCATTAGTTTGCTTATAATGAAGGTCGTGATCATTTGACCAGCATCGCACGATTTTGGGCCTTCGGACAAGCATTTTCCTTTATTGAGTATTCGCGTTTTTTTTCTAATTATATGACATTTCATGAAGTAATACTGACAATAATAAAATTGTATACTAAAATTAATGTAACACACATGAAGACATGACAGAAATTCATTATTGAAATGGAGCGCTTCTTCATATATTCAAATAGGTTTACATTTTCAGGAATCTGCAGGAACTTAAAAAGACACATTTAATGATTCATATTTGTAATTTTAAAGAATCCGGTCGATTGTAATAAATCGTCAAACTGTATGCGTCAATGCCAATCCTTGGAATAAAAGGCGTTTGGAGAATCTTTAAGACATTGGAAATATAATTTGTTGATGTTTTATGTTAATGATTATTCATTTCTAAGGCCCCAAATCGCCTGATGCATCTCCATTCATTACATATTTCGTTAAATTGTTTCAAGACAAACAAAAAGCATAACTGTAATTGAAAGAATCAATTATACTTCAAAACGCAAACATTATAGTACCGTTGCCATCCCTTTTCGTGGACAAATACAAATGTGAAATTCAACTCCACACAAAAACCTGTTGGTGCTAATTGTTGTACAAATGCGCCCGATCGATGAGTCTTGTGATCAAGCCATTGTTGATATGTTTTCTATTACAAAACAACTACATGAATTTAACACTTCGACTACGGATGTGAAGTTTGGGGTATGTTTCAGGTCGTGGATTCTGCTATTGCTTGTGTATAGCATCCTCCCACAGGTGGCGCTGTTTGCCCTTGCGCCCTACATAGATCCCCGTGACAGCACCGGCTTCATCTCTGCAAACAACGGCATCAAACCAGGTCATTTTGAAAGTTCATTTTCTTCTTATAAGTTCACCGCATTATTGATTTTAGAAATATATCAAATTGAAGATCGTAGTATAAAATATGTTAGTATACTTGAAATATTTAAATTGACGGCCTATGAAATGTGTAATGCAATGAAAATGCAAAGGGGTAAAGAATTTCCAGAACCGTATTTTTCGTTCTATTTGTTATAGGATTACCGTTCTTGTTCATCGCCATTCCGGCAACGTTGGATCGGCTGGAGTTGTCTCCCTTTATCGGCTTCTGTCTGTTTATCTGCATCTTCCTGTTTGGACTTCATCACCAGGTTTTTGCTTTGTTCCAATATATGGATTAACTTATTTCACTACATGTTAAGTCATTTAAAAATGTAAGCATTTGATATATTTGTTTTTCGCTTATTTCATGTAAGTTGTGTGACATCGTGAAAATGTGTAGTTTCTGAATCTGCCTCAATTCAAAGGCAAAGAAATCAATTCTTGTTCGTTTTACCTAAATGAAAAATAGCAATGCCCGTAATATGATAAGGATTTAATCTGTTTTATGAGAGAATCTTCATTTTCAACAACACCCGAATACTGTATCTTGAAGGAACCTGTTACTATGGATACTTTGCTACATTCACAGGCACTGCACCTCCTTGCGATCTGGGAGAACCTGCTTCCCTGCACTCCCAAGTTCCTGATGTCCTACTTCCGGCGGAGGGAGGTACTCGTGGCCGCCGCGTGTGGGGTCTCCTTTCTACTCTGTGTGCCCTACGCCATCCAGGTATTACGTCTCTGTGTATTCCATTCGTAGTTTTACACCTAGTTCTAAAATGAACACCATCGTATGTTAATAATTCATGTGTGTCGTTTTGGTCGGATTTAATGACAATGGCCATACAAAATAAATGTTTTACGGTTGGCGATGTTCTTCATACACGTGTATTTTGGTGAAATAGCCTATGTATCTAATGTACACGGGTGCTGAAGAGCTATTCAATATTGGTCTTATTGGGATAAAAAAAACGATGTAGCTAATCGGAATACTTGTTATTGATTACTGCGTAATAGAGTAAATGAAGTCAATGTTGTATGACCATCAGATTGACATACGTTGAATAGTGAATTAGTATAGAATAAATTATTATGCCTTACAGGGCGGGATCCACCTGTATGCCGTCGTGAACAGCTACGTTGACCGTCTGGTGTTCACCTTGATAATCATCTCCACCCTCCCCTTCATACTCGGATACAGTAAGTATTACCTCTCAATGTTCGGGCTAATAGGAAAACAGTTTTTAGTTAAATGATACTTAAGTATGCATTTTAAATTATCTCAGACGGTCATTCTGTCTTCGACATCAAATACACAAACTTTATTAAAAAATGCGAATGCAATCAACTAAACAATTCATTATTTGAATTAAGTTGCACAAAAGTTATTCTTAAGATTTTGAACACATGTAATAGACGCTACATCATGTAGATATCTATATATATATATAATAAGGCAATTATTTATTAAAGACAATCACGATAAACATATTTTTGTTTTGTGAAACCAAGTTTAAGTTCGTATTAATTCAGGTAAATGAAATACTATACTTAAGCGTGTAACGATTAAGATTTTTTAAGAGAACTGGCAACTGCATGTAGTTTGGTTAATCATTTTGAAGAGTTCTCTTCTACCAGATGTGCATTTATCAGATCTCATGATAATAAAGTTTTCTTAACCCGCGGTCGATGACTATTGGTTACCATATCGGTGTGTAGTTGTAAACCTCCGTGAATGGTCACCGAAGCACACTTACCTGGTATTTAGACTACAATATTTTGTCCATTCGAGCTATCCAAATCGAGCTATTTTGTCCGTGTGTCGATCTCATGGTCGGAGAATTATTAAAAAAAAATGTTCTTGTACTCTATGATGCACCGAGGGACCGAATCGCTCGATTCGGAAAGCTCTTCTGGCCAATACTGCAGTCCAAATAACTGATCACCATGCACCGAAGCAGGCCGGCCCAATATGTTGGTTTCCATTGTCGTACAAATGCTATACTCTCTTAACAACCGTTCTTACTTGATTTCTGTTTTTGTATGGGTTAACGATGAATCATTTCTAGCGCAAATTCATCAACGGAATGATTACACTTCCATGATTTCATTCGCAAGTTTCATGTTTCGTTACGTCTTCGTCATCACTGACATGACGCTTCCTCCTCGTAAATTGCTTCCAGTCTGTACAATGAACCAATTCGTTTACCCTTCATTACGGAAGCGTGGTCTTTAAAGATCCACTTTTATTTCAGTCACAAGAAATACACAACAGATAAAAAAAGGACTAGTCTCTTTAACAAGAACCAGAACGTGCGGAATTATTTATTTTCGTAAACAGAAAATGTCATCGTAATTAAGAATGATAAATTGTATATTTCGATAAGCAATTCTACCGATTACCATTACAACCATTAGAATACAAGCTATATTGTCAGCCAATGGTATTGCAGATAGGCAAAATCAAGATTATGTACCAGTCTTGATCATTAGAAATTTCAACTTTCGCGGGTGTTTAAAGGTCCGCCCACTGTCACTCATCCGATACACACTCCCTGAGTTAGATTTTGCGTTGACAATGTGTCACCCAATGAGGTCGTATTCTAAGACAGTTAGATGGCCTGAAGTAATATTTTAATTATGAAGAAGGGCTCGTTTGCTGCGCTCACTCCACCAATTCTTAATCATTAAAATGTTACTTCACCTCATCTTACTATATAACGTAAGGATGAACTGACGTACGCAGTCGCGGTTTCGGCAGGCTGTAACTCCCTAACAGTCCCAATTTTAGTATCTGATTGTTTCAGTTCATATCTTAAACGTATAGATCAATGTAGATATAACTATTCAATTTAACCCGTGTTTCATATAATACCAATCAAAACATTTTTCTTGCAATAGTTTGTGTGATTTTCAATAATATTTGCGACAAACATAAAAAGACTGGAATATTATTATAGTGCAGTAACAAATAAATAACACATAGCTGTTCGGCCTTCATCATTAAGTCGTTAGTCAACATTTGTTTGTTAGGAATGTCCCTGCAGTTAACAGAACAGAACAGAACAGAACAGAACATTTATTGTTAACTTGAACATATACAGTTCATCGTTATTACAATTACACGCTCACATGGCATGGCAATAGCTGTTAAATGCGAGACTGCATATACATATATGACTATAATTAATGGTTTTAACATGTTAAAAGCAATGAAGTCAAGCATTATTATTCAATGCGTTATATCGTAGCTTAAAAGCATGCTTGCAAAACAAAACTAGTTTTCGTAGACATGCAGTATTTTCAGAGTTGTATAAGTATTAACAAACTTGGTCTTCCATCGTAAAATTTAGTTATTAAGTATGTTTCCTAATATCATTATATTGTGGACAAATCAAAACAAAGTGATATTCGTCTTCAATATCATTAGGAATAAATAAAACATATTTTCGTGCATTACTCGTTAACAAGTTCAGCCATTTAGTGTTCTTTAAATTAAATACTCCATTAGAAGTACGTAAAACTGTATTAACTGAAATGATATTAAGTCAGTAGTAATTTATTATTGAATGAAGTATTTGTTTCTTTTTGTTTCAGTCAAGCAGGAGGTGTTGTACATCCCCATAGAGAGGGCGTTCATGAGCTTGTGGTACGGGCTGGCGGCCCTTATTTCTTCGGTAGGCATCTTTACTGCATCTCTTCCTTGTATTCGTTTAAAATGTCCGCTAACATGAATGTAAATCATCTATTTTAGTATTTTGTTACTGATATTTTTATCTGTTGGTAAATGCCATAAAGGCAATAGCAGCGGTTTCAGGGTGTGATTTCTTCTAATAAAAAAATACAAATGCGACGAACAATACCTTAGCTAATATACACACATGACTTATAATGTACTGATGAAAGGCAATTTTACGATTTGTGCTGTATCGTTTCTGTTGCAGGAAAACGAAATATAATACACTTAAAGCTGTAATCTCACAGATTGACCATTTTGACATCTTTTGTATTTTTGGTCTTGGAATGAACCAATCTTTGCGTCCATACATGTATCGGAAAACCTGTGATATAAGAGTGGTGCCAAAATATCAGATCGCAGATTTTTAATCGTAACGTTCAAAAATTGATATTTTTTGGCTAACGCTTATATAGAAAAAATAGTTTTTCTGCATAAAACATCAATTTTCGAACGTAAATATGAAAACCTGCGATCTAATCCTTTGACAGCAGTCTTATATCATTGGTTCTCAGACAATTACGCACAAATTGGCTCATTCTAAATAAAAATGCTGTCTAAACGGTCCATGTGTAAGCGTGCAACATTCAATGGTTTCTCATTTATTGTTTTGCTCAACCCAAGGTGTTGCTGATCTACTATTTCGCGGTACACGTGTACCCGGTGCCAGTGGTGGGCTACGGGCAGCGCTGGGCGGAGGCTCTTGGATGGGCGGTGGCAGTCATTCCTGTGCTGGCGGGGCTTGGACTTGGCGCCGTACATGCCGTGTACTCGCAGAAAGGCACATTGAAACAGGTACGGGCTTACATGTACCAGTGAAACATGGATAGCGTTGTAACTTATTTCTCATTAATAGTCGGAGGGAAACTTAAAAGTTCATTGCTTAATACTTAATACTTGAAACGACAAACGGACAGAATATAACAAAATAAGGAGTGTTCAATTGTACCACCATATAACTGTCAGTAATTAAACAGGAGTTCTCTTCATAACTCGATATCGTGTGCCATCATAAGTTCATGATTTCTTCTTTCAACATTGTATACTTAACATTAAATGTCTTCGTAATAGTTAGCTGACATGAAGTAAAATCTTAATGAGCAAGAATGGGGGGAGTGAGCTTTGATACCTCAATCTACCTCTCTGTCATTGCCAAAGGTTCACATGTCTGGCAGTGAGTGGGTATCGGATGGATGGCATTAGGCGGACGTTTGAACTACCGCGAAACTTGAAATTCTCAATGATAAAGCGTAGCACTTAATAATTGCCTATCTGCAATTTCATTGGCTGAACCTGTAGGTTGTATTCTAAAAATAGTGTTTAAGTTGTAATATATACATTTAATAAAAGCTGAACGTAGTAATATGAAAAGTGACCTGTTGGTAATCGCAGAATTCCTATTTTAGCGACTGGCCCAGTCACTACGCTCCGAGTCGTTCAACACTTGTGACGACAGTAACGACTACACCGGCGAGACCGGCGAAACCAGTCTACAAACGCCCCACTCTCACATGACCGGTGAACCAGTCTACGAGAAAACCGAAACGGAAGTGTTCGTGCAGCCCATGGAAGACGCCGAGGACCCAGAATGTGTGTAGGACGATATATCTGCGGGACAAGTATTCGTGTATAAAAAACTTGCTTAATTAAGAAAATGTGAAAAGCGCGTGTGTTTGTCAAACTAATCGCATATTCTTGAAGGGCTAGTCTCGAAGTTGGGTTAGCTAACAATCAAAGCATTCTCTATTATTTATTGATTGGATTTTTAAATTTCCTTTTTCATCAGATTCAACTCACCATTGTGTTACATTTGTGTAACGTAATTGTGTCATTTACATGTTCGTTGCTTGTAAGTTATACTTTGTATACATTTGAAGACAAGACAAACAAATGTTTAATTACAGTTTTATCCCGTGTTTCCATGTAGCGTACTTCACGTTCGCTTTTCTCGATTCAGCGAATTTGGGTTAGACATTTAGACCCGTATAATATAATGCTGTTTTATAACTTTACGGGTCTTAAAGCTGCACTCAACATATTGAACGTTTTTAACAACTTTTTTTTTTTTTTTTGCCCTAGAACGAGCCAATTTTTGCGAAAATCCATGGAAACCAGTAATATAAGATTACAGACAAAAAATAATTTATATTTAAGTTAAAAAAATGATGTTTTATGCATTTTTCTTATACCGTATTAAGTAACGGTTTAAGCCATAAAACATTAATTTTCGAACGGAAATAAGAAAACATGCGATCTGATCTTTTGTCAGCAATCTTTTATCAATGGTTTACAGATATTTACGCAAAAATGTGCTCTTTCTAAGACAAAAAATAAAAAAAGTTGTAAAAATGGTATGTCTGTGAGAGTGCACCTTTAATAAAGAAGAGATTGTTTACCACTTGCAACCTATACCACAATTGTTATTTAATTTGATTAAAGGCTTTATAAGGGTAAGAGTGGTCAACTGTTTTATGTGTCCGTCTCTCACCCAAGAGATTGTGGGTTCGATCCCTACCAGGGGTACCTTCTCAATGGACACCGGTTACTCAGTAAGGATTCTATCAGCTGTCAGCTTTTGTCCCAATCGAGCTTAAAGAAATTAGTATAAGTTTTCTTGTTATGTAAAAGTGATGCCAGCTATATATTATGTTAAACAAATATAATGTATGTTATATTATTTATATAATACAATCATTTATTATATACTTCTACCTATGTCGTTCCATTAATTTGTATTTGTTTACCTGGTTGTAGTATGCATGCATTGCTGTATTTTGTCAAATTAAAAAAAAAATGAATTTAAGTACATTTTTAATTTATTATTCCCTTCAATTTTATTAACAATTCTAAAACATTCTATGATACATGTAAATCAGTATTTCTTAAAAATATTACTTTCTTAGTATTACTAATACTAAAAATTAATGCATGTGTATGTTATGTTGGTGCATCGTTTTATAGTCTTTAAATAAAACTTAATTGTTAAAAATTGTTATACTATCTTTATAAAACGCTTTCTAAATGCATTTAAACCAAAGTATAGCATTTTAGTGTTTAATATAATGTTGTCTGTTTTGTAAAAGCAAAAATTTAAAATGTAGCTAATTGACATTAGCTGTGGATATATTTGTTTTGAAATAAATCTGTTTTTTGAAATAAAAGGAATTTAAATGTTGTCCATTTAGAACTGTCAGTTTTGTTGTTGAGAGAATTCTAATTTGAATTTATTGTCAACACACTCACTAATTGATATTTCAAAGCATATGCAAAAATATTGCTAAAACGGGACAAAAATAATTTAGAAGCAACGAGGAGTGGTGGCTTAATTTAAATTAGCTTTAAGTCCTACCTAATAACAACTTTTTTTAAATTAATTTGTTAAAGGAAATAATTCATTTAGTGCTCTTTACACTAAATACTTCATTAGAAACCAAATTGTAATTACTGCAATTACAGTTATGGCGAAATTACTAATATTTGTAATTATTCTGTAAATATTTTTTTGATACGAGGTTCGTCTCCGGGCTGGTATCCAATATTGGTCTTAATTGGATCTAAGAACGATGTAGCTAATCGGATTACTTGTTATTAATAGCTGACTAATAGAGTGAATGAAGTCACTCATGTATGACTTTAGTATTAACTTAAGTTGATTATTTGATTCCACCCATGAGATCGCATTCTATGCCGATATTCCATGTGCACGCAGTCCACATCCGCAATTTTGAACAAGTTGAATAGTGTTGCCACTACGTGTCCGCTGATCAAATGCGGACAGGATTTGGCATCGAACACGTGGCAAAAACTCATGTTTATGAACAAGTAATGAACTAAAATGCGGAAAAAAAACATTGCAATAAAGGAAAAACATACGGAGAACAAAGCTGTGAAATATTCATTTGTTCAAATTGAACGATTTTTTCTCTCATGAAAATGAAACATTTAAACTGCATTTAAAAAAAAGTATGTGTCTGCTAATGTGATGAAACAATCAGGACATGCATGCATGCGTGCGTGCGTGCGAACGGATATTTAATTATTTGCTAATTATAAAGCGAAATCATAAATGAACAACATGAAAAAAGTGGATCAAAACAACGCTGTGAACACGGTTCTTGGAACGTGATTGCAATCGTTGCGGAAAACATTATTTTCCTTTACTCTTGGCTTAAGCTTAGTGAGTACCTCTAAAATGTCAAATAGATCTGTTTTTGTTGATTTAACTCATCTCTAAAAAAAAGTATTCAATGCATGCGTCTTTTTCATTTCTTTCCAAGCTTGAGACACACTTGTTTAAGCCTAAAACCTTGTCCCAATTTCTCGGAACACTTTAAGTCCCATATAAAAGGTTTAAGCTAAGACCACTTGTTTTGTTTTTGTATCATGTGTGTAATTTTTATTTTGGCCATCTGACATAACTACTTCTCAAACTTAAAGCATTCAAAATGCGAAATATTTCAAATAAAATATAAACTTTTTCACATAAAATATCGATGGTTAAAATATTCCGGCGTAGTAAAGGATGTTTAAATATCATTAAGTTATGTCTTTTAATTACATGGTAATTATTAAGGTCGGACAAAACAATGTCAAGTAATTAAAGGGCGACAACTCATGTAAATACTTACGCGATTCAGCGGAAACACATGCGGGCACTACCACACCTAAATCATACACAATTCATGTAATAACGATTGTAAAACAAGTTATATTGATCATGTTCGATGGCACTGTGAGGCGAGAGTGCGACCTATGTAAAGTCCATGGAGGCATTGCCGTCGAACGTTGAATGTCGTATCGACCCCAACCACCTCAACCCGGATAACATGGGCTTGTATCGGAACGGAACAGAACATATTTTATTACAGGTGAATTTTACTTAAACTCTACCTTTTTGTGTAACTTTGACCTAATTTACAAAAATATTAACATTACATTTATACGTGTAATTAGCGAGATCCAAAATAATTAACATATAAGGATGACTTGAAATGGGACAAAGCTTCACCTACGAGAACGCGGAAGCCATGATTCACCTGCGATAACACAAAGCCGAGCTTCACTTACGATAACGCGAAAGCCGGACTCACCTACAATAGCGCAGAAGCCGAGTTTCACTTACGATAACGGGAAGCCGTGACTCACCTACGATAACACAGAAGCCGAGCTTCACCTTCGATAACGGGAAGCCGTGACTCACCTACGTCAACACAGAATCCGAGCTTCACCTTCGATAACGCGGAAGCCAGACTCACGTACGATAACACAGAAGCCGAGCTTCACTTACGAAAACGCGGAAGCCGGACTCACCTACGATAACACAGAAGCCGAGCTTCACCTACGATAACGGGAAGCCGTGACTCACCTACGTCAACACAAAAGCCGAGCTTCACCTACGATAACGGGAAGCCGTGACTCACCGACGTCAATACAGAAGCCGAGCTTCACCTACGATAACGCGGAAGCCGGACTCACCTATGATAACACAGAAGCCGAGCTTCACTTACGATAACGCGGAAGTCGGACTCACCTACGATAACACAGAAGCCGAGCTTCACTTACGATAACGCGGAAGCCGGACTCACGTACGATAACACAGAAGCCGACCTTCACCTACGATAAATGGAAGCCGTGACTCACCTACGTCAACACAGAAGCCGAACTTCACCTACGATAACGGGAAGCCGTGACTCACCTGCGATAGCGCAGAAGCCGTGATTCACCTTAGATAACGAGGATGCCGTGATACACCTGCCTTAATGAGGGTGTCGTGATACACATACGATAGCGAGGAAGCCGTGATTCACCTACGATAGCGAGGAAGCCGTGATTCACCTGCCATAACGAGGGTACCGTGATTCACAAACGATAGCGAGGAATCAGTGATTGACCTGCTATACCGAGGATGCCTTGATTCACCTACTATAACAAGGTAGCCGTGATTCACCTAAGGTAACGCAGAAAACGTGATTCACCTCTGATAAAGAGGAAGTCGTGATTCCCCAACGATAACGACGAAGCCGTGATTCACCTACGATAACGAGGAAGACGTGATTCACCTACGATAGCGAGGAAGCCGTGATTCACCTACGATAGCGAGGAAGCCGTGATTCACCTGCCATAACGAGGGTACCGTGATTCACATACGATAGCGAGGAATCAGTGATTCACCTGCTATAACGAGGAAGCCTTGATTCACCTACTATAACAAGGTAGCCGTGATTCACCTAAGGTAACGCAGAAAACGTGATTCACCTCTGATAAAGAGGAAGTCGTGATTCCCCAACGATAACGACGAAGCCGTGATTCACCTACCATAACGACGAAGCCGTGATTCACCTACGATAATGAGGAAGCCGTGATTCACCTACGATAATGAGGAAGCCGTGATTCACCTACGATAATGAGGAAGCCGTGATTCACCTACGATAATGAGGAAGCCGTGATTCACCTACGATAATGAGGAAGCCGTGATTCACCTACGATAGCGAGGAAGCCGTGATTCACCTACGATAACGAGGAAGCCGTGATTCACCTGCGATAACGAGGAAGCCATGATTCACCTGCGATAACGAGGAAGCCGTGCTTCTCGAGAGTTGCCACCGAAGTCTTGCACGGCTAGATCATAACGAACAGCTTCCGATTCAGGCCGGAGTTTTACACAACAAGTTTATGTTATCGAGCCTGATATGAAGTGAAATGAAATTCACAATTTATGCTCCCAATTTCGAATCAAAATGGACTTAGGACACTTCTTTTCCCTTTGATAATGTTTTTTTTTCTGCATTAGGCTAAGCAAATTTACTGTTTAGTTTCTCGGCCACTATATTTTATTTTATTTCCTTCATGTTGTATCAATCATTTGCCCCAAACAGACATTAATAAATAAAGGAACATCTTCATACTGTGTTTAAGTATTTCAAATGGTGCGTTATGCGGGGCGCCGTTACGCGACTAAATGCAGTGACATATCTGCCGCATACTGCATGTGGCTGCGTGGCGTCTTCATGGCGCACTGTATATACGGCACTGTTTCAGAACTCTTCATATTTCAAGAGTTAATCTATCATTTTCTGCCGGTCTACAACTTACAATCATATTTCATTCATGGCCATGTTTCTCGCACCTTTCATTGTGATATCCACGGGCGTTACTGTGTATCATTGTTATTATAATAATACACTTATTTATAGAATATCTAATAATAATATAAATAGACTGAATAAACAATAATCGGAAGTCATAAAAATAAAAATAAATCGCTTAAATAAGGCATTTTACTATCTTTTTGAAGAATTGCTATTCCAGAATAGAGCTCTTGAAATATAATACTATAACATGTTGTTTTCTTTTGTACCACTTCATGCATTTATACAAATAACATTTCCACGGAAATGTAATATAAATCTGCCATATAAACCTTCAAGTTTTGTTTTATGACAAACTCCCAGGATTTCAAATCTTGGGTGCATTTGTACGGGAACTAGCGGTGCTGGTTCCCGAGCCTGGCTCTCAGAGCCACCGCTCGTGCGTGTGGTCGTGCATGGTACGAGATCTGTCTCCTCTCTTCTGTCTTTCCTTTTAGCTCTTTGAGCCACCATCGAACATGTGTATGTGGTCGCACATGTTTCGAGATCTATCACATCTTGATTACTTTCTTATGTATGCCTCCCTTGCCCACACTTTCTCTTCCCTTTATACACCCTCCCCTCTTTTCCTCTTTAATCTCAAAAACTTTCTTATAATGCTTTCAACCTCTCAGCTTCCGCATTTCATCTCCATCTTTGCTCTCTTTCCCTGTCATTTCACACTTTTGCCTGTATATCTTCCATACCTCCATCTATGTCTTACCACTATTCCCCCTTTCTCCACTCTCTCAATTCCCTCTCAACTCAAATGTCCCTCCCCTATCTTCCACTCCTCTTTCTCCATTTCTCTCTTCACCTCTTTATATCCCCCTTCTTTCTTCCCCTCTTTAACCCCAGTTCTTCTCCCCTCCCATCCCCTTCTCTCTAATCTTCCCCCTCCTCTTCCTCCCCCTCTTTCTTCCCCTCTTTATTCCCTCTCTACTTCCATCTCCCTTTTCTCTAATACCCCCTCCTCTTTATCCCCCTTTCTTCTTCCCTCCTACTTTCTCTCTAATATTTCCCCCTCCTCTTTCTCCCCCATATTTCTCATTTTGATTTCGTCCCTCTCTTTCTACTCCCCCTATCCTTCTTAATAGCTTTTCCCTATATATATACAATTTATCTTAAAAGAAGCGCGGAAAATCATTTCATTTCATAATTATATATTGTATAGGGTGCACATTCACGCATAATTAATGAATTCCCGACGATGTGGTTTAAAAAATATGGACAAAATCAAGCATGTCAGATGATAACTTGTACGAATAAGGAATAGGGAACTAGTAATAAGAAATAATTCATTATAAAATTGTCTATGTTTTTTTTAACTTTGACCGAATATCAAACGTTTTCTTGGTGTAAACGGAAGTGACGTCATGGAGCTTAAAAGGCACGCAGAAGTGTCAAAATGGATATGAACAAAATATTCGTTTTCTCAATTTTCAGTTTTATTTTCTGCTATGCTCTTGGACAAAGTGATACTCATTTTACTGATATCATTTACAAGATAGTGTACGAAGATTGGCAGCTGGGAGTGTTTGCTGGGTTCATTACAGAGAGCATAAGAACTCATGTTCAATTTCCATGGGGTGAGTTTGGGGGTTCAATTTCCATAGTGTGAGTTTCGAGCAAAAATGAATTATATGTAACAACTTATCACTGTTTCAGCTTATCAAGAATTATCCTTATCAAGCAGATCATCAGCAAATACTGTGAATAGTATATTATGTCTAAAACGTTTGACAATTATCAAAACAATTATTCGCTTGCGTAATCCAATTTCCTCTGTTTCTCTGCTAAACATGCTAGTCTTACCAAGGCATAGATGATGTTGTACTTGGGAGACCAGTTCATACACAACACAAGAAATGTAAAAATGATAAACGCCCATTAGTGTGGCGACCCTGGTGCAATATGACCCTGTGCCTTCATTCTTACACTGTGTTTACTGTCTCTATTACAAGTGAGAGTTATTTCCCTTATTATTAAAGACTCCATTTTCACTATCAGAACTTATGCTTTTCAGATTTTGCAAATTGGATGTATGGAGCTTCTCTAGATGGAGATAATCTCCCAGATATAATTGCAGAAGAAGAATTTCCCAATAAGGTACTTGAATTACTTTTTAACAGAATTCTGTCTTGGGTTGAGTGAAGTTGGGCAAGGTGATTGGTGCCTGGAAGTGCGCTTTAGTCTAAGGCTGTAGATTGGGGATTTTGATTTTTTTATAGTAGATCACATGATACGTATATACTTAATTCGCAACACCTCAATCAAGTTAAATTGAAGAAACGCCACTTATGAACTTAAACTTGGTCACAGCACAAATTAACCAAAAATCACATTCACCGTGAATAACATGCTACCAGTTTATTATGAAAATTGATTTTAATGGGAATTATGGCTGTTTCAGCCTAAAAGAGGTCTAAAAGATGCCCCGAAATAGCTACAGACTTCATTGAAACATTATAAGAAGTCATTGTAATTTTTAACAAAACATGAAAATATATATATATATACATACATGTAAATAAATGAATATACTAATATGTGTCAAGTTTCTGACAGGTTTTGGACTTTGAATTACCTCTGTTGATTGGTGCTGGCCTTGGCATTATTGCTACACTGCTGTTAGTGCCAATTACATTGTGTGTATGCTGCTGTCGCTGTTGCGGACGGTGTGGTGGCAGCATTACATCAGCTGACATTGGCAAACACAAGAAAGCATGCCAGATTGCAAATGGTGTCATTTTACTAGCATGCATCGGCATAGTAGGGTAAGATCTGCTGCAAGTGTTTGAAGGATTATGTGGTCCATTTTGCTCTCAGTGGTTTCACTTGTATTGATTCTAGCTATTTCTCTTAATTATATGTCTGAGACTAAACATTTCTGTTTATCTGAAAAATGTACAGTTGAAACCCATTGGCTCTGTATTGCTTGGGTCGATTTCCTCATTGGCTCAAACTGGATGTAAAGGACTGATTGGCTCGATATTTGCATGTCTCTGGGATATTAAGCCAACAGGTTTCCACAGTATATATATTTTTTTTAACTAATGTAATCAGTAAAATTGCAAAATTTTCCCTACATTACATATGCTGCAAATGTCAATTAACAAATTTATGTGTAGAGCAATGGCTTTCTGTGTGCCCATGAGCGTGGATCGCCTGACTGGCAGCCCGGGCATTGTGCTGGAGTCGGTTGAAGCCTCCATCGAGGATGTCATCACATTTCTACACATGTTTCTCAAGGTGACACCCCTCTTCACAATTGACTTAGTCAGAATTCAAAAGTAGCTAGCAATCTTTGTATGAGGGGCATTCAGATATGCAACTGAACCTATAATAGTTTTGCTGTATTAAATTGTTCTAAAGTTATTGCATAATCTGATGAAGCTACATTTAAGGAAATAATTTTAAACATTCAGTAATATACAAAATATGACAGGCATGTGTATACATACCCCTAGGGTAAGATCACTTGAACACCTGCATTAAGTACTAAATTGTAAATTGTTGACCTGTTCCATGACTCAACAAATGACTCAATACATTCCATTGAAAAAATAAATATCTTTGGTCCTAAAGCAGTCTATAAGAATAAAATTGTCATACATTTGGACGTTTATTTAGGCTTACATGTACCTATAAAATGTTGGTGCTAGCATGTCCATGCTTGTAAATGAAGAAAGTGTTGATTGCTAAATTTGTCTTTTATCTTCAGTAACTGAAATACATTTTCTGTATATCAAAGGGTATTTGCAGTATGAAAGAATTGTATTTTTTAGAACATGGTTGACAAGTTTTTCAAATCATACACTTTGTATAGTCTACATTAATACTTTCACTTCTACACCTAAACAACTACCCTTGAGATTCTAGGAAATGATAAAGAGCCAAAATTATTGTACAAATGTATGAAGGTGTAAGGGGGGGGGGGATTAAAAATTATCAAAATACTGGATTTTTCACTGGCTACCCCAATTGAGGCAGGCAAGTGAATCCTGTGCCCTAGTTGCATTTTACTGTGTATCTCTCTGAAACTTTAAAAATATGGTGTTGAACAAAGATTTTAAAGTTAATTATGATTTTTTTTAAATATTATAATCAGTCTGTCAGTCACAAATCTCATTTAAAGAATATGCTTTTCTTTCAAGGATATTACAGCCGTTGTTCTTCATAATGCAAACAGCACAACTGAAGATGTTAAAACAAGAATCCTTAGTAAGAGCATTTATGTTCAACATACAGACTGTTATATTTGTTATGCCCCCTTTTGAAAAAAGTGGGGTATATTGTTTTGCACATGTCGGTCGGTCTGTCTGTCTGTCTGTCGGTCGGTCGGAATACCAAATGGTTTCCGATCAATAACTTGAGAACGCTTTGACCGAGGGACCTCATACTTGGTATGTGTATTGGTCATCACCAGCAGATGAACCCTATTGATTTTGAGGTCAGTGGGTCAAAGGTCAAGGTCAGTGTGACCTTTACATGAAAAACGGTTTCCGATCAATAACTTGAGAACGCTTTGACCCAGGAACCTCATACTTGGTAGGTGTATTGGTCATGACCAGCAGATGAACCCTATTGATTTTGAGGTCAGTGGGTCAAAGGTCAAGGTCAGTGTGACCTTAACATGAAAAACGGTTTCCGATCAATAACTTGAGAACGCTTTGACCCAGGGACCTCATACTAGGTAGGCTTATTGGTCATGACCAGCAGATGAACCCTATTGATTTTGAGGTCAGTGGGTCAAAGGTCAAGGTCAGTGTGACTGTAAGCTGAAAAAAGGTTTTCTGATTGTCCATATTTTAAGTGTCCAAATCCTACTAACAATTTGGCTCCCAAGGGGGCATAAATGTTTCACTAACATCTCTTGTTTATGTTTAAAGTTTGTCTTTCTTTCCTTCCTTCTTTTTTATTACATTTTCAAAAAACTTGGCCAGATAATATCTGGTTAAAAACTAGGTCACTAGGTCAAATATTAAGAAAAAAAAATGTGTTTAAGTTTCTCATTCCTCTCAAAAATTCATAAATGTTGACTAACCGTTAAGAAACTCAGTCTCATTCAGAATAAGTCATCTCGGGTAAAATAAAGGGCAATAGGTCAATTCAGGGAAAATAATGCATCTATAAATTCAGCAGTGTTTATCCAGTCTTCATGAAACACAGTCAGATTTTTGGTCAAAATAATATTGAAGATCAGTGTTCATCCAATCTTCAAGAAACTTAATCAGAATATTTTTTGGCTGTATGTTTAGTACCAGAAGGAAAAGGAAAAATCTTGCTCCAATGCGGTTTCCGCATTAACCCCTTGTTAAATAATTAATCGTTAGCGTACTATTTCAGATTTCACTTAAACAATAATGACATATTACAAATTGCCTCGTAAAGAATTGAATGGCTTTTATCAGAAAAAAAGGCATTCTCATATTACTTGGTGAAGTTTGTGTTTTAAATTACTTATCCATTATATAATATTGTACATTGTAACTATTTGGAATAGTAAAATTGCATCCATTTCCTGATGTCAGGTTTGCCTGAAAGCTTGGCCGGTGCAGTTCTCTTGGACACGGATGCCCACATCACAGATATCAACACAACTGTGCAGGATTTCATATCTGGTAAAACAATTCTTATTCAATTTTTCTGTCTTTTATATGGCTCATAATATATACTGTTTATTATCAAAAACAAGACCAATTCCACACAGAGCCGACATTGGATTCAATATACTGATTCATTATAGAAGTTTTCAAAATATTCACTTTATGATATTATTATGTATTATTATATATCAAAGTCAGATTCATATTGTTTTGATAATTAACATGTTTAGAGACAAATGTATGATATATATGTGTATTTATATTTGCACAGCCAAGTTTCCGCAGTTCATTTGTGGCAAAAATATGTGTATTTCCAGTGTTGTCAGACATTTCCAAAATGGTTCCCAGTGTGAACATGAGTGTGGTCAATGTGCTGGGTCACAGCTTGGCTCTGGTCAGCGGGCTGGATGCCCTGGATAATGACCTGCAGACCTTGTATAACCAGTGTCAGACAGACGGCCACTCGTTCTGTGATGACCTGCCCCAGGGTGGTGAACAGAGCCTTGATGTACCCACACAGGAGGTAGGCTTACTGTAAAAATGTTAAAAAAAAGTTACAAGTGTTTGGAAAATGAGTTTAATAACCATATTGAAAATTTGAAAAACCTGATCATCAATTGTAAATTTTTAAGAAAGAATCTTAGAGGATGTATGAGGAATCTTTGATTTCAAAATATAAATAGTCATTGAAATTAGACTTTTGAATGAACAATTCCGAATTCTTATACTATTGCTTGGCATCAAATTTTTGAAGAAGCTGTTATATAAAATTCAGAATTTGAGCAAGCGCGGAAGACAATTTGCCAGTGCAGGGCTTGCGGGCTAAGATGTTAATTTCAACCACTGATAAACTGATTCTGTTTAAAAGGGAAGGGAAACTTGTACTGTTCTTATCACAGTTCTACAAATCTTTTGAGGGTTTTGATGTTCTGGTTCAAAACCATCCAGAATCATAATAATTTATACTGTGTACTCTACAAATCCCCTTTCTTGTTCTCTAGCTGGAAGATGTGGTGGACATCCTACAAACTCTGGTAGACGAGGCTGAAGATGCTGACCTCCAACAAATTGTCAACACGGTAACCATATAGTTTTATACCCTTTGCTGTTTAAAATTCAGTTTTCTTTTTTTGCATGAATTTCCTTCTTAAGTTCAATGGGAATTGACGAAATACATTTTTTTGCTGAACTTGCCTCTCCTGCAAGCTGATTTCAAAATGTCCTTGCCCAGAAAGATTTTAAACATGCCCAAATAAATTTAAGCAATAAAAACTTTCTTTCATGTGTTGGCATTTGTTTCTCCTGGCTTTGCCTCTTCTACATAGTGTTGACTGAAAATTATTACATATTTATGCATGTACAATGTACGTAAAGTTTAAAATGTAAATGTCAGTAAGAAATGCACTAGTTACACAAGTATTCACGAGTAAGTGACATCAATTATAAACCAGTCAAGATTGAATAATGCATCATCAGTTCCTTTGACAGCTTCATGAAAAAGCTATGATTGTTAATGCATTTGATGTATTTTTATTTAGATTTCCAATTTGTATTCATTTTGAACCATTTCTGTTACCGTTTTTTATAAGTTGCCTGATGGGAGCAGACAGGTTAAAATTCTTATCTGTCTGCTGGAAATTTAATTTGTCTCTGGCCAGGTTGTTTTTATTCGAAGTCTTGCTATATTTTGTTACCAGTTTACATATGAGTCTTATCTTGCCAGTAGTTTTTTTTTATGGAATTATGGATTGTATAAAGAATGTATTGAGGTATTGTCTGGCTTACCATTATAATAAATATATGATTAATGCGTTTCCTGACAAGTGCTGATAAGATTTTATGCATCAGTAATTTGATTTTGCATTTTCAGACATCATCAATCTTCTCTCTCCTACCGGAGATGATCAGAAACTCCAGTGGGGATGCCTTGTCAAGTAGGTTATTATAAACTTTGGGCCAAGTCGAACAATGTCAATGTTGAGTTATTGACATAATGCTAAAAATTGGATTACATGTCTGTCATTGTTAAATTACCAATCTTGGTTCACTAAAGAATCTATCAAATCAAAATGCATGAGCAGTGCATTTACATATTTGCCTTGGTTAAAAGTTTTGTAATTTTAATTAAGAGCGACTCTGCTACATTCTTGGAATGAAACTGTTGCTGAAAAAGACACATCAGTGAAACTTCTTTGAAAAAAAATCTTGACAAAGTGTTCTAGATTGGTATTTTTTTTTCTTTAATGACTACCAAACAATTTTTCAGATTATGTTTAGACTAAACATAATCTCAAAAATTGTTTGGAAGTCATTAAAGGAAAAAAACAAACAATCAAGAACATCAAGAATTAAAGTAAGTTGTACACAGTTGAGTTAAATGCTAAGCCAATGACTTGATATTGTAAAAGTATACTAGATAGATTTATATTTGTAAGGTTTTAAATTCATGTTCTGATAAATCTTAATTTATTAAACCCTCGCAAAGAATGAGCAGTTTACAGTAAACAGATTGGTTTGTTGTAGGTGCAGTGTCGACGCTGGACACAGTGCCGGATGAACTGGACGGGATGGTGGTGGACATCCTTCACAACTTTAACTTTGTAGGAAACTGAATAAGTTATCCTTAGGAATACAGCTTTGTACTTGAGTTGTGTTGTCTAAAATATTTGAGACCCCATTTTGTTTTCAAACTATTATTATGCCGATAAACTGATTAAAACATGATTTCAATATTATTTACAATTTAACGGTAGTTTAAAAGTATCACAAACCTAATCCAGTGGTTTCTATCAAAAGAAAAAGTATCCTCATGTTCACTATTGCCTATTCTGACAAGCCTGCATTAGGTGAAAAATTTTACTGAACAAGATATGCCACAACCTAAAATATAATGGCTGACAGGAAATGAATAAGGTCTAAATAGGTCATATTAATGCCCAGAAATTCTCTGTATAATTTGCAGAGTTCCAGTGACATTGGTCTTGAAAACATGCTGGAACCAGTCAAGGATGGGGTAGACTTGATCGAAGACTTCAAACCGAAAGTGTGAGTAATGCTTTCATGTGGCACCTTTGTGCTAATCTGTCCATTGGAACTATGTTATGACAATGAACACATAAGGTACAGGTAAGGATATTGACACAATGATTAGACTTCAATTTGGGACGCATGTTACATTGTTACTAATTGTGCGATTTTATGATACCAGCATATACAAAACTAATAGATTCTTTATCGCCTTATGCTGAAGTGAGTAATCTGTCGGTAGAGTAGACAACATTTTTATTCCTATCATTAGAATAAATGTAAAGTCACCTTTTTGTCTTTACTGTAGATCTAATAATCAAAAGAAATGTTCATTGTATGCTCCGTCCATTAAAGCATTAAAAATTCTTTCAGATCCCTGTAAATTCTTTCATTGTATGTTTTAGATTCCTCGGCTCGGCAGTACTGGGCGGGTGGCTGGGTGTGCTGTGCGTGATGGTCCTGGTAGGGCTAGTTCTTGGATTCCTGTGTACGCGTCCATTTGTTACCATGGCCCGGCATGGCAGATCCAAAGCGGGCCATTGTGGATCCACCTGTATCATGTGGTAGGAAATATTGGGACTCTTGATGTCATTCATTTCTCCTAAAACAATTCTGAACTCCCCCCCTATAGAAGTGTGAGAATTCAAAATCATCCGGTTTAGAATTCTTTCCTCAAAAAATATTATTCTGTTAAATCCTAATCAGATAGCAACAATTCTTCGAAAACCGGTTTTTAACAAATAGTTTAAAGCAGAGTGTGTTTGCTTCATTATACTCAATGCTGCATATAGCTGCTATATTATGTATCTCTGTATTATTTCCTGAAACTGCATCACTTCTATTCCTGCAGCTCTGTATACATCGGGTGCTTGCCCGTCTTCCTGGCCCTTCTACTGGGTTCTGTACTACTGGTGGTCGGGGGCAACCTCGCAGTGATCTGCCAGCCCATTGCAGACTACACTGTGTTTCATAAGGTTTGTCTTATTTTAAATGTTTGAAGATAGCTGTGTACATTGGGAGCCTCGCACCAAGTCTTATTAAAAGAATCAATAAGTAGCCTATAGCAACATTCATGTGGTAATTGTAATTTGTAATACAGCAAAAAGTACATTAATGGTTTTCAGGGGCGTACATATTTAGCATGTACTCGCAACCAGTTTGTAGGGGGGTCCTCCCCCCTGAATTTTCTTGTTTGATGGTGCAATTTGGCTTATATTTCATGGCTTTTTTGTATTTAAAATCACTAATATTTTACACAAATCACATGTAAATTGCAAACAAAGATGAAACATTTCGGCCTTTTTTCAACCATTACGTCTTGTACTTAACTGTATTGTTTGCTTTACATGTTACTATTATGGGTACCATTGTACCTTAACCGGGTAAGGGTTGGGTTTTAACATCAAATTTCGCATTTAAATTTTAAATGTTTGTCATGTTTCAGTTATTTTTTCAGTAGTTCTAGCTCGAGTATTTGCGTAATGCAAGGTACGCCGCTGGTTTTGTTGTTACCTAGTAATCACCATGGTATTATACAGATGGTAGACAGTGGCTGGCTAACAGGTGGACAACCTTTGGGGACAATGATCCTGGACACTGACGAATTCAACATTTCTACATATGATATCATCAAGTAAGTGGTATATGACTGTGTATTAATTTATAGAGGGTATAAGACATGGATTGAAATTCAAATCTTCCAAATTCTGAATACTTGCATTATCATTTGGTGATATGATTTTCTAAGTTTGATTTATGTATTAGCCTTTTTCTCATTTTATTTAAAAACGCAATCATTAATTTACCCTCTCATCTTAAATTTGAATTTTTAGGACATCTGTTTTTAAAAAAAAAATAGGAAAAAAGAAAATAGGCCAAGTTCTCTGTCATGGCCGTGGTGTTGGTACTCAGGGTCTTGTAGAAACTTCTGACATTAATGAGAAATCATTAAAGATATTCACATGAAACCTAGAACAATTGATAAAAGTGTTATTGTTATTTTTTGCTTAATTAAACCATTCATTTAGCACAAGCCATGCTCAAAATGTTTTGCACAAATGGCTCTAAACTAGGGTTCACTTTGAAATTACCCACTTAGTAAAAGTAAACTACAATGACTAATAACAGAAATTTGGCTGATATTTTTTGGCGAATGAACTTTGGCATCTGCTAGCAGTACTGATGTTTATATCTTGACTGCTTATTAGGGAATGTCGTGCAGGAGGTACACTTCTTTCTACGGTGAACTTGAGCAGTGTACTGGACATTGTAGACACATATAACATCTCAAAGGTAAGTGGCCATTGTCTTCAAATACTTGCACAGTTAAACAAATACTTACACTGGAAGCTGTCAACGAATTCAAGTAGAGCTTTTTGAAGATAAACATATCTAGCTGCATGATTTTATTGTACATTTAACATGAAATACCCGCGTCTGTTGCTCTATCTAGTACCTGCCGTCTATTGGACCGGATTTGGTCAGTCAGGTGAACGACAGTGTCCAGGACCTGGTCACATTTGACATCTCTCAACTGACCTCATTGACCGCAAACCTCACTATTCAACAGGGGAAGAATGATAGCATCCAGGAGGTGGGCTTTTTATTTCTGACTTTGCATAGCGTTTCTTACTTAGTTAACAGTATTTGGTAGAAAAAGTTATTTCTTTATACATTTGGTTTTGTGTTTTTAGAGAATGCAACAAGGTCTACATAACTACTGACAAACAATTACACCAGTCAGTCAGTCAGTCGCTTGGTTTGATTGGTCTGACATTCAATGCAATTTTTCTTGTCAAGGGCTTATATTGAAGTATAATTGTTCAAAGTTAATTAAAATTCATACAATGGTTAATCACAGCATGAGGAAGTGCAGTGTACAAGGGCCATAACTTTATTTTAGCTGATTACAGAGTTATTGCGCTTTGTAACATTTTCTTGTACAAATCATAACTTGAAAACTACTAGATGGAATTTATTATAACTTTATACAATGATAATGCACAATGGGAGGAAGAGCAGTGTACAAGAACCATAATTCTATTCACAGCATTGTCAATCTTGGAATTTCTAAATATTTCACTGTCATTTTCTGTGGGCTGCTTTCAGGGGTATAAATCATATTCAATGACAGCTGTAGTTAATTTTAACTTATCCTTCTGTAGGTGGTATCCGCCCTGGACACAGCAGACCTCCCTGGCCTGGCAGACAACCTGACTTCTCTAGCCGACAACCTTACACATCAGGTAACTAAATGTTCTCTATTACCCCGCCCCTACCCACCCTGGGCTCTGAGCAGACCTCCCTGGCTTGGCAGACAACCTGATTTCTCTAGCCGACAACCTTACACGTCAGGTAACTAAATGTTCTCTATTACCCCGCCCCTTCTCGCTTTGGACTCAGCAGACCTCCCTGGCCTGGCAGATAACCTTTTGCATGTGAGCACTCAGGTTGATATATCAGCAACTACTAGATGTATTGCATTGAGACTTTACACAATGAAACTCAACTATCCAACCTGCTTGAACAACCAAGTTAGATAACTCTATTTTTGCAGAAAATGCAAATTATTGCCCTTTATTATTCAACTTAGATATTCTGGTTCAGGTTTTGCATGTAAGCACATCTAAGGCAATATCTCAGCAAACACATGTATTGCATAGAAACTTCAGATATATGCATAACCTATTTCATTATTGAATATTATGCAAATAATGAGCCTTTATTTTGCGATTTAGAAATTATGATCAAAATTTTGCTTGTTAGCACACATAGGTTAACATCTCAGAAACTACTTAATGTTTTGCATTGTAAACCATCCAACCTACATCAATAACCAAGTTAGAAAACCGTATTTTGAATATGATGCAAATATTTATGGCCCGTTGTTATTCAACTTGGAAATTCTGATTAAGGTCAATTTAAGTCAATATCTCAGCAAATACATCATGTATTGCATTGGAAATTTATACAATGGCTACCATCCATCCAACCATCGTGAATAATTAAGTTAGATAACTCTGTCTGGCATATACCGTAATGTAAATTTTGCACCTTAATTATTCAACTTAAGAATCCTGGCTAAGGTTTTGCTTATAAGCCTATTTAAGTCATTTAAACTCAGCAACTACTTGATGTATTGCATTGAAACTTTATACAATTTATACAAGTATGATTCTGCTATCTTGCATTATTATGCCCGTTTATTATTTGAATTAGAAATTCTGTTTAAGGTTTTGCATATAATCAAATTTTACAGTGATCCATGCATGTTACCAAAACTTACCAATCCTTAAAAATAAAAGCAGCAGAATCATTGAGCAAACTGTCACTGTGACAGCTCTTTTTTCCTGACTATATGTCAATACATGAGGCCCTACTGAATTGAATTTTTTCATGTTTCAGGACTACAAGTCAGCATATGAGGCCTTGGCATTGAATGTTACCTTTCTCCACACCTCACAGGAGGGGCCTCTACGGACCCAACTGGTGAGTTCACTAGTTGATTAATAAATTTATATATAAACTACTGAATATGAACAAGCCCAGCTGGCATTTTACCAGTGCAGGGCTTAAGGGGCTTGTTCTAATTTCAACCTCTATTTTATATTTTCAGGCTACGTTGGAGTCATTGCTGGATGATGTTGAATTGGCTTTGACATCCATGAAGGTATGGTATGGTATAAATGGATGATAAAAGAATTTTGGAATATGAAACCAAATTATATGAGTAGCTTATGAAGTTAATGAACTTCTGTTGTTGTTTCTACCTCACCTGAGAACAAAGTGCTCAGTGTGAGCTATTGTAATTGTCCAGTGTTCGTGTTTTGTCAATATGTTCCTTTAAACAACTTATCCTAAACCACTTGGACAATTTCAACCAAACTTCACAAGAATGATCCTTGGGTGGTTCACTTCCAGGTTTCTTTAATAAAAGTGGTTCGATGCGATTAAATGTTCCTTTAAGATGACCCTTTGATGAAAGAAAAAAAAAATCCAACTTGAATATTGTAAGAGTTAGGGCCCTTTGTCTTTTTTTAAAAACAAATACATACTTTTCAGGTTTTATAAGCCCATTTAAAAAACAGGACGTTTTACAAGCATTTGTCCATTCATCACCAAATTTGGTCAGAAGATGTATACGCATAATACCTTAGACAGGTTTGATAACTAGCGAAATCGTTGTAGGCACCCGAGAGTTATTGCCCTTTAATTATAGAAATGTCTAGAGCACCATTAAAGTTTTACTCAAGTGAGTGATAAAGGGCCATCTTGACCCTCTTGTACATCTAACCAGAGCACTTCTTAGCCATGCAAGCTCTTTTGATCACCTGATGTATGTTGTGCATTATCTGCAGTCAATTTTTGCTTTTAACAACTTATTCTCCCAAACTACTGGGTCAATTTCAATCAAACTTTACTGGAATGTATTTATTGTTGTGTATTTGAGCTTGACCAGTAGCCTTTTTTCATGGCTTCACAGTAAGGAAACCAGTTTAGATTTCTATGAAAGGAACAGATCAGGTTTATTCTTATTTTACCAGCTAAAAGTTGTTTTCACAACCGATCAAAAATAAATTAGTATTAACTAAATGCATAAATGCCATTATGAAAACAGAGGAACAGTTTATCCTACAATGTCATGTTTGTTTCTCTAAGGAGGATGTAACAAGACTGACAGGCAGTGTTGAGAACATCACAAACTACATCACTACAGAGGCAGCCTCTAGTATCGGTCAGGTAGGGTCATTCACATGCTCAATGTACATGTTTAATGTCCTTACATACTTGTTTTTGGGGGTGTAATGATTCCTTGACTCATTAGCTATGAGTTTAATCTTATCAAAGCCATTAAGCCACTTGACAGCCAAGTTTCCTCCTCAATTATTAAAGGGCATTCTTTAGCACTACGGTCCAAGCAAGCATATTTTTTCTTGAATAATATACTGAATACAAAGTAGTACACCATTCATTGTTGGTAAATTTATGAAATTGCTCTTATTTCTAGTTATGATACTAGTTTAAAACATATGCTACATGTAGTTTTGCATAATAATTATTTATCTTCTCCTTATATGTCATAAGTGAACTTAGGAGAGTATTGATATTTTCAGGCTTTGGATGAATTCCTAGAGAACCTGACTGATATTCCAATGGCTTTTGCGAAAGACTTATTAAACACTGTGAGATTTGGTTTTATTTTAGGCTTTTCTGTAGTTTAATGAAAAATAAAGTTGACTAAATTATAACTTGATAAACTCACTGTTTTACACAGCGAGTTGATACTATGTTTCTGACATTTGAGAAGTTTTCAAAACAAATCAATGATGTTATTTCTGGTATGACTTCATTAGGCTAAAGTTTGGCAGGTGCAATAGCTGACTTTACGCAAATAGGCAGTTGTGTAATTTCATTTTGACAGGTTGAAGTATTTTTCATACCAAAAACCCCTAATTTGAAATAAAAACTGAATGGGGGGAGGGGTTGAAGGGGTTAATATTCTGTCTGGCACCGATCTGTGTAATCCCAAATTGGCCCTAGCTACCCGCTGTTTGGCCAATATTTGAACAGAAGAAAGAAAGTCAGGCTATCATGATGGCCTTTGTGTCATTTGGTGTCGTTGTTGTTGCGAACATAATGACAGACAGGATGAGCATTGGTGTTAGCTCCACAAGTCTCTTGCTAATGATTTTAAAGCATTGAAATAGAAAGATAAATTGTTTCTTTCAGTGTAAGATTGCAAATGAAGTTTACTTTGTAAAAATACTAAAAGTAAACATTGCACTTTTAGTCAAATCACCGATCAACTAAAGCTTATGCTCAGTGAAATATAATGCTATCTTACATGGTAATAAAAAATAATTCATTATTATATTTTTGAGAACTTCGAAAAAAATAATCTTTTTACTTCTAATTACTTTAAATTGTTGATGTGAAGAACAGGTGTTCACATCCTTCACCTGAAAAACTTATAAAACACCTTGTATGTATAATATATAAATATACAATTATTTATGTATTAACTCCAGTAACTCTGTACAATTATGTGTTTATTTCTCTTTAAAAAAGAGAAGATATTCATTCCTGAAAACAACATCTGCTTGTCCTTTTAAGGTACAAAGTGAGGTCGGGGAATGCAGCATCCTAGCAGACATCTATGATACTGTCACTGGCTCCATTTGTCATCACTTCTTAAATGCTTTTGTAAGTGTTCATTGTGGATCTTTTATATATGATGGGATATATCTTGTATGCATTAACTGTACACAGAGCAATATATCCACCATGCAATAGCTGTTGTCCACATACTGATCTGTACAAAGACCAATATATCCATTATTTGTCTCCTTCCACATACTGATTATCTGTACTAAGATCAATTTATATCCGCCAATTGCATTCTTTCACTTACAGAACTGTACACAAAGCAATATATCCAACAATTGCCTCCTTCCACATACAGAACTGTACACAGAGTGATATATATTTTTTATATATAATTTGTTTAGACTTACTATTTACTTAAACAAAACCATTTATGTCATTATTGTTTAAAAGAAGCACAAAATTGATAGATTGATTAAATCTTTCACTGCAAAGTCTTTAAAGAACTTGTTTATATAAAGATTTCAAGCATTAACCGTAGAAATGTAACTTTTGGTCTTTTACTACTTTAACCTTACACAATGAACACCATGGCAACACTCAGTTAACCCTGTGTGTTTTAGAGTGTGTTTTGGGGGTCCCTGTACGTTGCTGGGCTGGTCAGTGTGGTGATGATGATAGCCAGTTGCTGCATCACCAAGTACTTCAGGCAAGCTAATGTTGACTTTGTTACATTTCAAACTACAAAGAATTGTTATCCCAACTGCATTTGTTCTCTACATCTGAATCTGTTTAGTTCTGTATCAGTTGGTTATTTGATGGACAGAAATAGATCCATCTTTACAACACTCAATTAATGATGATCAGTGACCTGTTCAGATACATGAAATTCCTTTTTATTCGCTCATCCATAATCAAGAGAAACAAAATGCTAGTAAAGGTATAGTTTTGTGATAAGTTATCTATCTCACATCAGGGTACCATCGGATGAGAGGCGTGTCCGCATTGCAGCCAACACTGCCACGCCAATCTCAGGGTCCCCAGGGGCTGATGTCGTCCTTACCAAATACCGCCTCCGAAATGACAACAACAACACCACCACCAACAACAACTGCAGTGCTGAAAACACTCCGCCAATCTTTCCAAAGTCACAATGTCAGGTTGTCCATTATACAAATAGTAATGTATTGATGTTAGGTATTAGTTGTAGCTATCAATGATTTCCTAGTTTAAAAAACATTTTTTCTCAAAATGTAAAAATGTCATTCCATTTAATTTGGTTAAGATGTGCTGATTATTAAAACTGCAAAATAGAAACTTATAATATTAAAAAAAAATCTTTATAACCTGTTAATTGTTTCTGAACCTGTGGTATTCATGAATTTGATTTATAAAAATTAAGGTACATTTCGTTTAAGAAATTGAATTGTTCCATAGTGGGGGATAAAATCTAAATCATCAGTACTTATTGTTACTGTTGTCATCCGAAGATTTTCCTAATTTGCTGCTTTATAAGACTGATCTGTTTGTGTTTGTAAGCATAAAAGTATTCTGACTGTTTGTATGTCTATATTTAGGTTTTGTGGGAGAAGTGGCACAGGCAGCATAGGTACATCACTGGTCCATTCTCGGCTGGGTTTTTCCACATGCAGGAGCTGGAGGAGAAGCTGCGAGCAGGAAGGCAGACACCGTCAAGGTACTGTAGTCAGGGTTTGGGAAATTGTGTGCAGTGTTACATGGAAATACTTATCTTATAGCTGCACTCTCACAGATTGAACGTTTTGACAACTTTCTTATATTTTTTTGTCTTGGAACGAGCCGATTTATGAACAAATGCATGGAAAACAGTGATATAAGACTGCTGAGGAAAATTGGAGCGCAGATTTTCAAAAATTGATGTTTTTTATGTATTTTTCTTTAACCGTTTTTCGTAACGCTTTTAGCCATAAAACTTTAATTTTCTTTTATCACTGGTTATACCCCCGACAAACGAAGTTTGAAGGGGGTATATTGGAGTCACCCTGTGGTCGGTCGGTCGGTCCGTTGCAATTTACCTTGTCCGGAGCATAACTTAAAAACTACTGGATGGAATTGGATTAAACTTCATACAATGGTAGAGCATAATAAGAGGAAGTGCAGTGTACAATAACCATAACTCTATTCTTGCTTATTACTGAGTTATTGCCCTTTGTTACTTTTTTTGTCCGGAGTATAATAAAATACTGGATGGAATTCATTGGAATTTCATACAATGGTAAAGCACAATGAGAGGAAGTGCAGTGTTCGAGAAACATAACTCTACTTAAGCTAATTACTGAGTTATTGCCCTTTATTTGTTTTTGTGCTGTCAATTTTTTTTCCAGACATTAACTTGCAAACTAATAGATGGAATTTATTGAAACTTCATACAATGGTAAAGCACAATCAGAGGAAGTGCAGTGCACAAGAACCATAACTCTATTTTAGCTAATTACAGAGTTATGGCCTTTAATACTTTTATCTTGTCCCGAGCATAACTTGAAAACTTTTGGATGGAATTTAATAAAATTTCATACAGTGATAGATCATAATGAGAGGAAGTGCAGTGTACAGGAACCGCAATTCTATCTCAGCTAATTACAGAGTTACTGGCCTTTGTTACTTTTTCTTGTCCGGAGCATAACTTGAAAATTATTGGATGGAATTTAATAAAACTTAATACATTGATAGACCATAATGAGAGGAAGCATGTACATGAACCCCAATTCTATTTCAGCCAGTTACAGAGTTATTGCCCTTTGTTACTTTTTTCTTTTCCGGAGCATAACTTGAAAACTACCGGATGGAATGTAATAAAACTTTATACAATGGTACAGCACAATGAGAAGGAGTTCAGTGTACATGAATCATTACACTATTTTAGCAAATTACAGAGTTATTGCCTTTTTCTGTTTTATTTCTTGTCAAACTTTTGTCCGGACAGTAACTTGAAAACTACTAGATGGAATTTCATAAAACTTCATACAATGATAAATCATAATGAGAGGCGGCGTTCGGGGGTATTAATCACCTTCAGTGATAGCTCTAGTTTGCATTTATTTACGCAAAAATTTGCTCATTCCAAAACAAAAAATATATAATTTGTAAAAATGGTAAATCTGTGAGAGTGCAGCTTTAATAAAATGCTATGTAACAAAAGCTACAGTATACAAATACTACATGGCACATCAAAGAACGTTTCTTTAAAAATATGTTTGAGTCGATCTTATAGTGTTTTTAATGTCATACATGTAGTTTATACTTATCATATTCTATTTATTTGAACTGTCAATTTAAATAACTAATATAAATTTGCTACAAATTACTAGTACAAAAATGGTGACACACATCAGATCCCTGATTGTTCTGTATATCTCCTTCAGGCGTGATGTGTCCCTGGACCTTGACCTGCTTCTTGCCAAGATGGAAGATGAACCCAGAAGGGGGACAGATCAGCTGCACAAAGACCATGCAGACACAGCTCAAGATCCTGTTGGCTCTGATGAAGGGATTTACAAGGACCATGTTGAAGAAGTGCCAGACAGAACACCTGTAGTAAAAGCAGAGCTTATTAAATTAAGGAATGAGGAAAAAGCAGCTGAAACTACAGTGAAGGGGAATAGTAATGCGAACCAGCACCTTCAAGGTACAGATATCATAGGTGTGAGGTCTGACACAAATTGTATTGTGTCTGTCAATAATCTGGGGAACACCAGTCCAGAAATAGCTGCTAAGCAACACCAATCACAACTTGATTCAGCCAGTGTAACAGGTCTAAAGTCATTTAGTTTCAATACTACATATGATGTAACATGCATAACAAACACAAAAGATTTGCCAGAATTTGCTAAAAGAAAATTTGAAAATGATAAACATGAAAATATTGATGCTGTACATGAAGATGCAAATAACAGTGGTCTGTCACACCTTGGTAATTTAGAAAGTGATGAAGAACATGAAAAGGAACGAACAGCGGCCATCCCAAGTGGTCTTTTTAATACAAAGGAGTACATGTACACAAGACCACGTATTTCTTGTGCTCTCTGTAGAAAGCATGGGCAAAGCTCTGAAATAACTGGCGCAAACGGGTATTTTGGAATAAGAAAATCATTAGAAAATCCTTTAGGCAACTTTTATGTTGCCAATGAGTCTTTGAATCTTAATAACAACAGTCTAGATGATCACGACATATGTGAGAACTGCTCCGGACCTGATCTTGGACAAGAAAGTGAAGTCTGCAAAAGGAAGATGAAGGAAGTTAGACAAACAAGAAGTGTTCCCTTGAAAATTCAGGTTTGTCCATACCCTGGCCAGGTGCGGGCTCGGTCCCCACGTGCTGCTGCACTGTACAGGCGGTACATAGAGGCCCACTGTGACCCGGTGCATATGAAGGTGGCTGAGACTACAGGAATGGAATCTCATGGTGGGAAGAGGTATTCAGACACAGTAAGAGATAATGAAGCTCAGACCTTACCAGTAAATGAGAAAGAATTCAAACTTTCAAAGAAATTTCAAAGTCTTGAATTGCAAAGGGAGTCATCATCAAAGAATGAGAAGAAAGTGTATAGAGGTGATCTGATCTCATATTTGAACACATCTGCCATCCCTGACAGAGATACCTCTTCTTTTTCTACACATCTTGGTAGAGATGACAATCAGAATCAACAGGCATGTTCTACAATTAACTCAGACAATGTATGCCTAGTTACCTCTGGCAGTACACTAGACAGTGTTGGTGAACCACGCTTCCCTTCCCCTAGGTCTCTTGCTCTGCTATCAGCTGAGGCTGTGCTTAGGCCAACTATTGAAACTAGGCACACTAGAAACCCAACAGCTGCAGCCATGTGCATGGACAAAACTCAGGTCACCTATATGTAGATATTTATATACAATTGTATAATAAAATTGTTAAAGATATTAACATGAGTACCTGAAAAAGTGTTCAAACGGCTAAGTGTACACTATGATCGTTTGATATACTTTGTATATTTCCAATGTAATTCACATTATCTATATCAGGAGCTTAAATTTACTACATAGTTTATGCAATATATTTTTTTTTTTTATACATTGTATGTTGTATAAGTTGACTTTATTTTGTTTTGGTTGTTACTAAATTATAAGGTTAATAAACAAGTTTGAGGATAGTTGTTATTGGAGTTGATGAGCTCTAGTTTCTAGTAGAACATGTATGCCTCCTCCTGACAGCAGTGAATAAGTTAAATGGATAATTTAAATTTTAAGTGGGTCATGCAAGTTATACTGATTATTGCTTTAAGGTCAAATAAAGTGGTGACCAATATTATGATTAACATGCCATGTCGATGTTTTCTTAATCCCTTGATTGCCCTTGTTGTTTGTTTAATCCTCAAATAAATACATCACACTTCCTTTTCAACAGGCAATAAATCGTTTAGGATGGGTAGTAACTAATTAAATTGTCACAGTGGTGTATACGGTTAGGTAATCTAGCCAGGCAGTGTAAAGATAAAAATCAATATTCTTCGTCTGTGAAACTTGGTAACTATGAAAGTTATGATTGATGTCCTTTGGGTGTCCGAAAATTAGGTACGCAAAATAAATTATTTTTGGAAATAATTATGGGTGTCCAAATATAAAATATTTTTGTTGAAATTATAAACGTCTTACGATATACCGTATCCCGATCTTCAACTGCCGTTTTAACCCGTATATACTCGATCAATATGACGCGAGTAACATCCCTTTCTACATAAATCTAAACAAACTCTCGGCTTGAAATTGACATCAGAAAAAAAGTTCAAAAAATTGTTACTGGGTATTATACGCAGGCATTTTTTTGCATCAAAATCTGAGGGAAAAAAGTGCGTCTAATACCCAGTCATTTACGGTACTTTATATAGTTAATGTAGTTAATCATTGCAGTTTCTCTAAAAACCTATTTTGAAAGAAGACCATCAAGTTTTAGGACCATAGGTCAATAGTCTTTATATTGATCGATAAAGTTTTTGTGTTTACGGTTATTGTGACCTTAACTGCTTGACCCCAAAATCCGTAGGGGTCATGTGCAGATCATGACCAACCTCTTCCAAGTTTGATGACTGTAGGCACAAGCATACGCTAGTCATCAATCAGACGAGGTGTTTGTGTTCTAAGTCATCTTGACCTTTGACCTACTACAAAGAATTGGGTCCTCTGCAGCTTATGACCTACCAAGTTTGTGAACTTTGGGCTCAAGAATAGTTACGGTATCAATTAAACAAGCTTTTTATATTTAAGGTCACCACAACTGTATCTTTTGACCTACTGACCTCAAGATAGGTGTCATCTACAGGTCCTTCTTACAAGATTTGAGGACCTAGGGCCCAAGCATTCTCTAGTTTTCAATTGGGCAAGGGTTGGTCAACTGACCAGCAAACGCTTCAAACAATATGCCCCATTTCTGGGTTTCAAATTGTTTAAACTACAATGGATATATGTGCTAAAATTCAACTGCTTGGATGTCCTAAATTTGGGAGTGAAAATGAATAAAAAATAGTCAATTATTAAAAGCAGTCATCTAAATTAAGACTTAGACGAATAAGCCTGAATTATTTCTATTATTATTACTATTTGGCATAGAAAATATGTGACAAGCACTGCTATATGAAATTCAAAATTTGAGCAACCAGGCTTACTTTTATCAGTGTAGAGTTTGTGAGTTTTTGCTAATTTTGACCACTGGAATAGGACTTCTCACTATGAACTTGATGACCTAACGTTATGAAGTACATGTAGACATGGTCAAATTTAAATTCATGGCCAATATAACCAAGGAGAATGTTTAATTCTTGCATACCGGACGTGTGTTTCCGGTCATGTGACCAGTGCTGGAAAAAAACTTATGCAATATATTATGCCTATATACATTGCAATTAAGTTTAGAATGTAAAAGGAATAATTGAGTTTAGGATCTTACAAACTGACTTTTTGCCAATTAAAGGTTAAAGGGTTGATTTAACACCTGAACGTAAGGCGTAAATGAAGTTGATATATATTATTCAACTTTATGACCATATTTGGTTAGCATTGAATAAGAAACGCTAAATTCAAGTTTCAGAGCAGACAACGACTTTGAAAGTGAATTTGTTCAAGTTTTGAAAATTCATGGGCCAGCCATTACTCTAGAATAAATAATGCGATCTGATTATTAATACAAAAAATCCCTATTACCATGGTTAACTGAATTGCAAGAGATTGGATAAGAATTGCCCAAGTAAAAATTAGAACAAGATAATTTGGTCAAATTGTATGACAATTCATGGTCCGTAACTCTTAACGTACTGTAGTGAATAGTGTGATCTACCTGTTGATCAAACCAGTTCGAGAAATTGTGCTCTTTAAAATATTATTGCCCGGTGGGATAAAGATTGGATAACAAATGTTTAATTTGGAGAGTGGTCAAAGTGAAATTGGTAAATTTTGACAATTCAACAGTCATAATTTCAGATTCAATAGTGAAATCTAGTGGTAATGGAAACTCATTCATTGCACAAGAGATTAATATGTCCATTATCATTGTCACTAAGGTTGGATAGAAAAATGCTAAATTAGAAAGCATATAGAGTGAATTTTGTTGATAGACACACCCAACATCATGAGATCCGTCTGCCATTATATCTTGTACACAGGCAATAAAATGGTGTAGTAGGTTGTAGGCAGGGAGAACTAGTTACCCCGATTTGAGAAATTTAAATTGACATCGTTTAAGTTCGAATAATCTCCGAGTTCTCTTACTTTGATGATCATTTTTTGGTTACAAGAATCCTTCAAGTGACTCAGCTCACAAGTTTTTGAAAAACAGGCACTTTCTTTGAGTCTTAAAAAGAGCAAACTTGAAATCAACCTGATATGTGACCTCCAGATACTAGACAGGAATTTGACTGTGTTTGGTCTAAAATAATATATTTGTCATTTTGGACAAAAACCTAGTTACTAATACTATCCTTTTTGTTTGTTATTGGGCTGAAATGATAAATTAAAGCCATTTCATAACCATTTATACTTAAGAAACGAGGTTTTTGTCTGAAATCGTTATTTGTAATCAGTATTTGGTTCTACAATGACTAAGACCAAACACTGAAATTGCTTTGGAAATACATAGGTAAATTTTGGCTTTTTGAATTTAGCTTCAGAAATGTTGAAAAAAACCAACAGGCACACAACCTGAAATATATCCACTTGATTCTGAGCACTTCTAATCGGTCATTATTCTAACGCATTTAATGTCTCTGCCCATTCAATTAGTTATGATCAATAGCACTCCCTCAAATGCTTCAAACCATGAAATGTTAAATCCTTCTGCAAACAGCAGTATTTTATTCTCAAATCTCTGGTGACGATATCAATTAATGGATAAAAATGGTTTAATATCGAGGACGTTTATTCAGTCAGTCCACTTTTTAACTCCGGTCAACTGACAAACGTTTAAAAAATAAAATAAAATAAAGTTTTATCTGTTTATTATGTAGAAGTCTTCTTCTGACATATATAGGTAACAATAAATGGTTTATCCAGAATTAACAATCATCAATCAATACTTATTTGGCTATCCCAATTAATCAAATTTCACAAATTATAAATCACTATGGAACCATGGTCAACATTTAAGGATAACTTGACACCATCTCCGTACATTATCATCTCTGTACATAATCTGTTACAGTAACATTATAATGTAAAAAATCTACCATCTCTGTACATTATCATGTAAAACAAACTTGTATTATATTACATGTTAACATTGGTTCTTATAACAGTTCGTGTGATCTGAAGTATACAGCTCAAGTATGGTTCCATAGTAAATATATACACATGTATAAAACCATTCAGAAACTTACATCATGCAATTAAACTAGTACATGTACTGATTAATGACTTTTTCATGGCTGAATAAAGTTGAAAAATACTATTTTCTTCTCAAATTTCAAAATGCACCAAAACAAAAGATGTATGTAACAATGTTTAGTCTGCCCAGTAAGATCCTGACACACAAAAATAATTTGTACTGAGACTCTGCCTCAATAACAGCTTTAAACAATTAAATCAGAAGTTTTTTTGTGAATATTATGTTTTCATCCTTATACTTTTGCAAGTGCTGCTTTAAACTACTAGTTATCTCTTAGGATTCATAAACATTTATGATGATTATCTAGGGCAGATTGTACACTTTAACAGAAGTCCTTACACTATAAATACCACATGTATACATAACATATGTACTATGTACAGGGGCTCTAACAGCTGATAATTCTTAATCCTGAAATATAGCTAGGGCCAGTTTGATATTTTACAAAGTCATTTATATTCATTCCAAGGTAAGGTATGTCCTACTGTTTTCGATGCAAATGTCCATGAAAAACAACACAATCTTTACAACTAAACAAGAGTCTGAAGTTAAAAGCTCTCAATTCTGATTTTAAGATTTATCTTGAACTTTAAAACCCCTGTACAGTGTATGTACAAACTAATCACAATCATCCTTTATTATTAATCAATACAACATGTGCATCACTTCCACCATAACAATGAGATGATTGGTTCAATGCATTTCTGTCTAATCTTGTATGAGCTTGGTCCTGTTGCATGAAAAGTCAGAACTTCAGAAATCTTAGATCTTCAGAAACAAGTTCAAGTTCAAATATTTTTTTTACATATATATGTGTCATTCAAAATGAGATGATACAAGTAAAACATGATCTCTTCCTTACTTGTAATTTGACCTTCAGTGTACTTGAATATTTCGTAACATTCAAACAGGATTTGAACGCATGACAAGATTCAAACCACATCATCACTGTGAAAGCATGGGAAGATATATTTTTGCGTAATAACCAATTAAAGAAAGAGCAAAAGTTAGATTAATCAAATATTACCCAATCATGATGTAAAAGTTGATTTACGTTATTACATTGTCAAATACAATCAGATAGAATCATTTAAAGTAAAAATTTAATATTACAACAATCAGAAAGATGACACAGAACATACAGATTGCTTTGCAGTCTTCACTGATTGATGGTTAAAAAAGTACACACAATGTAAATTAAATCTATTTTAACAGATTAATTAACAATTTCATTGCCCTTGAACCACCAAATTAATTGATTATTCTTCTGGATTTAAATGATTATTTTCTTTACAAGTAATAGGATGGTAATTATGACATTGCCGTACGCTCATAATAGGCGTGTGCAGCAAATATTTGAGATTGAGGTTCCCTGCTTGCAGCATTAGCACTACAATGTCAGGGATATAAAATCAAAAAGTTTGCTAACATTAGCCTAAATGAACACAGAGCACAAACCAACAGATAAATGACAATAACCTTCATGTGTATATGTAGATTTAGCATATGAACTTATATGAAGACCAATGAGAAATTAATGTTAATCATTTATATTTTGCCATAGAGCACTTGATCTCAGACTGAGTTTGGTAGAACCACTTGATGGACATATTTTTTTTAGAAATTATGACTTAAAGCTGTGCACACTCACAGATTAACTGTTTTTACAAGTTTTTTTTATTTTTTGTCTTTGAATGAGCAAATGTTTGCATAAATATCTGCAAACCAATGATAAGAGATTGCTAACAAAAGATCAGATAGCAGATTTTCATATTTCCGTTCTAAAATTAAAGTTTTATGGCTAACACCATTACTAACAGTTTAAGAAAAATGCATAAAACATTTTTTTTTAATTTAAAAATAAACATCTGCAATCTTATTTTTTGTCAGCAGTCTTATGACTGGTTTAAATTACAAGCATGATAAAATCTACTTGAATTTGAGAGCAAATAACCTAGATTTAATCCAATAGTTCATATTTAAAGTGCATGTACTTGAAGCGATAATTAAATAAAACCCATCAACCTGAAAAGCAAGTTAAAAAAATGGATTCCAATAAGAACTACACTATAAATACCAGCAATCACCAAGTATCTGTGGTCTTCATATATACACAAATTCAATGATCATGAATATTACATACTAAATATGAACAAAAACATTTTATTGTTACCGAAATGTAGAAGTCCTCTATCTGACATAACGGCAGATATTTTCATAAGAAGTAAAATTTGTATCACGCTGGGTAATATAAAATATAACAACATAACAACTAAAATAAAACAATATCATGGTTCTCACTAAAATTCAACTTTAATTCAAGGACGAAATGGCTCCTATTTACCATCTTGAAACCATAAAATATTTATCAACATTCCGTCCTGAAAATCCAATCTCAACCCAAGAGAGAATTAATACTATGATTTGTAGCCATTTTTTTACAACCATTTCCATGATGAACACACTTGAGGTTGTTTTGATTACATTTTCTACTGACATTTAGTTCAAACTGGCTCATTTACAACTCAGAACCCATATTTTCACACATGTATACATTCCTTTCGTGAAACATGCACACAACTCAGATATTCTATAAATAGACACCGTGCAGCAGTCTTCTACTGACACAGATTCTTGTATCCCCCAACAACAAGCACCTAGGGCACTTTGAGCAGATCAAATTGCTTGTAGCAGTCCTCTGGCTAACAGAGCAATCTTCACTCTAGCTGGTGTTATAGTAATCTTCACTCCAGCTGGTGTTATAGTAATCTTCACTCTAGCTGGTGTTAAAGTAATCTTCACTCCAGCTGGTGTTATAGCAATCTTCACTCCAGCTGATGTTATAGTAATCTTCACTCCAGCTGGTGTTATAGTAATCTTCACTCTAGCTGGTGTTATAGCAATCTTCACTCCAGCTGGTGTTATAGCAATCTTCACTCCAGCTGGTGTTATAGCAATCTTCACTCTAGCTGGTGTTATAGCAATCTTCACTCTAGCTGGTGTTAGATTAATCTTCGCTTAAAGCAATTTTCACTCAAGATGGTGTTAGAGCTATCTTCACTCCAGCTGGTGTAGCTAGTATATAGTGACGCATATTTCGGTGTAGATAAAACTACTTCAAATGGCAACTTATTTTTTTTTGGCCTTTAAATCATTTTCACTTTTTTTAACCGTGTTCCGAAGAAAAACCCTAAAAAAAATATCAACAACTTTGCTTAAGTAAATTATCTGAATTTATATTCTTTTTAAATTAATTGTTTCAACCAATAGGATCTGCACGAAAAGCAATCAGCTAGTTTTACTTTTAATAATGTTCCTTTGATGAGCTTTCAGAAACATTTTCATTAAAATTCAAAAGCTGCATTACCTTTTCTAAATTTACAGCAAAATACATTTATTATAATTAAAAAAAAATGTTTTAAAAACTGTTTTTTGGGGCTGCTGGCAAAGATTTTTAAGTTCAAAACTTTAAAAAAAAACACATGTATACAAAAAATTATTATCTATTATTTCTTAATGTTCCTTGTATATTTGTTATTAATGCAATGACTAAAAAGTCTAAAATAATATGGTACTTCATCCCCTAGTACATGTAATCATATTGAAAGCAAAACCTGGAGTTGAAACATATTAAGAGTAAAACTAGCTTGGATTTGGTGGTTTTAAATATGGCAATAAACAGCTATTATGCAGATCTTTGTTTCCATTTAGTCTGGATTGTTAGACTGTGCCTGAAGTGATTTTATTGTCAAATAATGCCCACTGTCTTCCGCCTCTGATGGTTTAGTCTTCAATATGGATTTGAAAAACTCATATATTAACCACGAAATAGCCGTGCTGGGCATCTGGTAAAACACACGAGCCGTCAACCCTCGGAAGTATCCCTTGAAGCCCTGGAATTCATACACAGTTCGAAATGCTGCACCCATGCCATTAATATATGAAATGTTAGTCCGAGAACAGTGCTCCTGGGTGTTCAGCAGAGTTTTGCACACGTCGAGTGGCATGGTTATTGTGGCAGCAGCCGCCCCAGCCAAAGCCCCGGATGCACCATGACTCACAGGGTTGTACTCTCGTGATTTGTTGAATATATCCTGGGCAAATTCATAAGTCATAAAATGCACCATTTGGAATGGGATATTCATACTGAGCTGTGTTGTGAAACTGCGATAGAAGGCAACTGCTCCTTCAGTTCTTAACACACTGAGTCCACACTCTGTACAAGTTTTATATTGGCTGCCGTATATTTGCATTCTCTGCTTTATCACTGTAACCACACAATATTGTTGTAGGATTATGGACGTAAGATTTACACACCATGGAATCAGCAGAGATCAGCAGCATATGAAAGAAGACAAAATTGTCATTTGAAAATGTGAGCTATATATATGCATAACACATATCAATTTGAATGTACATTTCTTGGCATTCAGAAAAAGAAAATTTAGAAAGGACTTTGGAGGACTGTTATCTTATGCATTTCACATATATTCTAAAAAGATAATCAACAATATTTAGTATTCCTTGCATCAATTCCACTCTTAAGAAAGAAATGTTCCGGAATAAGCGAGAATGTGTCGCGTACCGTCAGCTGGGTTCATGAACAGGTCATGTATCACTGTGGCTGCGCATCCTGCAGCACCTGTAACACAAATATCAACAGTTAACATCCTTATTCTAAGATATATATAGCATTGAAAGAATCATCCGACATTTCTACTGGGAGAACAGTATTTCTCCAAGTCCTATTTATCCCTTCAGGATATCTAAACCCAATCAGTGGTGTTCCTCATTAAGATTAACTTAAATTCAATCACTGCAAAGTTTGAAGGGACATTACTGCTTTGACATTTGCGCAGATATAACATGTTTTATTTTACTTTAACACTAGCTGATGTTTTATAAATAAAGAAAAATATACCAGTCTATGCAAAATGGCAAAGAATTGGATGCACAATTTATAAACTATGGATTCTTATATCAAGGAGTCTGGTGCCTCGATGCAAAATCAGGTAGTCTGAAGCATATTTAATGAGTCAGACTACTGGACTCCTATTTGCTTCAAATTTGGAATATTTTTCTAATATGAAGGAGGGGACATCCCCTAACACAACCTATCATTATCCCTTCAAAATTTCCTGAAAATTTAAAACAGTTGAAGATTCACTGCCGTTCCATCCCAATTTTTCTGACAGTGTCAATCTCAACAGACATTGGTGACGTTTCAGTTACAATATTATATGAGACAAATATTCTGTACCCCGAGCAATATGGTTTCCCTCCTGTCCCTTGCTAAACACCTTCTTAAGGTGTTCATAGCTGGCAAAGTAGAGGGCATGGGCTGGTCCCGCCCCACCAATCATCGCTCCAATACCTCGTGTAGTGTTCCGCAAACCCTCGTACCTGAATAGGGTAAAAAAACATATAAATTTGCATAAACGAAAAACTTCTGTAACAATGATTTATGTACAAATATAAGGATTGTGAACATTTGTACCAAGTTTTAGGTTATCACCTCTCATGGTTTACAAGATTGAAGACTGTGCAATGATGAAAACAATGAATATTAACAGTTCACTACAACCATGGTATGATTATAGCTGACTTCAACAAGGGTATGATAATACATTGTACCACAATGTTTTTTCTTTAAAAAATGAACAAAACTAATAAACAGAGTGATTATAAAATACATGTTTATTCTTGAAGTGTCCCACCTGAAGATAGTTGTCATGGCGTCCACCACCCCTCTGTAGTCTGCTCTTGGGTCAGGTACCAGGCTCTGCATTCGGGTCTGACAAAAAACAACAACAATATTTTGAATCTATAGTTAAACTCATAATACAAGGCATAAATAATGACAATTCTCACAATTACAATCATGAATGTCATTTCAACATGGAGACAAAAATGTGCTCAAGCCTGTAAGCAAAATCTGCATGCTTTGGACATATTTATTCATCAGGATCTAGGAAGATTAGGCAAGGGCTTGAAGCTCAGTACTTTTTTTACTGCATTCATGATAAAATATTATTTGAATCATCAATTATTTAATAATTATTTAAAGCTCTCCTTAGGCATTTTATCACTACAGTGAATTTAAAATCATGGTAACAGCTAACAACAAATGAACATGTAGAATAAGACTTAAAGTTTTTCTTGCAAGATTATAGTTTTGTTCTGTTCATTTAAATATTGTAAATTGTTTTTTCTTTTATTGTGAGATAATTTAGTTTTAAATTTATAATAGATATCAATAAGTTTTTTTTCCCTTCAAGATAGTGTTTACAAGTGTAGCAGTAAGACAATAAAAGTTTAATGGCAGTACTTTAATGGCAGAGTACTACTCAATACAGTGAAAGTAGGTCATAAGGCTTTTATTTACAACTGGTGCCCATGAGATGACCTTTCATCATGCTATTATCAGGGGAAACTTTCAACTTTTAACTTTTTAATAGAATAAAAGCCAACTATTTAGACACACACAATCTGTATAGCCAATATACGTCAAATAAATAATTATAAGAAAATATATTAACAACACAATAACTAATGTTGATTCTTTCTACATTTTATAAAATGTAATATGTTGCTCTGTTTAAACAAGTATTATGAAATATTTCCTATTTTGAGGAGTTGTACAACTCGATAATCTGCCGCTAGAGATTTATAATGCAATTTTAATATTGCTGATAATAAGATAATTTTCAGAGAAAAATATTAGTTTTCCTTAATTATTTTGAAGGGTTTTTTTTAATACAAAGTATCATTTGTATGAAATGCAAAGTATCATTTGTATGAAAAACAAACATACTGGTATTTCTAAACAACGCTTTTACAGGGTTCGCAAATAATTAGTAAGGGCGAAAAGTGGTCTTTACTTCTACTTTGTTACAGTACTGCCAAGGGCATTAGAGCATCACAGGCAAGTGATGCCATCAAAGCAATAAATGGCATACAAAGTGGCATATTTACTATGATGAGTATCAGAATTTAAAAAAAATGTCTGTACTGCTAAGGTTGTGTACGTCTGCAGAGTGGTGTTGAAACCGTTCACTGCCCCAAGGAACAGAATTCCAGTCTCGTATGGTTGGAGGCAGGAAGCTGTTCTTATATTGTTCATAGTAAGCCCGGAGTTCAATATCGTCTTTGTTAAATGTCACCTAGTACCATAGTAATGTGTTGGAGTAACAGTAGTAGTCTGGTAGTTCAAGTGGAGAAAGGGTGTTTACTGCTTTATGGAAATGGGTTATCTCTTATTCTTGCATCTGTGTTGAAGAGGTTGCCAGTTCAAGTTGTTGAGCATAGATACAGGTTACGCCGTCTTCATATGAGTCAGTTCCCAGTAATGAATCAACCTCCCTTGCATTGGATATAATCAAGGGATTGAATATCCTGTTTAAAGTATTATCCCAGGCTGAAGAGGAGTATTGAAGATGTGGTCGTACTAGAGAGTTAAATGCTTTTTCTTTTACTTCTTGTTTTCAGTATGTCTCCTCAGTAGGTTATTGGGTATTTTTTTAACTTTTCTTAATGTTAAATCAACCCCGAGGTATTGATGATGTAGAACTCTCTGGAGCGTTGTGTAACTGATGGAGTACAGGGTATTGATATAGTTTCTTTTTCTGGTAATTTTGAGGGGGTGGTACTTTGATGCATTGAATTTCATTAACCATGTGTTTGACCAGTCTACAAGTGAATCTAAATCTTGTTGTAATAGTATCTGGTCTTTGACATTGTTGATAGCTCTATACAAAAGACAGTCGTCAGCAAATAGTTTAATCCTAGTTGTTAGTGAGACCTTGTTGGTGATGTATTGGTATATAGTTAAAACATCAGGGGACCTAGCAGTGTTCCTTGAGGGACTCCATACAGGACTGGTGAATTTGTGGAGGTAAGGCCAGTAAGGGTTACTCTTCTCTGTTGGCGTTCATAAAGCCAGGACTTGATCAGTCGGTGGATCTTTGGCTCTAAATCCATGCTGAAAACTAACTTAACTGTTCTTGTGATCTAGGGGGTTCATAATTTGACTTTTAAAAGACAATGAGCTCCTGACTTTACATTATGTATAGGTCAATGAAACTGGTCGATTTTGTTGCCCTTCTTAACCAGCTTATATACTAGCCTGATGCCATTCAGGAGGGACTTGAAAAACTCTCTGGACCAGGAACCAGAATGTTGTGACAAAATAAAATTTCTACTTGCCAATTAAATAATAGAAAATATCTCAAAATTTTGTATAAATGCTTAATTCAAAGTGTATTGGTCCGCTGTAGGCGGCGGATGTGCGTTCATAATAATGTAATGGTCGGCTGTAGGATCTGTTGTTGGGCTTGTTGGCCTCGTACGTTACAAATGGTGGCAGCGGTGGGATATTGACAACTGCCGGAACGGAGTTGCCTTACCCTTGAGTTTCCCAGACCAAGACAGGGGACGAGTCTTCTGGGAGGGGAAAGTGATGTAACTTTCCGCTGTAGGAGGCGGATGTGCGTTCATAATAGTGTAACAGTCTGCTGTAGGCGGCGGATGTGCGTTCATTATAATGTAACGGTCCGCTGTAGGCGGCGGATGTGCATTCATAGTACAACATTCCGTTACCGTTATAGACGGAAGTACGTTTATAGTATGTGTGTTTACTTGGTTGGCAATATGCAAATTAGCAATGCCCGGGTTCTGTGTGGATAGAGAATTTACTGCATATAAAGGCAAGCGGATCCCTTCAGGGTCAAGCATGCTTTTCTCTGAATGGATCTATTGTGTTTGTTGACGTCACATGTTATAAAAGTAAGGGTTGGATTAAACTATGTGTATGTTTTGAAATGTTTCATATCAGATATGAAGATGCATCCCATACATTTAACACAAATGACATGTTGCAAAACATGATTGACAGCAAGTGGTATGAACAAGATTGAGGACGGATGAGTCATGTAAAATGAATGCAACATATGTTTTCAATAAACACAGAATATAGTCGAAACATAGTTATATTTCATTAAAAATAACAGGTGTACCTTAACACTGTCGAAAGGGTACATGACACAATGTTCCCCGATCCCCGCGAGTGCTCCAGCAAACATGTGAGTGGCGGTGGTCGTCGACGGCGGCAGACTCTCATACAGATCCTCCTCTTCCTCCACCGTGCAAGACATTACAGCGCAGCTGTTGGTTTGATTCAATGGCCGTTTAAAAGAGGTATTAAAAATATATCAGTTTTCAGGTAGATATTTCAGCTTAAAAACCATAATTCCCGATTTTAGATGTCATGTCCTGGAAAGTCACATAAGCGGCCATTTTAGTTGACGTTTACTTCGGAGCGGAATAGCCGGCAATAAATTGACCAATGATAGAGGTGGAGAATTGATCGTAAGTTTCCGTAGACACGATTTGTTGCGTAATATTTAGTAGACAGGTTACATACAACCATTTAATACACTACGTTATTTTTAGCATACATCTAGATGCATGGTAAACGTGTTCTGACAGAAAAAATATGGTGGCTTATTTCTTCTACTTCGTGTTTACAAAAACGCGCCAAGTGGTGAAATAATTTTTATATTTCCGGTGGTTAATAAAGAGTTATCACTGAATTAAGAATGATATTTACTGTTTGAAACAGGGAAAATTGATATTTTCCACTGTTCCACTGTTTTGAAATTTTTGCCTATTCTCACGTAAAACAAGCGCGCACAGGTTTTACGACGTCATTTCCAAAATGATGTATATTTCCCATACATTATAATTGGTGTGCTTTTCTGAAAAACCACAATAAAATGTCATTTTATATGCTTTCTAGGGTATGAAAAAAGAAAAGAAAAAAAAATGTTTGTTTCATTGAACCGTCGCAAAATATTTCACATAGTGAACATCAAAAGTAAATAAAGCTATTGGTGCTCACTCGGTAAACTATTTTGCGATCATCGTTTAATTTAGTGTAAGTTACTCTGAAACAAACACTTATCCTCTATATCTCATATACATTTATATCTTCTTTAAGGAGGAAATAAAGCTATTGATACTTGTATTATATAATCTTAATTTTGCATGTGCATGCAAAATATGGGATTACACCAGTAGATCTTCAAATATTCATCGGTATCAAAAACTGTAAGCTAGATTATGCGCTAATCAAAGCCGTATTTAAAGGAAACATTGCCGGGGCCATATTATCAAGGCAAGTACAGTACGATCGCTTTTTCTAATTAATGTTTTGACTTTTTGAGTTTTTCGAAACTAAGAGCTTGGTCAGTGTGTGAAATGATTATTTAATTTTGCAATTAATTTTTTTTATTAAATTGATAACACGGACATAAAATTTGACTGAAAATCTCGATCTTATGGTATGTCGTACGCCCGTTGAAAACATGGACCCCTTAATAGGTTCATTGCATGAACGAGCGTACGACTAAATATTGTAAGATCACGATTTTCCATTGAATACTAATTAAGCGAGTGTCAGAAATGAAATTAAGAAATTGAACTTGAAAAAGCCTACAGTCAAATTTCGAGTCAAACGTTTTGTTTTTAAACATTGCAACCAAGTTTAAAGGTTTCAAAAAGGGTTACAAAAAAACAATCGTACGATACAAACTTTGTAAACATCACAAATGGCAACACATCGATTTTCTTTCCACAACAATTTGTTTAATTAACTGTAAAAAAATAATTTCAAATTCTCACAAATAAAATATGTAGAAAAGAATTGCACAAAGATAATTTAAATTTACGACTAAAATCGTCTAAGATATTTATTGAAACGCCCCTTATGAGATAGGGTGTATCTCTTTCAAATACATGTTTTAAATTATTTTTTTTAATATTTTACCTTTAGCTTACAAGTACGCAGCATACAATAACATGCGTCTATTTTATCTCCGTCATGGAAATAATTTTGGTAGTCTTGGCATTATAGACCAAAGTGGGAGCTGCAGCTGCAGTAGAAGTAAAAGAGACATTCACTCATGATAACCAAGCTTCATCAAGAGATATGGCAGAAGTGATGAAAACCCCACAAGGCCGCCTGGACACAAGAATGGTTAAATGACGTGTTTTGAATGTGTATTTTAAACTCAAAAAAAGTCCTGTCACTGTCAGCCTGAAGATTTTTCCCGATTTTGTAAGGAGTGAAATGTCACAAAATGCGTAGGCACACAATATCCCAATCTTGCCAGCATTCCTAAAGTTTTATGAGTGTTGGTAAAATATTATTGGAGCTTTATGCAACACAAGATCTTTCACACCTTTTTCATAACTTGTTTTTTTTTTATCTATATTTGATTGATATCTGTCCTGGCGTTGGCTTTGGCTAATTACATTACTGAAATGGCATTTTTTTTTGTTTCTGACCTGATCCAAATGAATCTAGTGTAGCACACTATGGTCAAACACACTGGACTTTAGTTTGATTAATTTTTGTCCCAAACAGACAAACTTGAGCATTCTTTTAATAAGTTAAAGGGCAAATACTCTTGTGTTACTGACCCCATCATTGGACACGAGTTGTATTCTCCCTCCAGAAGTTACAAGTAATGGCACTAGACGGACACATTTTAGCTTATTTCATTCATGAAAGGGCAAAACCTATTGTGTTACTGACCATGCGTCTGCACCAGCTCAATATGGTTTTACACACTAAGTTTCATTCTATCCAGACGTTACATAGTTATGCCTCCCGACTTTAATTAATGTGCAATAACTCTTGCTCTACTAAACTGTTCCAGATGAACATTGAGCGTGTACCAGCGCACTAGTGGTGAACACATTTGACACAAGTTTCATTTTATTTCTGCCCAGTATTTACATAGAAATGGCTCCGGACGGACGTTCATCAGAAAGACAGACGAACTGGCAATGCCAAATCTATATCACTCCTCCCTGGGAGTAAGTTGTATTATTGGTCCCAGCTCCTCCCTATTTTTTCAACGGCACAAAAATAATCAATTGCATGTAGAAGTATATCTAATTTAATGACGTAAGACCAAATCAACAGATACAACTACTATCATTATACATTTATTTTGCTGCCCACTTTATAACCATTGCATAGTATCTTATTGCAGTTGTTAGGGTAAATGTTCTTAAAAAATAGTAATAATCAAATAACAAAGCCACAGGATATGAGGAGTTTTTAGTATGAATTTGTTCTGAATAGACTTATTTGAAGATATATTTTCTAGAATTGTTCACAAAATATATATAGATTTAGTCACAAACACATGAAAATGAAATACTTTCCAGGTATTTATGTTCATCTATCTTCTATTGCATTTAAGCATTTCTACAAATACTTGTTAATGGTCCAATACACACATATTGTTATACCAAGATAATACAAATAAATAGAATAACAGGGATGTGATTGATCTGGCAGATGAAGGGCTGAAACCATTTCAGCAAGGGGAAGGTATGGCCACTTCAGGCTTTCAACTGACCAATAACAAAAAAGTAGGATTTTTGAAAGAGTAGGGCAAAAAAGGGATATTAAGAGCAACTAGAAATGTGTCCATAGGACACGGATGCCCCCACTTCGATTTTTTGTCACAGAAAATAAGCCATAATGATTATTCAGGATAATCTGCACAAGGGCAAATCCTTTTCAAAAATTAGATCGGATAAGATATTTTTTAAGTATTGTTGGGAAATAAAGGGCCCTAACTCCTAAATGATTAAAGCGATTTCCATGGCTATCGAACTTGATCAAGGTATTATGGTCACAAACATGTGTTAAAAGTTTGGTGAGGATTGGACAAACAGTTTTCAAGAATTAGATCGGAAACAATCTTCGGGACGTATTTTTCAAGTCTTTTTTTGCAAATAAAGGGCCGTAACTCCTAAATGACAAAAGCGATTTCCATGGCTATCGAACTTGATCAAGATATTATGGTCACAATCATGTATGTAAAGTTTGGTGAGGATTGGACACACACTTTTCAAGAATTAGATTGGAAACATATATTTTTGAAGTATTTTGGGCAAAAAAGGGCCGTAACTCCTAAATGACTAAAGCGATTTCCATGACTATCGAACTTGATCAAGATATTATGGTCACAAACATGTGTTTAAAGTTTGGTGAGGATTGGACAAACGGTTTTCAAGAATTAGATCGGAAACAATCTTCGGGACGTACGTACGTACGTACAGACAGACAGACGTACGTACGGACAAGGGCAACCCTATATGCCGCCACTTTGTGGGGGCATAAAAAGTAGGGATAGTAGGGCTCCTTTCTTACCTTTTTGGATGCAAGCTATTCATCAATTGTGATATACATAGTTATCTTTGCTTAGAAACCCGTGCGTCAAGAAGGATTCAGCCACAGGATGAGGAGATAAATCTGGAATCAGTGTCTCAGACTTGTCAACATACGCCACTTATTCTCATCATAGAACCCCTCTTGCAGCACTGAAGACCTACTGCATCAAACTAATCCTTCAAATTACTGGAAATGGCTTCTTATTGAAATCAAGATTTAGATTATCTCAATCAATTCATTTAGTTTAAACTTTTCTATACTTTCTCAAACTATTTTTACACAAAAGTAGGGATAGTAGGGCTTTTTCAAGAAAAAGTAGGGAAAAGTATGAGTCTAACTAAAAAGTAGGGTAAAGTAGGAAAAGAAGGGCCCTCTTGAAAGCCTGCCGCTGTAGCAAAACTGGATTCAAAGAAGCCCTCTTGAGCTCCTGGCTTCAATTTGAAGCAAACTGTAATTTCAATTCTAAGGGCATATAATATATAACGAACCACCAATTTCATATTTGGGGCTGTGGTAGTGTTCCTGATACTGTTGAATCTGCAGATATACACAGACAAATCACATCCCTGAATTATAAGTAATAAGTTACAAAGAAAACCTAAAACTACATCACAGTTAAAAAACCTCCAACATTTCTTAGCTAGCAACAAAAATAGTTAATTCATACATATATATCATCAACTATATGCAAATAAAAGGCTTGGTAGCGATTAAAAACTCCATGTGTAGATAGATTTGAACTTACTTAAAATGTTATTTTATCATTCATGGTAAAAAATAAACAATTTTTTGAAACAATGAGACAAATAAAAAGTCTATGGCATGATTTCCTTAGATAATAATATTTCATTTTCTGCAATACAATAAACCAACAATATCAGATGTAACTCCCTCAGATCATTAACACTAGGTAATTCTGTATGCATCTTTGTCAGATCATTAACACTAGGTAATTCTGTATGCATCTTTGTCAGATCTTAAACTAGGCCCTTCTTAAAATTTTGTTTGATGCATCTTCAGCAGATCTTTAAACTAGGCCATCCTGAAATGTTTGTTCCATGCATCTTCCTCAGATCACTTTAACTAGGCCATCGTGAAATGTTTGTTCCATGCATCTTCCTCAGATCACTTTAACAAGGCCATCCTGAAATGTTTGTTCCATGCATCTTCCTCAGATCACTTTAACTAGGCCATCGTGAAATGTTTGTTCCATGCATCTTCCTCAGATCACTTACACAAGGCCATCCTGAAATGTTTGTTCCATGCATCTTCATCAGATCACTTAATCTAGGCCATCCTGAAATGTTTGTTCCATGCATCTTCATCAGATCACTTAAACTAGGCATATCATTACTAACAAATTGCTTTGCTTAGTTCTGGGGTGAAATAAATTGACTAGGCCATCCTGAAATTTTTGGTGAGTTTGTCAGGTCATAGCATACAACTTGTTTTTTTAAGAATGGCTTTACAATAACTGTTCAAGGCACTAACGGTCATAGGGACTAAAACAACATCAACAATAGCATCATATATCTGTGTCTTATTTCACAAATCCTAAACATGTCTCCGTCTCAGGATTGGTCAAGAGACTGTATGCCTTGAGCTCGGAGGGAACATTCCTGGACAGCAAGTGTCTCCACAGCAGATAGCAACTCTTGACTCCTGAAAAATGGCAAGCACTATATAGCCCAAGATGAGTAAACTAAAACAGATCCATTCACAATTCATATGGGCGAAAATTTCATATCTTCAATGATTTGTCTTAAAATATGTATGAGGCAATACAAGTATTTAGTACAAAAGTTCAGTAAACTGATAATGTACTCTAGGCTAGGGTTTTAACAGCTGATATTTGTCAATCCTGAAAAATAGCTGACAGTCTGTATGAGTATGAGGGATCCATTCCTAAAGCAAAGCAAAGGGGTTTTAGACCCCTTATAAAAAAGCTATTTATTGTAATTTATTTAAAGATATTTCCTACTGTTTTTTTATATATACAAATGTCTGAGATAAAAAACAATCTTTACAACTGTACAAGAGTCTGAAGTTTAAATCCATCAATCCTGATTTCAGGATTAGTCCTTAACTTAAAGCTGCACTCTCACAGATTTACCATTTTTACAATTTTTTTTTTATTTTTTGTCTTGGAAAGAGCAAATTTTTGCGTAAATATCTGCAAACCAGTGATAATACATTGCTGACAAAAGTTCAAATTACAGATTTTCATATTTCCGTTCGAAAATTAATTTTTTATGACTTAAAGAGTAACCAACAGTTTAAGAAAAATGCATAAAACATCATTTTTTTAACTTAAATATAAAAATCTACGATCTAGTTTTTGTCAGTCCTGAGTCATATACAACATGTTTCCATGCATTTTGGCAAAAATCGGCTTGTTCCAAGACAAAAAATAAAAATGTTGTCAAAAAGTTTAAGAGTGCAGCTTTGAGAACCCTTGTTCTAGGAAAGAAGTAGCTTATGTAAGCCTCTTCCCAACACAATTATTTCTGTTATGACTTTATCCAGAAACATTTATCACAAGGGATTCAGATACAACAGGAATGAAGAGCATACTTTTTAAGTTCTGTCTCCATGAGATTGGTGGAGTTCTCCATGGCAGTGAGGGCGGTGCCCATGTTGATGATGTCAGGCACGTCCCCTCCCGTCAAAGAGCTGATCTCTCCAAGCAGCCGCTCGCTCTCCAACAACTCACACTCTAGCTCTCCTGTAGACATACACATAGGTCAGTTTATAATTGTTAAAACTCTAAGGATTTGTTCACATTGATTTTGTAATCTATGAACATAATATATTACAGTTAACATAAATAATTTATCAAATAAATCAAAGCACTAGTTATAATACATATTGAACAAAACCTCCCATCACTCACATTTTTTAAGAGTTCCCTATAAAGGAATGTGTGTCAAATGAAATGGATTACAAAACTTGTATTTCCTTCAAAGGCTTTCAGTCCAGAATTGTGTACGAAGGAAAAAATGAAAAAAAATGCTTGAAAATTGAAAATATATTTGTGCCATGTGTAAAGGAAATTGTCAATTACCATTTGACACACAATCATCCATAAATGATGATCAATGAAAAATATTTGAATTCTCCTTATCGTGCAAGCACAGTTTGACACACTTGAAATGTAAAAATGGACAGACAGACAAGAGCAACTCGATATGCTTCTCACTTAGGTGGGGGGCATAAAAACAAAGTATAATTCTATGCCTGTACCCTCTAAGTGTTCCCTGTGGTCAGGTATATGTACGTCTGTGAGGGGTAGCTGGTGCCGTGTGGTGTCAAGTGCGTAGGCCAGCTGATTGTACTGCTTCTGTAGGTCACCCAGGCTGTTGACCACGGGACCAAGGCACTGACGCTGGATATAAATAGTATACTTATGTTTTTAACTTTACAAATTTAATAAAACAAGATTACCAAAATCAATGTTTATCATATGCTTTCAGGTGATTTATAGCTATTTGTCAATGAAGTAAAAATGATATTTTATTGTTCCAAACAGTGAAATGATAATTTGATATATTTTAACAGTTTTGAACTTAAAGCCCACTTTCACTTTCAAATCAAATGTAAGTGCACACAAGGTTTGAACACCATATAAATAACAGTATTTCCACAATGACATTATATTTGCATACATGTACATGTTAACTGTCCTGTTACATCCATTTTAGGCTTTAATTAAAATAAAATTTTAACAAGAGATGTTTGTCAAACATTATGCCCCCCCTGAGCGCCATGTTGTCAGGATTATATGGACAATTGAATGTAATATGCATGGACCGAAATGACAGCTGTTTTGTTGCTGTTTTAAGATTATGACCATTAAAGTGTGAGGATAAAGTGTGATATGACCGTCATGACCTTTGACTCTATGAACTCAAAATCCAGAGTCATCAGCTGGTCACCTGAAACCTAAATGTCAAGTTTGAGGGCCATGGGTGCAGGCATTGTCAAGTTATCACAAGACAAGTTTTTTTCGTTCAAGGTCACTGCGACCTTGACCTTTGACCCGATGACCCCTTAAATCATAAGGGGTCATCTACAAGTCAGATGCAACTCCAATTCAAGTTTGAAGGCCATGGGTTCAGGCATTGTTGAGATATCAGTGGGGGAAGATTTGATAACTTTTTGCGTTAAAGGTTACTGTGACATTGACCTTGGCCTGATGACCCCCAAAGTCGATAGGGGTCATCTACTGAGCAGACCCAACCTTCATGTCAAGTTTGATGACCATAGGTCCAAGAATTGTCGAGTTTGCTTTCAAGGTCACTGTGACCTTGACCTTTGACCCCTAAAATCAATAGGGGTCATCTACTGGTCAGGCCCAACCTTCATGTCAAGTTTGAGGGCCATGGGTGCAGGCATTGTTGAGTTATCACTTGGACAACCTTTTATCATTCAAGGTCACTGTGACCTTGACCTTTGGCCCAATGACCCCTAAAATTAATAGGGACAATCTTCTGGCCAGGCTCAACCTCAAAATCAAGTTTGAGGGCCATGGGTGCAGCCATTGTCAAGTTATCACTCGGATAACCTTTTACCATTCCAGGTCACTGTGACCTTGACCTTTAACCCAATGACCCCTTAAATCAATAGGGACCATCTTCTGGCCAGGCCCAACCTCCAAGTCAAGTTTGAGGGTCATGGGTGCAGGCATTGTCGAGTTATCACTCGGACAACCTTTTACCATTCCAGGTCACTGTGACCTTGACCTTTGGCCAGATGACCCCCAAAACCATAGGGGTCATCTGCTGGTCAGGCCAATTCTCCAAGTCAAGTTTGAGGGCCATGGGTGCAGGCATTGTTGAGTTATCAAATGGACAACCTTTTACCATTTAAGGTCACTATGACCTTGACCTTTGGCCCAATGACCCCCAAAAAACAATAGGGGTCATCGACTGGTCAGGCCCAACCTCCAAGTCAAGTTTGAGGGCCATGGGTGCAGGCATTGTTGAGTTATCACTCGAACAACCTTTTACCATTCAAGGTCACTGTGACCTTGACCTTTGACCCATTGAGCCCAAAAAACAATAGGGGTCAGCTACTCGTCAGGCCCAACCTCCAAGTCAAGTTTGAGGGCCATGGGTGCAGGCATTGTCACGTTATCACTCGGACAACCTTTTACCATTCAAGGTCACTGTGACCTTGACCTTTAACCTGATGATCCCCAAAAACAATAGGGGTCATCTACTGGTCAGGCCCAACCTCCATGTCAAGTTTGAGGGCCATGGGTGCAGGCATTGTTGAGTTAGCACTCGGACAAGCTTTAAAAAAAAATTACCATTAAAGGTCACTGTGACCTTGACCTTTGACCCGATGACCCCCAAAATCAATAGGGTTTATCTACTGGTCAGGCCCAACCTTCATGTGAAGTTTGATGACCATACGTCCAGGAATTGTTGAGTTATCACTCGGACAAGCTTTGGTCTACCGACGGACCGACCGACTGACATACCGACATGCCTGTGCAAAGCAATATACCCCTCTTCTTCGAAGGGGGGCATAATAAATACTGTTTGTTTAAGTGCAAAATATTTAACCTAAAGAATAGCATTTTTTTATTTTAATCAAGGCAATGCTACATGTGAAATATAGCTTGTGCTACTTACTCAATGAAATATAATACGATTTTACATTTAAACAAACAATTATCCTAAATAAATCAAGAGCCTTAAAAAGTTTCATGCATAAACTGAGATAGTCATTGCGGTCATAGGATTAGCCATAAATCTTATATTGTTACAAAATAATTTTGAAAATAGTTTTTTGTCATTTATAAACATAATCTGATTTATTATAGAAAAAGAATCTTGAAAATAAATAAACAAAAAAGTATTTTTGTTCAGCTAATAAAGTAGAAAAAATTAAAGGCATATCTAAATTAAACTCATACAAGCATTTTCATAACTAAGGTGGCAGCATCACCAAGCAGATGTTTAGTTTACCTGTACATCCGCCATATGGTCTGATGTATTGGTGTGGCGTATACGAGCAAGGTACTGTTCCCGCTCGGCTTTGTCCTTTCTCAATCGCTCTACCTCCTCATGGACGCCATAGATCTGTGCCTGAATATACAGTAAATGATATACTATTACTGATATTCAGTAATATTCAGTGATATACTTGAATAAATAAATAGAGTGATATACTTGTATAAATATAGTGATAGACCAGTGCTTGAAATTAACACAAGCCCATAAGCCCTGCTCTGATAAAATATTTTTTGGGCTTGCTCAAATTCTGAATTTTATATAGCAGGGCTTTTTTAAAAATTTGATGCCAATCAAAAGTATAAGAATTCAGGCTTGTTCATCCGAAAGTCTAATTTCAATGACTGATAGACTAGTACTTTCATCAGTTTCTTAAGGCTACAGTGAAGTATTACAGTCAAGTATTCACATTGCACCTTGCTACAGGACAGTGAAGTTTTGAAAAGAGCTAGAACAAGGGAAACATTGATCCATCAAATATTTAAATATTTTCATGAATATGTAGTAAACCTATATATCCCGCGGTAAAAGAAGTCATAACAGTATGCAATAATTGTTTGTAGCAAACCGCACAAATTCTATATTTCAAACTGCAGGACAACACTACCATATAAAACTTTAATTCAATGCAGCCTAATAAATTGATAACATGTGCACATATCCTTTATATATATATATAAGTATCATGTAATATATAGTAAAAGCTTGCAGCGTTTTTGTCTCCTCAACATGAATTGCCTGTGCGTATAACATGTCATACCATGGCCTGTTTCTCCTGCTCTTGTAGGGTTCTCCTAGCCTTTGCTTCCAGGAAGGCCCACTGTAGACTGTAGATGTGCTGGAGGTCTATACACCGCTGCGCCTGCTTGGGATCCCGCTTCTGTAAGGGAGGCATACAGTAGAACTAGTTAATGGGTAGGAGAGGGAGAATTATCAAAAAATATTGACGGTTATTGACACAAGACTATCAAAATATCTCACAAAACTGACAGACATTTAGAAATATACCAGAATTGTATATCTAATGTAAAAGGAGCATGAATCTGATGTCTTTGGGTCAATTCCGCTTAAACACTTTCCACAAGTTTCAAAATTATTAGGTATTCAATACGTAAGTTAGTGATTACACTGAAAACTTTTAAATGTAAAAGAGGTATTACTCTGGAGTAACTGAGGCGAGTTATCCTATGTTCAAACTTGACTGAGGCATAATGCCCACAAACACTGTCATTAACTTTCATTCTGATAGGGTGATAAATACATTAGTTATTGTCTACAAAATGTTTCGCTGAATCTGCCGCCACCATTATTAATACATACATGTTAATTTTTCAAGCACACATTAAGTGGATATGCACATGTAAATTGTGGTTTTCAATGTACTTGAAAACTGTAAATGTGCTCTTTTAACATTTTCATTCTTTTTTTCCTATTATTTAAATAATATCAGCAAATGCATAAGGCGGAATAGCAACTATTAATGCAACCTTACCTGTTTTGGTTTTGAAGCTATGGTTGATTGCTGGTATATTGAAACGTTAGAGACAATGGACTGACCCAATAAATCGTCTGTGAGATCCGGCTTCAACCTTGACCTGGACCGACCCTGATTGGCCGTGCTGGGCTGATGGCTGCCTGCAAGTACACACATGATATCGTTTATTTTTCTAACATGCCCGACTATGCAAATATATTTATAAAGGTTATTACCCCGTGTTGTTTCATTCTTACAATATATACTATGACATTTTGAAACTGTATGCCTCATTTCTAGTATTAGCTCAACACGTTTATCAACCAGCTTTGTCAATATGTACTCTTACATGTATGTATAAACTTGTCAAACTATTTCAACATGATACTGGTACATGTATCAAGATAAATGCAAGTCCTTTTGTGGAAATACACAAACATGCACTTTACTACACATTCCTTGTAAACCAGCTACCTGCTAATAATGAGACTTCTGGGTGAATGGCAGAGGCGTCAATGTCCATGTCATGTGTAAAGGTGGAGCAGTCCATGGTCGGTGTTGAGGTTTTCCCGCCCGTGGACGACGCCATTGACTGGTTCTCGGGCGTGCATGGCCGGTTTACCTCCCGTCTCTTCGCCGCTGTGTTCAGTGGCCGTACTTTCCTTACAGTTTTTTTGGCAGATGGTGGACATATGTCTAGACTTTTGCTTGCCTTTGTTGAGTCATTGGAAGACTGAAACAGTATGAAAACACATGACACGTATTTATCTATATTCTTATTTTATCAACTGAACTTTTTTAAGATATTAAAATATCAAACTGATTACAGTTGAGATAATTACCTACTATGTATTACAATCATAACAATGACAAAGATAAACTCTAAGTAAAGCAAACCTTGTCCATTCTAGCTGATAATGATGCCTTTGCCTTGGTCTCGACAACCTGCATGTAACGGGATGGTATCACTCGACCTGGGGAGCAGGGAAAATATCATGATAACCTCTACTAAGATCACATTTTTTAAATGTAAAACTGTAGACTTTTAAAAATATATATGTGAATGGTAAACACCACTAAAAGTATATTTCCAAAAAAAATGACAAAAACTGCAGTTCCTTTACAGCTTAGCTGCTACAAAAAGGAGTTATAAATTGATACATGTATTCATTCATCTTACACAAATTTTGCATGAACATTTCTATGGTCAATCATTCAGCTGATATTTAAAACAAAAACCCCCACAAAAGATGCCAATGTTCATCAGCCTTTCTTACTGACCAAGAAACACATTGTAGTAATATATGTTTAGCAATAGTAGGAAAGATTGTTAAAATTGTGTCAGTTGAAAATGTGAACACATCTTCTAAGTTGAAAAGCTTTCACAAAACCACCAGATGTTGATGACACTAAGATTATTACAGAAAATATCTCCAGTCTCTTTCCTAATTAAACAGACGAGCTACCATAGGCTTCATTAGCTTTCTTTTTCAGACAAGCTACAATATTCAACTTTCCATTTCCTTGACCAGACAGACATTCTATAAAGGTTATCTTTATTTTTCCTTCACACGCTACAATAATTACCTTTCTTTTTCCTAGCTGATTCAAGCTTTTTCTCTTTTTTGACTGATGACGGTGCTCTGTAAAATATTAAAAGAGAAAGGTGATTGTTACTCAGGGATGCTGTTGACCTGGCAGCTTAAGGGCTGAAACCATTACAGGGATCGCTTTTAGAAGGTGTTGAGAGGGTGATTCAGGCCCCTAATGGGGATTCAAAGGGGTAGGAAGCCTGTTGCAGTAACAAAACTGGCTTTTTAGAAGTACTTTTGAGGGCTCTCCTGACTTAAATTTGAAACAAACTGGAGTGTCAATATCTTATTTTAGTCATAAGATCAAAATCACATCCCTGTTATGAAACCAGGAGTGTTGTTTCCAAAAGCAATATACCACAGAACATCAGTGGCCGAAATTAGCACAAGCCCACAAGCCCTGCACTGGTAAAATGTCTTCCGGGCTTGCTCAAATTCTGAATTTTATATAGCAGGGCTTGTTCAAAATTGTTATGCCAAGCAATAATATAAGAATTCGGGCTTGTTCATCCTCAAGTCTAATTTCGATGACTGGAACATTGCCTAGAAAACTGATAATCAAACTGAAATGGTATATGGCAAAAGAAATCAGTTTGTTTTAAAAAAAAATAATTCTTCTTTGGGGGTACAAGTAGACTTCAATAAGAAAAATAAATATATCATATCACCACTTTCACATACTTTGTCTTTCCATCAGGTTTCACTTTATGATTGGTGACATGGACATCCTTCATTTTCATGTTGAGACTGTCATTGTCACTATGATCGGACAACCTGTCCTCCAGTCTCTCCGGATGGACCAGGTCTGACGCACCCGAGTCGCTCAAGTACAGTGGGGTCACGTTAGTGTGGAGGTCATGGAGCACCCGTCGGTCTGGTGGGGACATAGGCACAGACTGGACGGCTGTGTAAGGGTCTACATGGTCATCTGGGAGAGAGTACAATAAATTTAAATTAGCTGGTATGGGATCATATTGGAATAGAAGTTAAGAAGAACTCTCCTGTCTAGTGCGGAGCACAAACTATATTGTTGGGTCTGAATGGTCGAGGAGATAAAGAGAACATTGGTTATTCCTGCGCAATTGGTGTTTGTCTAAATTAAAAATATACAATGCACCTATATACCATTCATGTTTGAGACCTTGACCTGATACAAAGCAGGTGTTGTCACAGATCACCTCTATGTGGTGATTTAATTTGAAACCCTCAAATATGACCAGTATTTTCTTCATTATTTTAGTTTTATTATACATGTATGTGCACAAATGTCATTACCACTGATATACCTGCTCGTTCTTTGATAATCACAGGTCTCTTGTGGGGCAGCCGGTCTTCATTTTCGATATTGCACTGAGTATCAGCGATTAGATTCTGTTGTTGTCTGAAACCAAAAAGTTATCAGCACTTACTTAACCCTTTAGCGCATGTATACGATATAGGCCAACTTAACAAGTAAATTTCAATACCATCATATGTTATTCATGCTTGGTCAATGCTAAAATGTAACATCAATGGTGTTTATTTTTTTTTACCCAAATGGCGGTAGAACTTGTTTTTAGCACGACAGAATTGCTCCAGTTTGTTGTGGTAGGAGACCAGGCCCAAATATCACAAAAATACTGAAGTCAAATCTCAATCTCAATTCAATTTACCAAATAAAAGTATGGTATGTTTCAAAATCTAACGGGTGTGTTTTATAGTTTTTTTGAAAACGCATTTTCTCATAGAATGTGTTGATAAAAATAATTGATCAATCAAACTAAAATTCAAAGAAAACGAAATCTAGAGCACATCATATACTCGAGCAATTGTAAAAAAAAAATGAATTGTTCTCAAATAGTAGAATATTTTCTTGGAATCTTGATGTTAGGTGTTAATAAACATTTTCTATAATAGAATGTGCTATTAAATGGTGTAAAAACAAATTATTTTTCACAAGTTTTGATGCTATGTGAAAAAATGAGTTGAGACTGAGATTGCGATTTGACTTAAGTATTGTCCTGATATTGGCGACAGAGGTCTGAGGCAAACTCCTTCTTCTAAGCCTCACCTTGTATGGTTGATGCGAGAGGGAGAGTGGCAGACAATCTTTACGGGTGAGTTATCCAGCCCTAGCCGGACGTCAACCATGGAGCTGTCCACGTCTACTGTTCCCCTTCCGGCATTCATACACAGCACTTCTCCAGGCCGCTGGTAGTGGCTCCTGATGTCTAGAGCCTGTGGGAACGAGAACATTATATTTAATCTGACTTTTAATTAAATCAAGCCAATATCATCATTATCTTAAAAAATATTTTACATGACAAAAAATATTTTCACTACATTTTGCACATTGTCTCTTGTAAGTTTGCCAATTTTTTACAAGTTTAAATAAAAAAATATTATGATTTGGGACATGGGTCGGAACATGGACACAAAGATGGCACAGCAATTTTTTTAACCAGAGTTCATTAGCTGTATAAGTCAATGGGCAAATGTTTTTAACATGGGGGAGGACTATAAGTCAAAGCTTCTGAATCTAATACATAGGCTGCCTAAAAAATTCAAACAGTTAAGAAGATGCCATATAACTTTGTGATCAGCACCTGATGGTATAAAACTTTGATAAGTTGTTCACAGGTTATTTTTGTTCAGTTTGCATATTTTAAATGATTTGATTGGTTGATATTAATAATTGGATATATACCGACCAAACAATAAACGTTTTGGCTAACTTGGACCAAATTTAAGAGTTAACCAGTTTCATACAATTGATTGCAGGTTATCTTTTGGCTAACTATTTTATAGAACGATTTGATTGGTTAGTAGTTATGATTGGATGAATATTGGCCAATCAATAAACATTCTAGATATATGTCTTGATAACAACTATTTTCAGGAAAAACTGTCAAGTGTTTTTGTAGGTAGCAAGATAAATTAAACATGCTTGACCTGCCATTGAACTTGCACTTATGATGTTCACGTTTATTTAACAAGAAAACAATATTTTAAATCAAATTACCTCTAAATAAAAGAATAAAGAACTCACAATTTTTAAATGTACATAACAAAACTATTATCATGCAAGAAAAACAAACTCTTAATCTACATGTTCATTTGCTGTCAGCTGTAACAGAGATTCTTAATTCACTATAGTGATAAAACAACTGACGCTATGAAGTTAGTAAATAATTAAAGTCTGCTTACGGAGGCCCTATCAGAGGTATCATCCCCAACCTCACTGTCTGTCAGGTCCAGGATTCCTGCATCAGGGCCTCTACTTGGGGTCCGGGCCTCACTCTGGGTTGGCACTTGTCTGAAACACAACATAGCAGTCTCATTTAAATAATATTGACATAAACAAGAGGGCCCTGAAGGCCCTGTATCGCTCACCTGATCCAATTCAAGTGTGACATAGACTTCATAATCACAAAAATTCTGATATAGTTTCATGGTGATCAAAGAGAGAATGTAACCTCTACAGTGTTTACAAAGTTTTTCTATGATTTGACCTTGTGGCCTGGTTTTTTACCTCTGATTACCCAGTTTCAAACTCTACCTAAAGATCATCAAGAATAACATTCTGATCAAGTTTCATGAACATACAGTCATAAATGTGACCTCTAAGACTGCTAACAAGCTTTTCCTATGATATGACCTAATGACCTAGTTTTTGACCACACATGACCCGGATTCAAACTTGACTTAGAGATTATTAATATAAACATTCTGACCAACTTTCATGAAGGTACAGTTATCCCTTTCCCTTAAATTTGACCTGGTGACCTAGTTTTTGACCGCACATGACCTAGATTCAAACTTGGCCCAGAGCTAATCAATATTAACATTCTGACTAAGTTTTATGAACATACAGTCATAAATGTGACCTCTAGAGTGCTAACAAGCTTTTCCTATGATTTGACCTAATGACCTAGTTTTAACCCCAGATGACCCAATTTCGAACTCATCCAAAATTTTATTGAGGGTAACATTCTGACCAAGTTTCATTAAGATTGTGCCCAAATTGTGACCTCTAAAGTGTTAACAGTCAAATTGTTGACAACGGACGAAGGACACAGGGCGATCACAAAAGCTCACCTTGAGCACTTGTTATTAAATGCAAAATTATAGTTGTATTAGTTACATTTCAATGCACTTTTAAGTTAAGATTACCTAATAATAACATATATGATTAACATGCCTTCAACAAAACAAGGCTAGACGTGATCATTTCTAATGACAGTCAGGATTTTTTTCTTGACTAAAATCTAAGACCTTTACCTCCTAGGAGAAAAGACTGACTCCTCCAGACGACCCTGTATAATTGATGACTGATGGAGCTGGGAACTGGACAGAGAGGTGTTAGACAAATGATTCCTGTCTTGGGCCCGGTTCCCTGCCGTCTGACTGCTGGAGCTGGTATCAAGTGTGCCCTGGGGAAGCCTCCCTCCTGCCTTCTGACCAACTGAATTGGGACCTGTGTCAAAATAATAAATAATTATAACGCTATTTATGCATTAACACCTAGGCTTTCCAGTAGCTTCCAACACTAAATTAAGACTAATCTAAATTAACTTTAGGGTTAAAAAAAGAGGAATTATTCAGACTCAGTTCTTAAGAATAGGGGCTGTTCAAAGAACCACTTACTTCTGAAAAGTTTTGAAAAAAATCAACTGTCATATATTTGAGGTTATAGTATGTCCACTAGTGATCAATGAGTCTTCAGCGGGCTTTGACTTTGTATTATTTATTTTTTATCTTTGCACATAATTCAGACAGATGAGACAGTTCCAAAATGAAGCTAGAGATCTGCTGATAAACTATATGAAAAGCTATTCTGTTTCAAAACACAACTTTGAACATTAACACTGCAGTCGCAAAATTATTAGAAAGATAAACCCCATGTGTACCCGTCCATAGGAAAGAGTCAGGTGACTGATTTGTTTTAAAAAACGAGCATTTAAACTTCCCATTCTTGTTGAAGAAGTAATAAATGTTTCAGTTCACAGAGAATTAGCACCAACATGATAATGATCAGGGCTTCTAAAAACCGGCAATTCACCAGTCTGGGCTGACTTTGACCAACCCAGACCAATTCAGTTTCAAAAAGTGTCAAATAAATCGGCCTGGATTTTTTTCCATTTTTTATATTTTCGGTCCAAACCGACTAAAGTCAGTAAAATTTGTAGAAATTGTAATACACAATCCTTCTTGGGTCATTCACACATTCAAATTACCTCTAATAAAAGTGTCCTAGTTACCATCAGACCAATGCGACCAGCTGCTTTTTCCGCTATGCTGAACAAGAGGCCCAAAAGGGCCTATGCTCTACTGGCATGGCTTTTGTGGTCATATCAATCCAGAGCATGTATGTATGGGTAAAAGGCAACAGACATATAGTTTATGTTTTGTGTTTGGGTTACCTGAAAACGTAGCACGTTCAACATCTGAGCCCAGAAAGTATTGTATGCAGATTAGTTCCATGAACTGTTTTAATATGTGCCAAGTAAAAGTCATCTGACAAAAAAAATGCTTTCAAAACTGTACTCATAGTAAAATTTTCTGTAGTTTTAAAAGTTAAAAAAAGCTGGTCAAAAGGTCAAAGTCAAGGGCATCCTAGGACAACATTGATCAATTTGATCAAACATTCACAATCAATTGTGCTGAGATGGATGCACGAACACACAAAAAGATTTTCCAAACCTTTCCAGATTTATGTTTATCAAACCTGTGAACCCTGGGTGTGGCCAGTAATGACACCAGGTGCATAACTTAAACATTCACAACCAATTTTGTTAAGATGAATGCGCAAACTACAGAACTTAAAGCTAAAAAATGGCCTTTGGGCTTTCAACAAGAACAAGGCAGAGTAATTCACAAAATCAACTGCAGAAGCAAAAAGCAAATTGTCTCTCAAAATCCTAGACTTGCAAATTGTCTCCCTTAACTCTAGACTTGAATTAACATATACATGTAAACTTGGCTAAAAATAGAATTCGCTCATGCAGGCCTGGCTAAAAATAGAAAGCATTTCTTTAAAACTTTCATGGCCCATAATCTAGGCATTCATGGGCGGATCTGGCTGGTTTTCGAAAGGAACCAAGCTTTAATGGATATCTAGATACTGTACAAGTTTCATCGAGATATAATCAAAACTGAAGACCGTATCGTGTTCACAACCAATTGTTTACACAATAGCATTTTTTAATACTATCAAGGGCCATAATCTAGGCATGCATGGGCGGATCTGGCTGGTTTTCGAAAGGAACTGAACTCTAATGGATATCTAGATACTGTACAAGTTTCATCGAGATACAATCAAAACTGAAGACTGTATCGTGTTCACAAGCAATTGTTTACAGACGCACGACCGCACGGATGCACATACTACGTACACATTACTATCGCATAAGCTCTTCTGGCCTTTGGCCAGTAGAGCTAAAAACTGATATTTGTTAATTGGGCAGACGCTTGCAATCGGTTCAATCACATGCAGTGGTAGGTCGCAGAAGACAAAGTTAAACAAATTATTTGTTAATTATGTGCTTGCAGCTATCCATTAAAGTGTAAAAGTCAGTCCATATTTTCATATACCAAACTGCTTATATCCGAATTAATTAACCTAGTCCTACCCTTATTCCATAGGATATTAACAGCAATGCGCTTGATATTCTACAGAGTCTGAAAGCTGAGTGCGCTGCTTATGTCAATTAAATAAAGTAATAAAAAAATGCATTGTCGATATCAATCTTATAGCTAGAAGCCCCGATTATGAATATAGATATATCTTTTTATTAAAGATTATCAGTTGAATGTTGATCCACTATAGAAGCATTAAGCAAATAAATCCCAATACTGTTTGAGTTTTTGTTGTCTAACCGCTTCCCGCCTGCCGCAATTAATTACGGTCGCAAATTTTCTTGTTGGAAATAACAGCATAATTTGATGTTTATAAAGCCCTCTTACGAATTGCCACAGCGCGAAAAATATTAACAAAATACACATCGCGAAAATATGTGACATAATTATTCGGACATTTCTATATAATAAGACTTTGAAACCGGTCTTTTTTTTTGGGGGGGGGGGGATCTTTTTTTGGTTGGTGGGGGGGTTGTCGCTGGGTCTGGACCGATTGAGGTTCCAAACTTTTAGAAGCCCTGATAATGATGATAGTAGTTGACAGCACATCAAAACCATAGGCAACAGCAATGACATTATTCGACATAATTATCAACATAGACAGACAATAACAAAAACAAGTACATAGAATAAGGTACATAGATGATATCAGGAAAAATATTTGATAAAGTTCATCGAGACTATAGGTGACAACGTAGTCCAAATAATTGTACGTTGACGGATTTTTTTTAGATTTTTGATATGGCAAATCCTTCACGTACAGATTGTTTAGTATCAAAAGTGGGTAGTTGTTCCGATCAGGATTCCGGGTTAAAGCATATAGCGTCTGTAAAATATCATAAAAACAAGAAATTTTACCAGACAATGTTATTTTATATTAGTTCCGTACACAAAAAAATAAATATCCAACTTATAATTATGAGTTTGAAGGCTTTTCTTCATTTCATTCTGTCAAAACATAACGATATATACATGAAGGGCACCTGCAAGGCTTTAGGGCACAGTTTTAAATCGCTCGGAACATTTTGGCCATGGCCGAGTTGTTATGATTGTATAACGAGGTCTATCTCGAAGCTTTGTCGGAGGAGGCCGAGCTATTACGATTGTATCGAGTTGTTCCCCTTCGCATAATTGTTGTCTGTGTCAGTCAACTTTCGTTTTATTGGAAAGGTAAACAACTTGTTTTAATGCATTAAAAATGCTTGTTTAGTGCAAAATAACATTTCACTTACATGGTAAAATATGAATATAACTTTTTATGATCAATTTCAACCATAAAATACTTCACTTAAAACAATTTCAATATTTTTAAAACACCCCCGTTTTTTGCACATTCTTGTTTAGACGTTAGGGATTGGATGCCATAATTTGATAAACAACAACAACAAACCCTCACAACAAGTATTAAATAAAGTTTGTCACACACAAAAATTTACCTCGTCCTGCAGCTGGAACACTGCCATTAGGTTGTCCTCCGCTTGTTATAAGACGTCCTTGGGCTAATGTCTTCCTTAAAAATCAAAACATTATGTATAATAAATTCGGACTTATTTTATTTCGGATAAACAAAAACAACTTAATTGTCACAATTAAAACTAATGCGTATAATAGCTGCATATTTTAGCTAGCAATCATATAAACTATGTTATGTGATTAAAGAGTTATGATACCTAGGCTTTCTTTGTCCGACATTTTCCTGAGTTTGTGCAGGTCTGTACAAATTTCTTTTCGACGCCATTTTTAAAAATAAGCGGCAGTAGAAACTAAACACAAGAAAAAACACAAACAAGAAAATATAGATCAAGTTTATCAGCCATTTTTCTTTAAAAAGGTAAAAACCAGTTCTTAAAATTATACACGTGCACGAAATAATGAGTGTAGTATTTTGACTCTTTTTCCGTCCCCATGGGCTTGGTTTAGGGCATTGTTTGTGCTCTTAGATCAATAGCACTCCACCAAACCTAAATTTTCCATCCAGCCAAACTTCGTACTTTTACGCTCGAACCGCTTTATTATAGCCGAGGGAAATAGTACTGTATTATAAATAATGATTAATTAATGAGGCATTTTTATAGGTGGAAAATGGGGACCTTTTCGTAATCGAAGCAAATGAAATTACGCCATGTCACGGCCTCTAAACGCCAGCTCCACCACTTTACGGTGGTGCAAAGAAAAAGAGCTGTCGACACTTCCGTGGTGGAGCTCTGCCCTATGTTTACATAAACAAACGTGAGTATGGTTTATATTTTATTTGATAATTTCATTTAACGGACATATTTCGAAAATCGGAGAATGTGGTACCGTGTAAGAACACTTCTACTGCATGCTGGTTACTATTTCGTTTCAATATTGTGCAAACTGTGGTGCCAGGAGCTTTTCTCCCGAATCGGACTTGTGCATATTTTGAGATGTGATTGCATAGAAAGTACATTTCGGTGCTTACACACCCCATAGAAACATTCTCACACATGCAAACATAACTGGTATGTTTAGTTCCTATGCCGGAACACAACAAAACTGATAAGCACTTCCTAAAAAGGAAAAATGCACATATTTATAAAAGTGGTGGCGCTGTTGCCCTAGTGGTGGCGCTGTCGAGTATGTTTCGCGCTTGAAGTAATATAAAAAGTTAACGCTCCTGGAATGAATATTAAGGTTGCTATGTTTATCATTCATTGTTATCATGCTGGTTATGCATACTTCTTGCGGAAACAAAACCAACCCTTCCTTAAAATGAGATCCGTCGTGTTACGAATTATTCCTCTTCAACATAGAAGATAACACATGCACGGCCTCTAAACGCCAGCTCCACCACGGAAGTGTCGACAGTTCTTTTTCTTTGCCCCCCGTAAAGTGGTGGAGCTGGCGTTTAGAGGCCATGCAAGTGTTATCTTCTATGTTGAAGAGAAATAATTCGTAACACGACGGATCTCATTTTAAGGAAGGGTTGGTTCCCCTATATACACCTACTATCATGGTAGTTTTTAGGCGTCCACACAACCCCCAGATTCCAGGAAGTGGCCACCGCCTTCATAATACTCGTCATCGTCTTCAGGAACCCACTAAAGGACCATAAGTTGTTAACCCACTATAATTTGGATTTCATCCCCAAAAATGCAGCCAATGGAAAACGTTTACGAAAGCGGATAACTGACATAAACACTTAATTTACAAGTGTCCAATGGTCTTTTTAAGTCATTATCGGAGTAAATATATGAACAGAATACACACGAATGCTTTATTTCAAAGTAATATTGCCAAAACTGTCCTAGGTGTTATATTAAAAACCAAACCCCTTTATTATCACATACAAACCATATATTTTTCTCTTGTTTTGGTGGGGGTGGAGGGGGGATGGAGTGAGGAACGCAACGCCCCAAATTGCGCCCCATTAAGTTGCCAACCCACGAAGGTTCTCTCTGTAGTAAACGACATAAGACATCGCGGTTTATTTCAAATATAGGACATGAACTCATCTTTAATATAGGATTAAGTACAAGACAATTGGTGAGTACTTCCTGTTTCTAAACTAAGACGGAACAACGAGATTTTGAGATAAACTCACCGGCGCACTGAATTCACACTGGTTAACCAAATGAACGACTTATGTAAGTGCAAATTCGATAGAAATGTTAGTGCAAGCTGTCTTTTCGTTAACATTGATCATGGTTGTTATAAGAACAATACAATGCATCCAATGAAACAGCCTGGGCCTTTAGATGGCACAGGATGTATTATGAACATGTTCGAAACATGTTCTTTTTATAGACATAAAACATCGAAATTCAAAACGTAGCAGTCTTGATTTGATTAAGGGACCGTCATTCGATGATCCCTTTGGACAGAGTGGTGATCAATCTAAAAAAAAGATATGGACCCAGTACGGAATTCTATCATTCTACGTGATGTATATTCTTAAAATTAAATTACGTAAGTCCTGTACGTTGTCACCTAGACATTCATGTATCTCAAATGATCCTAAATCATATAGGTCACGCACCTAGGTCCTACACTGATTTGGCCCGGCAGTTATTATCAGCGACCTCTGGCACATCTGTCGCGGTCCCATATCGATACGTACGTTCTTTTGGAGCCGGCAGCAGACATCAGGCCATCCGGGTTCGGGCATTCAGACTCTTTGGTCGCGTTTTATCACCGTCACTTAATTGCGCGTATAGTATATAAATGTGAAAAAAATACGGATTATTCAACACACTATAACACTCTCCACATTACCAAGATGTTTGTAAGGATACTGGCGGTGCTCGCTGCGGTGACGTTAACGAATGGCCAGTTTAGTGTGCCACCCACTGCTACTAGTGGTGTCGACCCCAGTAAGAACAATGTTTATGCTCATATATAAGGGTTAATTAACTAAAAGACATATCTGTTATGAATATAAACCACCTTAAATTTTGTTTTTAAATATAACCATTATCTATCTATCATCATTTCTTCAATAAAGTGACACAATCGAAATGTAAAATAAACTAATCATAAGTGTCTAAAAAACGGGATTCAAACTCGCCGTCTCAATGAAATGTACATGTATAAACACGTGTTAAAGCTGCAATCTCACAGATTGACAGATTGATAATGCAATTTGGCCTCAGAATCAGCTTATTTTGGCACCAATGCCTTCAATTAAGTCATGCAAGATAATTCTCAATAGATCTCAATGGTTTGCCGACAGTTTCAAATATGGCTCATTCAAAGACAAAAAATATACAAAAATATGCCAAAATGGTCAATTCGTAAAGATGAAGCTTTAAGACTACTCGGCTTCAGAGGTCGGTGCGTATAAGAAGGTTATACCGTTACAAATAAAACAAGTTTAAGAAACTATTTAGCACGACGTTGTCAATATTTGAATGTCTATGTTCTTTGTTAACATAACGTGGGGACATAATTCAGGACAGTAACGTTGTTATATTTCTCGAAATTATTCGCTGATGCAATAAAGGAATAGACGTCTGTTTAAATTTATTGAGAAACGGCTAAATTAGAAACAAAAATCTTAAAACCACGTTCCTAGACACATGCTTTGAACGTTAAATCGCAGCGTCGAATATCCCCGGTACACACTACGCTATGGTTCGTTGTGTATGAAGTGTAACGGAAGAAAGTAGCGTGGTTGCCGACCTTTGTTAATTCGATCCTATTGTATTATGTTGTTCACTGATGACCTCGCATTATATTAATAAGTTATTTAACACACGTTGACATCCCTTCCAATTTCCGGGAATGTAATACACGCTGCAGTCAATAGTGAAAATAGGCCACATTTTAACCTTACCATTAACATTGCAGTTTGTTAATGAAATGCATAAGATTAAAGCTGCACTCTCACAGATAAACCATTTTTACAACTTTTTTATTTTTTTGTCTTGGAAAGAGCAAATTTTTTGCGTAAATATCTGCAAACCGATGATATTAGATTGCTGAAAAAAGCAGATCGTAGATTTTCATATTTCCGTTCGAAGATTAATGAGAAAAATGCATAAAACATCATTTTTTGAACTTAAATATAAAAGTCGGCGATCTAAGTTTTTGTCAGCAGTCTTATATAACTGGTTTCCATAGATTTTCGCAAACATTGGCTCGTTCCAAGACAAAAATAAAAATGTTGTCAAAACGTTCATTATGTGAGAGTGCAGCTTTAAAGTGAATTAAAATGTTTCTAAACTACCTCTTTAATAGGTCACATGGTGTCCGTACCTGCTCACGGTGAGCAATTTATAAACGATGGAATAACACATTGACTTATACGCTTCCAGACTGTCGGGACAAGATTGATACATGTTGGAAGATGCCGGAAGCGAACTGCAAGGCTCCTTACGTGGAGTGGGCGACGCAGTACTGCCCTAATAGGTGCAAAATCTGTAACGGTAAGTGAAATGCAAGGCTCCTCACGTGGAGTAAGCGAATAAGTACTGTCCAGGTAAGAACTAATAATGTAACTGTAAGCTAACTGAAAGGCTCCCTACGAAGGATTACTACCCTAATAGGCGCAAATACATTTACGATTAGGAAACTGCAATGGTACTTACATCGAGTGTTTGAATAAGTACAACTCCAAACGATGCAACTACTGTAAGCCAACTGCATGGTTAACTTCATGGACTGAGTGAGTAAGTACTGCACATATAGATGCAATTCTGTAGCGGTAAGCCAACTGCAAGGTTTCCTTCGTGGAGCGGTTGGAGAAGTACCTCCCCAATAGACGCAAATACTGTAACGTTGACCGTTGCAAGGCTTCGATAAAATACTGAGCACTTTTACCCGAACATTGGGTTCAATACACCAGCAGGACATACTGATTTCGAAAGTGAACCATTGAATGGAATCTATGATTATTATAATTACCTTAGATTTGTCTTTTAGTATAGCTCAGTTTTACTCCAAGCATTTGCATGTATTCATAACCCGTCCATTTGACGACAATTTGTACGATAATACAATTGCAGATGTTTTCTTGCATTCATTTAGGCCCTGCGACCCCCGCCCCGCTGTGTGACGACAAGTTACCCAATTGTGACTCCTATGATAAGTCTGTGTGCACGAGTCCTGACTACCAAACCTGGGCCAACGATAACTGCAGATACTACTGTAGAAATGAGCTATGTACCCGTAAGTTTACCTGATCAGTTTTCTAATAGTATGAATAAGATCGTCATAAAGCAACTAACAAACCACTATGCGCGTATCAGTGCTTCCGCTCATGGGGTTAGGACAAGTGTGACTCACATAAATAGTGACAACTGTGTCTCACCTTAAGAGACAGTTATGGGCCACTTCGACATTCAACTGTGGCTCAATTAGAGAGAAAATAGTTGCTCACTTAGAGATACAACTGTGGCTCAGTTAGTGATAACATTGTGGCTCAGTTAGTGATAACATTGTGGCTAACTTAAAGAGAGAAATGTGGCTGACTTAGTGACACATTGCGTCTCACTCAGAAGTACAATTGTGACTTATAAATCAGAGAAACCATTGTTGCTAACATAAAGAGACAACTGTGTCTCACTTATAGAGACAACTGTGGGTGACATAATTGGACAGTTGTGGCTCATAAGATATACAACTGTGGCTCACTTAGATATATCATCGTGGAACAATTGTCGCTAAAAGGACTCTCTGATGGCCTTTCATATAACAAAGCATTATGTTATAATGTATCTCTTAAATGGTCCACACACAATAAATGAATCAATATTCAAAAAGTTCCACTAGTTTTTCAGTTGAAAACTCTTCATACACAATCTACATATGTAATGTACATTTATTAAAACGGGCAACTTAACGTATTAAAAACAAAAACAAAAAAGCAAGATATATGTACATATAAAAATATATTAGCGATATCTTAGCGGTTTTTAAATATATATGAACTTTCAGTGCTGAGTACACGAGTTTAGTTATTCAACTTTATCTATGGCAGTGTTCTAGATTACAAACTCGGTGCTCACATTAAAGGCGCACAATATAGGTTTACATTTGATTGATTCATTTTTATAATGCCTTGTTATGCAAAACTCATTTAACTTAAATGCTAACAACAACGACACACATGATTTGTGTACACTACAGAGAGAAAGTAGGGATGACAACAAGTAGTAAAATTGGTACTCGAGTACTTGGACAATCTTCCGATCGAGTACTCGGGTACTCGATTACTCGGTTAATTTGAATTGGTTTCTAGGAAAGACAAGTTCGTGTATACATGTATCGTTCATGTACTTTGTGCGTTGGTCGTAATATTGGCAATTTTCATCTTTAAATAAGACTGTCATTATGTACCGTAACAAAAACAGTCAATAAAAAGAAAACAAATGTTGTTTCATGCTTTTAATTTGTCCTTTTCATTTCACTTTATACATACATATGTACTTCAATTTAAATGGAAAGTAAAACTCGGGATTAAAAAGATATTAACTATATATTGGCGCTTTTTTAACTGGCTTAAATTGAAAACCCCATTTATAAAGGTTTATATCATTTCATTGAATGATATGCTACATATAAATTTCTTTGTGAAATGGAATGTTATCAAACGAAATACATAGTCAGAAATGTTTTGTGTATAATTTGTTCTGTCTTCAGCGGAACAGATTCGACAAAAGGAGAGCCAAACCACAACCATTGCCCCACAAGGTAAGACGCCTGAAAAAAAACAATCTTTATAACAGTTGTTTATGCTGAAGTTGTTTTATTAAAACGTTGTCAATACTCCGCGCTACCTTTTGGAAGCTTTTAACAGTATTAATATCACTACCATGTTCCGGTCGTTCGTTTGTTTGTTGTCGAGACAACGGCTGAAACTGACCATGCAACACTGTGCTTAACTACATTTACCACTAAACAACATATATGGAAGCCCCACTGCATTCTTACAAGTATGCCACTATCAAATATTTCATTTTCACTGCTCCAGACTGCGCAGACAAGGTGGATTGTCGACAGTACGGGACTAACGCCTGCTCCGGTACGTTCAAGGCTTGGTCCCGGGACAACTGCGCCAAACATTGCGGATACTGTGGTAAGAATTGACAACTGTATATTGAGATGCTTGTTAACATATTAAAGATTAAGGATGGATGTTCAGGTTTATAAACTAGAACAACTCGAGCGGTGAAAGCGAAAGGTTCAGTCTTCCTCATTATTTAGTCACTTAGAACCTTTTTGCAATCACCCCTCGAACTGTACAATGCACTTACAGGGTTGAACCTTTTTGCAATCACCCCTCGAACTGTACAATGCACTTACAGGGTTCAATAAAGTACGGATGGAAGGATAACATGGTTGTAAGCGCAACATAAATACAACTTAACCAATGATGGTTGAAGATGGTCTAATACACATGTGTAAGTACATTGATTGTAGAAAGTAACCGGTCGTAATACTGATCGTTATATTCTTCTCAATAGTAGGCCTTCCAACACCCCCGCCTGCGTGTGTCGACAAGATCCCAAACTGTAAGGACTACCCGGCTACCACGTGCACCGAGGCGACGTACAAACTCTGGGTGGAAGACAACTGCCGCAAACACTGTGGAGTCTGTAAGTATCATGTCGGCATAACATTGTAAACATTACAATACAGTAAAACAATTTATATATACATCCTTTGGGATTCTTCAGTGTGACTAATTGATTAGCGAAATAGAATACTGATTAAGCCAGTACTAGGTCTTATATAATAAAAACATAACGTAGGGTAATTGTCCTAGTATGTGTTATCCGGCGCAAACAGTTACCATGCAGTTGATCCATAAGCTCCAGGTTTTCACAGTGCCAGACTTCGCATCCATATGTTAGAACATGTACTTTTAAATAAGTAGCATCGAAATGTTTCAAGAATTGTGCTCACAACTACATGCAATGGTTTCTGGGGGTTTCTCCATTACATTATGCATTTCATTGTCTTTTCTCGGCTAGCAAACACGTTATGACTACGGTGTACCTGTTATATAGTGATTAAGGTTCTACTAGTTAACACGGGATTGCATGCACCTCCCAACATGTTCCGCGTTATCATCCTATCTGTTGCTGTTTCATGAAAAGAGGGACCCTAAAATGAACTAACAGTCATGTTTCATTCTTATCTAATTCATGAAACATGCGTTGCTTAAATTAACCCTTTTAATCTCCATACGGCAAAAATACGAAAAACTACCAATACCTGCATGTGTGAATTTAGAGTTATACTTTTTGTTAACGGTATGGGCAGGCATAGGAAGGGGAGATAATCTCAGAGAGTACCTCGGTCCAGTTTCACATGTATACAAAACTCTTTTAACTGACTAAGCTTAAACTTTTCGGCAATCTGATTCATTTGTTGGCGACCATTCTTTTCCATGAAATCAGCACCAATAATAAAGGCCAGTTCGCATACATAATTATTAAAAATGTTGTGTACATGCTTTGTTTTCAGCTTCTTGTTTTCCAGACAATTTTGAGTGAGATTCTAGTACTTACAGGTGTGCACTTACCTATTGCAGGTACTGACAACACCCCTATCTCGTACACTCCACCAACCCCAGCCCCACCTATGGTGCCGGGCAAGAGAAACCAAGGTTAGGACTACCCTTTGTATTGCATGTACATGTATTTCTTCAATGCTTGACTGTAACTTTATGTAATGTTATGTTCGTTCTGAAAAAAAAAGACGCGTGGAAATTACCTACGTTTTTTTCTTTTCATGCCCGGGCGTCTATTTCTGAAAAGTTTTAGTCAGTTTCGCCACCCACTATTACGTAATGAATATGTATCTGAATGAATATGAAGAATCGAGGCAGGACAATTTTGTCATGCCTTAGGCTGTCCGTGAAACTGTGTTTTTTTTTCAAATATATATTTTATAAAATCTAGTTCAATTATCTTTACATCTATATTTTTGAGACTGACCTTTATCATGACGTTATTATGACGTACGCCTTTAATATAGCACGTTTGGTTTTACGGTGAACCCCCTTCTCGTGGTGTGGTCTTCGAAACTTCATACCAGTTCTTATTTCTAAATTATTATGTAGTTCATATTACCTAGTTTGTATGAGAAAAATGCTGGCGCAGTTATATAATATTATAATTAGTTTAAACATAGAGGTACTTGGACGAAAATAAGCGTGTCTTGTCCTCCCTACAACATGGTTTACACGTATAATGTAACCTCGCGTCCCGTCCATCTACATGCTGTGTAGTGCGGCACAGCTCCTTCCGAGTCCGCCGCCAGTTCCACGCCAGCCACCATCATGGGGGCAGCGGCACCGGGAATTGCTGGGATTCTAACGATCCACTCTGCGGCACCAGCGCTCCAAATGGTAACAAGACCTCCTTGACAAACTTGCAATTTTAGTCTATTTGTTCAATCGTATTTATATCCACGTTTTGATGGAGCACTTGGTTAATATAACATTCCCATTTGTTAAATGTCTTCTTTTATATTGTTTACTACTGTTAAAAAATATATACACTATAAGTAATTCAGCAGCAGTGTTGTAAAAGTAAAACTTTTACAGTTCTGATGTTTGGGTTTTAAAGTACGGCAATCGTCATTTAATGCAATGCAACTATACGATAATAATTGAATTTACATAGAATATGTTTAATTGTAATTTAAGAACATCGATCAATGTGGTTTTCTTTTGAAATGAAGGTCTCATTAAATTGTTGCTATTTATTATGGTATTTTTTTCTAATATAAAATGTTTATGTTTTCGTCTATTTAAAAATCAAACGAACAAAACAAACCTAGCGTCATTCATTTTAATATATTTTAATGTATTATAGTTGTATAAGACTTAAGATGAACATTATACTGTTAGTATCTTCACATGTTCGCTTGTTTTAGGACAGACATCGCCGCCGAGTACCACAAGAACAGACAACGGAATAGGTAGGTAGGCCAGTTGGGGATCAGTACTCATGAACTATTTTAAACCCACAGTGAACTCCTGTTTCTCTGACTGTTCCAAGGCGGTAACCCCAATGTTTGGACAAGTGTGAGGTTAAGAACCCCTGACAAATTAAAAACCCACAGTGTTTGGACAAGTGTGAGGTTGGGTACACATTAACTACTTTACAACCCACAATGAACACCTGTTTCGTTGATCGTTCCAAGGCGGTAACCTCAATGTTGACAATTGTGTGAGGTTGAGACCCCTAACCTTCTTTAAAACCGACAGTACAATTCAGTTTTGTTGATCGTTCTAAGGCGGTTTCCCAGCAGTTAATGATAGTTTAGTTACACATTTTCGAAAATGCGGTCTGTTATTTGTACGTTGATTGCTACTCGTTCAGTGTATATTTCTTAAATGTATTTAAACGAGGTCTTTCTTAAGTAATTCGTAACTGTTTTCTTTTCTACGTGAAATAAATCAGACATTTTTCGGTCTAATGCATATACTTGTTTCAATAAAAGTATTGTAATGTTTAACCAAATCATCTACGTATAGAAACACAGAAATACTATGTTGTTGCTGTTCGTTTCACTTTCCGCTGCTTGCGGTCTCGTGCGATTTGGTCTTCAGGTAAGCAACTCGGAGTGACACAAACCCACATATCAACCGGCTAACATGATGCCCCTTACGTTACAGGTACCTCCGAGTTCCCTGGGAGCGAGTTCAAGCATGAAAAACCGGAGACTGACTGGGATTCCAAGTCTTCCACTTCATATCCCGGTGGGCATTTCTTCTTAGGAAGCACATTGTTTTACGAAAATTTTCGATACTCGGATACTCTTTTAAAGTATAAAGTACATGTAGTCTTTTTATGACATACTACTTAGAAGAGAATTGTTAGTTTCATTGTAAGATCGTTATATATTTCACCGAGTGAGCATCACTGATAAATCTCTATAGACCACCGTAAAGCATATAATAATGAATTTTCTTGATGTTAAAATGGGAGGTTATAGATGTAATATTCGTTCAACTTTTTCATACCCACAGCAACTGCCGAGAAAACAAAGTCAACCACAGCCACCGAAACCACATCAGGTAGTCTATTATACGTGTAAAAGTTGCCATACTTTGTTTGATTCTTTCGTTCAAATTTTGATTTTTATAAGTCTCCATTTGGTTAAGTGTAAGTTTATATACAATATTACTGTGGTAAACTGACATGTTATATATAGTTTATATACAATATTACTGTGGTAAACTGACATGTTATACATAGTTTATATACAATATTACTGTGGTAAACTGACATGTTATATATAGTTTATATACAATATTATTGTGGTAAACTGACATGTTATATGTTCTTCTCAAGTACGTTCTCAAACGACGCATCAGCTTACTAGAGTCAACAGTTTCGTATACATCTGGTTTTTTTCCACAACAGAATCACCCTCTTCAACACAAACATCGTCCACTTCATCAGAAACATCTACGGACATCGTAACAACTCCTTCCAGCACTGGAACGTCCACAGAGAGTGTATCAGCATCAACTTCTGAGCCGAAATCTACAACTATGCGACTAAGTACACAGCAGAGCACTAAAACAACATACGGTCCACCTCCGACTCGATCAACAGAAGGCTCATCAGAACAAACAACCAAACCATCAACCACAGAAACATCAACGCTAAAAATATCAATCTCCACCGAGAACCCTTCCTCAATGACAAGTTCCAAAGAAACACCTACTACAGCAACGCCTGCATCCTTAACAACAACATCTATTATCACGCCAAGTGAACTTTCTTCTGCATCAGCGAAATCGACTTCACAAACATCGTCATCAACTGAATCTCTATTCTCAACTACAACTCCATCATCTGTTGATACAACTGTCACATCGTCTAAATCAACAGAAACATTAAACCCATCCACCACGCCATCAACAACAGTACTTTCTTTAGTTTCGACGTCGTCTCCAATTTCTAAATCTACAACCGCTTCGTTTACCACATCTAGTGCACCGCCAACCCGATCTACATCGACAATAACGACAGAGAAAATAACATCATTGGGATCGTCTAGTGCAAAGACGTCTCCATCAGCATCACCAACAACAACAACAACAACAACACCATCAACAGAATCAACTACAACAACATCGGGCCCTCCTCCTACACGATCAACTACCACTGACGCTTCGACGACTTCTTCTTCATCGTCTCCCTCAGTATCATCAACAACAACATCAACAGAATCAACAACAACAACATCGGGTTCTCCGGCTATACGATCAACTACCAATGACGCTTCGATGACTTCTACTTCATCGTCTCCAACAACATCATCAACAACAACAACAACAACAGCACCATCAACCGAATCAACAACAACAACATCGGGCCCTCCTCCTACACGATCAGCTACCACTGAAGCTTCGACGACTTCTACTTTATCGTCTCCAACAGCATCATCAACAACACCAAAAACAGCACCATCAACCGAATCAACAACAACAACATCGGGCCCTCCTCCTACACGATCAACTACCACTGAAGCTTCGACGACTTCTACTTCATCGTCTCCTTCAGTATCAACAACAACAACAGCACCATCAACAGAAGCATCAACACGTAAAACACAGAAGCCACACACCACCCTTGACCACACATCACATGTTAATAGTAAACATACCGACTCAACCACTGCGCTGCCATCTACCACAACCACAGCACAACTGGCAACAACGACGGGTAAAATAGTTCCATATAATTACACATTTGAATATAATTTGAAAATTATGTACATGTACGTTATTTTAAAATAGCAAAGTACTCATACATCTTCTGAGGCAATTTTCCTTTCCAAAATTATTTCACGAACAAACAATATGTATTTCGATAAACGTATTTTAGTCAATAAAACCAAACACATTAAACTGGAAATAATCAATTTTTTACGTCTTTACAGCGGATTGCACAGACTTAAAGAACTGTGCCTTTTATGGGCAAGACATATGCCAAGACGGATCTCCGTATGCGCCGTTTGCCAGGAAGAACTGTGCGCTGTTCTGTGGATTTTGCACTCCAAGTAAGTGTTGTAGTATATGCCCTAACGCCCTTTCAAAAACCACGGCATATCTGAATTTGAGTACAAAGTAGTAAGTTATTGAAGACTCTAGTTTTAGTTTCAGATAAGTTAACTGATAAGAAGAATCGTTGAAACTACTGATAAGAATGTAAACGCAATAGTACGCAAAGTCTGCGTAACTTCAATTACTTGCAGCAGATATTATTAGCATTTCTAGTGTTCTTATACTAAGTCTTTTTCTTCTTATTATTAATATTTTTCCCCCTATTTTTTTCTGCTTCTTCTTATTCTTTTTCTTCTTCTTCTTCTACTACTACTACTACTACTACTACGGCTATTGCTGCTGCTGCCGCTGCCGCCGCTGCTGCTGCTGCTGCTGGTTCTGCTGTTACTACTACTACTACTACTACTACTACTACTACTACTACTACTACTACTACTACTACTACTACTACTACTACTACTACTACTACTACTACTACTACTACTACTACTACTACTACTACAACAACTACTTCTACTGCTACAACTACTACTACCACAACAACTACTTCTAATACTACTACTAATTATAACATAATAATAATATAATGAAAATTAATAAAAAATAAATCATCACGTTCATACACTGTCTCTTTACAGAAACGTATGTTTGCCGCGACGCAAACCCCAACTGCGCGGCCTATGATGGTGGGGATCTTTGCACGAACTCTATATACGTGTCATGGATCGCGGATAACTGCATGGTGTATTGCCAGGTCTATCCATGCAATGGTGGGTATATACGTGTCATGGATCGCGGATAACTGCATGGTGTATTGCCAGGTCTATCCATGCAATGGTGGGTATATACGTGTCATGGATCGCGGATAACTGCATGGTGTATTGCCAGGTCTACCCATGTAATGGTTGGTATATACGTGTCATGGATCGCGGATAACTGCATTGTGTATTGCCAGGTCTATCCATGTAATGGTGGGTATATACGTGTCATGGATCGCGGATAACTGCATGGTGTATTGCCAGGTCTACCCATGTAATGGTTGGTATGTACGTGTCATGGATCGCGGATAACTGCATGGTGTATTGCCAGGTCTACCCATGCAATGGTGGGTATGTACGTGTCATGGATCGCGGATAACTTCATGGTGTATTGCCAGGTCTATCCATGCAATGTATTGCCAGGTCTACCCATGTAATGGTTGGTATGTACGTGTCATGGATCGCGGATAACTGCATTGTGTATTGCCAGGTCTATCCATGCAATGGTGGGTATGTACGTGTCATGGATCGCGGATAACTGCATGGTGTATTGCCAGGTCTACCCATGTAATGGTGGGTATGCTTAAAGTAGAACTAAATTGTTCGTTGATAGCCTATAAATTCATCTAGCAACCATCGAATGGGCAGAACAGAGGCCAGATTCCAAGGAAACGGTAGAGCGTAGAAACGAAATTTACGCTTCGTATATTTTACGCGTTAAGTAGAAAAAGGGATACAATTAAGAAATAGAAATTGTGATTCAGTTCACCTTTAATACTTAAGACTGCAAAGAACACATACCTGTCTAGGTTTGTTTTAAAGAATTAGTAATAGTATGCTATTTAGATCATTGTCTTTATTTGGTACACCCACAGTTTATTACTACTAAAACGTATAACGCCTTATACTTAGGACAAATGCTGTTTTATTTCAATAAAAAAATACAGTCAAAATACGCTATGTCGAAGTCGTTGGAACCCCGGAAAAAACTTCGGGATAACGATAATACAAAAAGTGTGTAGCTAAACCGAATAATTCGAAAACAGTTCGACATAACCAAAACATCGAAATAACAGAGTTCGACAAAGCGAGATTCAACTGTATTTATAGCAAAATAGTGGCCGTGTTAGGACAACGAAATTTATTTACATATCGCTAATTGTTAGACCAGATACTGTTCAGTTTACAACGTTTTCAGCAATAATTCTTCTTTTAGAACAACAACAACAAAAATATACTTTACCTATTTGATATGTTATAACATGCAAGTACAACTAAATTCTAATTTCTACATTCTTGAAAAATAGATTATTTTTATAAAAAAATGAGCTCATGCGCTTGAAATCATTTTTTTCTTTACATTGCATACTTACATTATTCTTTACATATGAATGATGAGCGATATCGATAAGGGTCATTTTCCTAAATGTTTTTGAAAGAAATATTAAAAACTAAGCCTGTAATGAAATTCATCGTAAGTTCTGGGGAACGCAAGACTCATTCTTCATTATCTTCTTGATTACCGACTTACCGAGTTCTATAAAAGTCCCAGTGGTTGGTAAACATGTAAACTGGTTGAATTTCACTTCATCCTTGTATGGAAATAAGCTAAAAGCCTCTAAATTCACTTTTCAGGAACAATCACGACACCTAGTACATTTTAGTAACCATACCCAACACGCAACAAGCAGCTGACGTTCCACGATTTTCCCATTACAGATGTGTGATAATTGTGATCATCCATTTTTTATCCATTGCTTTGTACATACTATTAATAAACAGACGTTTAAATGGTTAACCAAAAGGACAAATGAACAATTGTAAAACAATGGTATATACAGGGACAAGTAACCTTACATTTGACCAAAATATATTTTTTAAATATCGACATTCGCCTAGTCATTTGTATAGATAAAATAGGGTTATTAGTACTGCGGTTTGATACGGGAGGTTGTATTCGACTCGAGTGGATTTTTGCAGATTGGGATTTCACGAGGCGCAAGCCGAGAGAAATCATAATCTGCAAAAATCCGCGAGAGTCGAATACGTCATTCCGGATCAAAACGCAGTACTAATAGCCCTTTTATTATAGCCACATGTTTTCATAATAAATGTTATTTTAACGACGCACTATTTTGTTTATGACGTCATTTTAACACCCCGCAACTTGTTATGACGTGACGTCACACGAGTGGAATACGGCCGTATCGCACTGGAGTGGAATACGGAATACCGTATTTTGGGACATGTATTGCGTGTGGATTTATGATGGGTATATAAGAAAACTTGATATTCCTATTGTATAACACGCATCGAGTTTTGAAGTCATTGTGTACATTTGTATTTCAATATTGCGCTCCGATTGGATTATCGCGACGCCATTCAAACAATGATATATGACGTAACAACTATCCGCTATTCTTTTATACAAATGTTTGCTGTCGGTTACATTTCATAAAATAAGAAATTCTCAATTGCAGAAGATACTGCTATTTTAATAGTAATGAATTACTATTTAAAATGTAAGTATAAGTATTGATCGCAGTTTGTCTTGCGTTTATGCTGTATGAACGCAGTAGGGCAAGCGAGCAAATTACCAAGAAGCGCTAGTGCGTGCACTACTGCATTCATACAGCATAAACGCAGGTAATATTTGCGAACAATCCTAAAAAGCACACGGGTCAAGGCCAAACTAACACCGAACAATGTACATGTGTACGATACGTTACAAGACAACAGACATTAAACACATACCAAAATAGCGTCGTTGTGACGTATGTTCATGTGATTAAGAGAGGCATTGGGTGAGTGGGTAGGTTTGTCATTGCCATGTGACGTGTCTTCTTGAGGTGGTGTGTGGAGGGGGTTGAGTTGTATTATCGAGAGCTGGTATACGGCCGTGGTTAAGTGGGTTGGTTTGCCATTACCAAGTCAATACATGTTATTGTCGGATATCATGTAAAATATACAACTATGCTATGTGTGGCTTTTTACCGACAGCGTCATTGTGACATTTGCTCTTGTGGTGGTGTGCGGCCATGGTTGGCGGCCGCGGTTTATAGGTTTCGCCATAACCATGTGACGCGTGTCCATCTGGTGGTGTGCGACTGTGGTTGAGTGTGTAGGTTTGACAATTACCATGTGACGTGTGCTTGTCTAGTGGTGTGTTCTTGTGTTGGTAAATAACCGTGATAGATATGAGAAGTTTCTCATTACCGTATGAGGTATGTAATGTCGTTGCATGCAGCCGTACTTGGGGCGTTATGGTTGCCATAACCACGTGACGTGTCTTCGTGTGGTTGTGTTTGATTGTTGTTGAGAGGATTTATTTTGCTGGTGGCAGTAAACGGCCGTGGGTGAGTGGGCTACGTTTGTCATTACCATTTTCCGTGTGTTTGTCTGGTGATGTGCGGCCGTGCTTGAGTAGGTACCTTTGCAATAACCATGTGAGGTGTGTTATTGTGGTGGTATGTAACCGTGGTTTCCCTTTACCATATGACGCATAAATGTGTGGTTATGTGCGGCCGTAGCTCATGTGGTATGTTCTTGTGGTGGTGTATGACCGTTGTTGCGTGAGTAAAGTTTCCAGTACTATGTAAAATGTGTTCGTGTGGTAGTCTGCGGCTGTTGTTGAATCTCAATGCTTGCCATTTCCATGTGACGTATGTTCGTGTGGCCGTATGCCACCGTGGTTTAGAAGGCATGTTTGCCATCATTGTACCATACAACGTTTCATCGCCGTTTGCCATTACCATGTAAAATGGGTTTGCGTTTTGGTGTGTGACTGGTTCGGTTGGTTAACATTGCAGAAAGACAAAATATGTCAACTGCGTCTCCGCATCGAAATAAAAAATGACATAAATAAAAGTATGTCCATTCCAATCCATCTCAACAATGACGTACAGAATGACTCGGACTGGCCATTCCATTACTACATTCAAATGCAGAAGGATACAATATGTGTCAAAACCATATCTGCATTGAACTACACTACGACGCAACATATCCACTCCATCGCTTATTGAACAACAGAATGACTCAATGTATCCAAATCTTCTCAATATTGAGCTGCAGAATTACACAAGTGTCCTCTCCATATCTCCATGTGACACACTGTGTATACGTGTACATTGAATTATAGAATAGCATTTATTTGTTTAACCCACCTCTACATTGATTGCAGAATTACATAATGTGCCCATGTAGCTATGCATAGAACAGCAGAATGACAACCATGTGTCGAATCAATCTCTATATAAAACAACAGAATGACAACCATGTGTCGTATCCATCTCTGCATAGAACAGCAGAATGATAACTATGTGTCGAATTAATCTCTGCATAGAACAGCAGAATGACACAATGTAACTATCATATCTAAACATTGATCTAAGGAATGACAGTATGTATCCATTCCATCCGTACATAGAATCACATAAAACAACAACATTGTGTCCACTCCATAAAATGTCAAAATGCTGTCCCCGCCATTTGTACATATAACTTCAGGAAGTCACACTGGTTCTACTCGATCTCTACATAACATTGCAATTAATTACACCTCAACTTCCATTCCTTAAATGAACTGCCTTCGGACTCCACACACTTTGACCAGCCAAATTGCGTTCATACCCCGATAATGACATCAATCCCGCAATTCTTTCCTTAATTGACACAATGTGTTCACGCCATCTATACATAGAACTGCTTAATTACACTCGATGTCCACGCCATATTTACATAGAACTGGAGAGTATCAACAATGTGCCCAGTTCATCTGTACATTCGCCTGGGAAATGACAACATTATACCGACGCCATCGCTACATTGAATGGCAGAATGGCACAATAAGTGCAGTCAATGTCCACATGAAACTGAAAAATGAGCGCAATGTGCACACTCCATCTTTACACTCAGCAGAATGATAACAGTGTGTCGACGCCATCTCTACATATAACTGCAGACTGACATATCGTGTCCATTCCTTCTGTACGTAGAACTGTAAAATAACTACACGAACTACACTGTACATTCCATCTCTACATAGAAATACCGAGCTGTCGCACAATTAACTCCATCTCACGAACGGTACGTTTGACATTATAACGTTAGTGGTCAAACCAAGCCAAATAACATTGGCACTCAAACTATTCAAAGACCAGAACGGAACATGACGTGAACCTACTGACTGCGCACATGCACAGAAACCTCTGCGCAAAATGACATAATAAGCATACGCGGTAGACATGAAATTGCGGACCCGTGGTCTAATGGAAACACAAGTGACTGTCAATCCAGGGGTAGCAGGTTCGATTCCCCGCCGCACCACTTAACAAACACTTATCATCTTCCGGGAGGGACGTTTATTGGGGATCCCGTATTACAGTGCTATACACTGATGACGTTAAAGAACCAGGGAAGCTCTTACCAGGGTTACATTCTGTCTGTGCACTATGCTCCAAAAAACATAAATGACTAACAATCTTATCGGATCACTCGTCGAATGGGCAAAACCCGAGTTATAAATATAATTTAGCTTACACACCACCACCACATGAAATGTTCAACCGCCCGATAGCTCAGTGCTAGAGCGTTCGCTTCGGGTGCGGAATGTCGGTGTTCAACCCCCAGCCGCACCAAACCGAAAGACGTTAAAGTATGGTACCATGAACTTCTTTGTCCGTTGTTATCCAATGGTACTTGAAATTGTGTACACATTACTGGATCAACATAGGAAAGTTGTATCCCGTGCATCGATGCCTTACATCGAGCACGTTAAAGAACCAAGAGGTCTCTTCGCAAAGACATTGTATCTCATTTTGTTTCTTCAAGTTTTCCCTTATCTGAATTTGACTGTGAATTGCTGTCACTGCTATCTCGTGCCACTTAAAGCATTTAAACACAAATTAAGTCGTTGATGGCGTCACGACGGTATCAGGCTAATTGGCGCGGTCACACCTTGGTAAACTCTAATAAACAGAAGAAAAAAAAAACAACATGTAATGTTCATTCAGATGACAAAAAGTACAGAAACGAATGCTCAAATAACATACACTTAACGTTCGGCCCGCGATGCTCGTACCATCACAAACGGAGATAGTTAAAGGCAGACTTGATCAACTCACACTTCAGACACGAGCCCACCTTAATCAAAGTCTTGTGCTCAGAAATGTAATAAAACGCAGCACCACAAGACAACTGAGAAATGTTATATACATAATTTATTATAGAAATAGAGCTATAATTGTTGGGGTAACCGCTTTAAACAGTCATTGACATTTGGAACTCCTCGGCCATTTTTATCGAAAACAACCTTGGATGTATGCCGGTACATCAGCAGAAATAGTTCGTAAAATTTTGAATTGAATCATTTATTAATTGTAGTATATTTGTTGATCTAAGTTTAAATTGATTGGCAGTGAAGTGTTTTATTGCAAACATTATTAAGATTACCAAGAGTTAAGTCATTAACTGTAACTGCAAAATTACGCGAACTACTTGCAACGGATTTAAACATACCAATTTCTGAGTATGTAAACCGTCCAAATACATCCGAGGTTATTTTCGATAAAAATGGCCGAAGAGTTCCGAATAATTCCTTGAAAACCGAGTCCACAAATGGGTCAACGAGATCTCAACCTCACAAGTGTTCCACCATTAATCAATAACAGCCCAAAATAATTCTTCGGAGCCAGCAACAAATTGAAGAAAATAAAAAGTAAAAACGCGTTAAATTAATTTAAATGCAAATACAAGTACCGACCACCTGCAAATGATTTTATCTGTTGCTCCAACAGTGCCAACCCCCAAAGGGACGGTACAATGCACAGACATAGCTCTACTCAAACAGGTTTAAAACTATGTCAGTATTATTTTGAAGAGACTCCGCGAATGTTTTATACAGTGTGTAGATATATTATTTACATAACATGTTTGTCATATTCAATATATATTTTGTTAATCACTGCAGATACACTTCGTACTTTTGAATGTTTAGCTATAGATCTGAATATAAGCATAGTGACATTAGAACTGATAATAAGTGAACAAAAAATTGTTGTCTTGTGTCGGGACATGCACGTACTTGTACTGTTCACTGTGCGGTATGCACTTGATTGTGAAGGATTACTTTCCCTGTGATATGACTATACTTCTAATTTTACGGTTGTTTTTTGTTTTGCCAATAATAATAGATGGGCAATTCAACAATCCGACGACAGCGGCTGTGATTGACCCAAGTAAGTTGGTACAATGATCTACTTTTCATGAAACTAAGGGTTAGGGTCAACTCAAAATTGTCCTTGTTTCCACTCCCACGACCCAGGTAGATTTAATATGTGTCGATAATTTGGTGTCTTTTAATAAAATTGACCCAAGTAAATTAGTACATTAAACTACCTTGCATGAAAATAAGGACAGGGCTATATTAAAATGATCTTTGTTTTTCCTCCTTCGACCTTAATCGAATTACAATGGGTGGATAAATTGGTGTGTTTAAAAAAGATTGAAACAACTTACGCGTGTAGACTGTTTATCTTTTTTTTTCAACACACATTGCCGATATATATATTTATATTTAATAGAGATGGTAAAACTTTTATTATTTTAGATAAATGTTTGAAATTGTATTCTGCGTGCGCGTACCGTTTTTACTTGCCTGGCTTGGATCAAACAACTCGACAAATAAAACATCTCGTCGTTGTTCTAATGATGAAGTATAAATACACAAACCAATATATTATTATTATTATTATTATTATTATTATTATTATTATTATTATTATTATTATGTTAAAATCATCAATTTTTGGATGATATATTGATGTTGCGTTCGAGACCATGCGTCAACAAACAGTACGTGATGCATTACTACATAAATGCTACGTTGAAAGTTTGAACGTAAAGCGGAAGTTTCATTTGAAATGGTGAAGAAAAAGAAAAGTTACCTATGTTTGAAGTTTCTGTATACATAATTTCGTTTAAATACTAAATCGTGTTCCTTTAAATACTAAACCTTCGACATTTAATTGTGTATTTGTCTACGTTTATAAACTTTATTGTCTTCGGTTTTGAATAAAAATATCGTTTACGTTAAAATACTAAATCGTATATATTCATGCATATATCATGTCAGTCTATATTAATGATAGATTCTAATGGGTCAATTATAGACTGTGTGGACAAAATATCCACATGTTGGCATCTGCCGGATGAGAAATGCAAGGCTCCTTATGAGGACTGGGCCAGATCTAACTGTGCTTTCAGGTGCGGCTTTTGTCTAGGTATGTCATGCAAAGAGAATAATACAGAGGCTGACAAATCTTAGTAATTTCCCACATAAGAGGTCTAACACATGATGCTTGGGCGGCTGTAGGAATGCCATGGTGCCTAAAATAGCATGTAGCAAATGCTGTTAGGGACAATCGTGTACCAACGTAAATTGTCCGGTCAGCGCACTCGCTTCTCCCCGTCATGGGTGCATATGAGATTGAATGGGGGTGGGGTGGGATGGGGGCAGAGCCGGAGAAGTGGGTTTGACCGGGTACCTTTGTTTTTCCCACAACACAATACCACACTCTCGCGTTACAACGAGTCAATGAGAGTGATTAATATAATGTTGCTAAGACTTGTTTCACTTGTTTGTTCTAAAATAAACAAGTTTTAACTTTAAAATAAGGCAAGGTGTATTTGGAAGAAGGCCAATTTGAGATAAACCATCAACATCAACATCTATATATCTGTAACGAAATGAAATACACACAAAGTTTGAAAAGAAAAGTATATTATGTCCGTGAAATATGACCGTATCCCTTTCATATGATTTAGTGTAACACAGCGTCCTCATATCTTATTCCGGATTCCATTGCTTTTGAGAAGCTGTCAGTAAGATTTCGGTCGCTTTTTCGTATTATACATTACCAGGTCTGCCAACCACGCTTCCGCCCTGTGAAGACCTCCTTCCCGACTGTGCCAACTTCGACATTTCTGTATGCTCCGACAGCACCTATCGACCATGGGCAAGCATCAACTGTAGATTGTATTGCCGTCACGAGTTCTGCTCCGGTACGACAGTTTCAAATATCATGGCATTTAGAGCACACTGAATACACAAAAAAGCTTAACAGCGATTGTAGCACCAGAGAAAGTTAAATTGTAATAGCAATCTGTCCTCAATATCAAATTGATAAGAAACAGATGGTTCATAAAACACTCCAACGATGCTGATGTTATGTGTTTATGCAAAATTAGAAGCATACATTCTTTTAATCAACAGCTGCACAAATACAAGCTGCACAAAGCAGGGCAACAACGATTGCACCTGAAGGTATGCTGTATAGATGGTCTAGATGTTTCATTTTCGAATGTTGCACCTGAAGGTATGCTGCATATATGGTCTAGATGTTTCATTGTAATGTTGCACCTGAAGGAATCCTGCATAGATGGTCTATATATTTCATTGTAATGTTACACGTGGAGGAATCCTGCATATATGGTCTAGATGTTTCATTGTAATGTTGCACCTGAAGGAATCCTGCATAGATGGTCTAAATATACCATTGTAATGTTACACGTGAAGGAATCCTGCATAGATGGTCTAGATATTTCATTGTAATGTAACACCTGAAGGTAGGGTGCATAGATGGTGTTCATATTTCATTTTTTTTAATGTTACACCTGAAGGTAGGCTGCAAATATTATCTAGATATTTCGATGTTATTTTACACTTAAATGTAAGAATATATATTATTGTAACGTTGCACCTAAATTAAGGCGTGCAAAGATGGTATACATATATACTCTAATGTAACGCTGCATGCCTTTGAATTATTCATATTTATACATGTTAATTTCTTCGGGAACTTGAAATGAAGAAGTATTTACATGCTAGTTCGAGTATTGTTTTTTTAGTCTTGACGAACTTATTCCTAGGAACGGAGATCGATAGTACAGTCCCTAGAGATATTTGTGTGCAATATTTGTCCAGAGCGTTTCTAGAGATATTTGTGTGCAATATTTGTCCAGAGCGTTTCTAGAGATATTTGTGTGCAATATTTGTCCAGAGCGTTTCTAGAGATATTTGTGTGCAATATTTGTCCAGAGCGTTTCTAGAGATATTTGTGTGCAATATTTGTCCAGAGCGTTTCTAGAGATATTTGTGTGCAATATTTGTCCAGAGCGTTTCTTGAGATATTTGTGTCGGGGATGTCTGAAGTTCATTTTTAGAGAGGGTTGACAGCTGGCATCCTCCAAGTTAACATGGTAACCACGACAACAGCCAAGATGGCCGCCGTTTTCTTAGCCCGTAACTAGTGATAAGTTTTTTTATGTTTGAATGTAACTGTTGGGTCTAATTGAACAATGTTTTAATTTCATTTTTTTTACACAAAACGGGCTAATTTATGTTTAATATCAATACTGATCATACAAAAGTACAGTTACCAGTGATACAAGATTGTTTGAAATTTGAAATCTAAAAATTACGTAAACAGATACAAAACTTTATCTATCAAAGTACTGCTGTCTCACTGCAACAACGACCCGATTAATTAGGCCCACAATTGGATAACACATAACCTATATGCCAAGGTGCGGTTGATATTGCACTGCATTAGCTTTAATAAGAGCATTTGTTTGCAAATGATAAAAATTAATTTGAGGTAAATAACTAATATTTTAGTACTTTATCACATTTTGATCTTGAAATGATCTTGACCTTTGGTGACCTTGATGGTCAGAAGTAAGAAATTTTAGCATATGTACTTAACTTACTTCATACATTTACGTCAATAAATGTTGTGATAAATAGTTATAATAAATACTGTAAGACTAGTCATGGTCTAAGAAAACGGCGGCCATCTTGGCTGTTGTCTTGGTTACCATGGTAACCTGGAGGATGCCAGATGTCCACCCTGGCTAAAAGTGAACTTCAGACATCCCCTGACACAAATACACCAAGAAACGCCCTGGACAAAAAATGCACACAACTACCTCTAGGGACTAGACTACGGTGCAATAAATCATCCGTGAAATAACACAAACACTACTGTATTTGTTCGCCAGCTTAATATTATTATTTTATGTACAGATTGTTATGACAAGGTGAACTGCAGCTTGTATGCCACGAACGTGTGCGATGGAAACTATACGTTGTGGGTCAGGGAAAACTGTCCTCAGTATTGTGGGATTTGTAGAGGTATGGTTTGATTTGTGAGCGCCAGGGAAACTGTCCTCAATATCGTGGGATTTGTTCAGGTATGGGTTTGACTGTGTTTTGGCCAGAGAAAATTGTCCTCAATTTTGTGTAGTCTATAGAGGTAGGGTATGGCCGTATGTGTGGAGCAGTATAAGTTTTAAGTCAGGGATAAATGTTTTAAATAGTGAGGTATGTCCGTGTGTGGGGAGCAGTTTAATGTGTGGGCCAAGGCTAACTGCCCCCAATGTTGTGGCATGTGTAAAAGTCTGGTATGACCGTGTGTGGGGTGCCGTATAACGTGTGGGCCAGGGTTAACTGCCCATAATGTTGTGGCATTTGTAAAAGTCTGGTGTGACCGTGTGTGGGGAGCAGCATAACGTTTGGGCCAGGGTTAACTGCCCATAATGTTGTGGCATTTGTAAAAGTCTGGTATGACCGTGTGTGGGGAGCAGTGTAACGTGTGGGCCAGGGTTAACAACCCATAATGTTGTGGTATTTGTAAAAGTCTGGAATGACCGTGTGTGGGGGGCAGTATAACGTGTGGGCCAGGGTTAACAGCCCATAATGTTGTGGCATTTGTAAAAGTCTGGTATGACCGTGTGTGGGGTGCCGTATAATGTGTGGGCCAGGGTTAACTGCCCATAATGTTGTGGTATTTGTAAAAGTCTGGTATGACCGTGTGTGGGGAGCAGTGTAACGTGTGGGCCAGGGTTAACTGCCCATAATGTTGTGATATTTGTAAAAGTCTGGTGTGACCATGTGCGGGGAGCCTTATAACGTGTGGGCCAGGGTTAATTGCCCCCAATATTGTGGTATGTGTAAAAGTCTGGTATGACCATGTGTGGGGAGCAGTATAACGTGTGGGCCAGGGTTAACTGCCCCCAATGTTGTGGTATGTGTAGAGGCCTGGTATGAACGTTTGTGGGGAACCGTATAACGTGTGGGCCAGGGTTAACTGCCCCTAATGTTGTGGCATGCGTAAAAGTCTGGTATGACTGTGTGTGGGGTGCCATATAACGTGTGGGCCAGGGTTAACTGCCCATAATGTTGTGGTATTTGTAAAAGTCTGGTGTGACCATATGTGGGGGGCAGTATAACGTGTGGGCCAGGGTTAACTGCTCCCAATATTGTGGTATGTGTAAAGGCCTGGTGTGACCGTGTGTGGAGAGCCGTATAACGTGTGGGCCAGGGTTAACTGCCCCCAATGTTGTGGTATGTGTAGAGGCCTGGTGTGACCGTGTGTGGAGAGCCGTATAACGTGTGGGCCAGGGTTAACTGCTCCCAATGTTGTGGTATGTGTAAAGGCCTGGTGTGACCGTGTGTGGAGAGCCGTATAACGTGTGGGCCAGGGTTAACTGCCCCCAATGTTGTGGTATGTGTAAAGGCCTGGTGTGACCGTGTGTGGAGAGCCGTATAACGTGTGGGCCAGGGTTAACTGCTCCCAATGTCGTGGTATGTGTAGAGGCCTGGTGTGACCGTGTGTGGAGAGCCGTATAACGTGTGGGCCAGGGTTAACTGCCCCCAATGTTGTGGTATTTGTAAAAGTCTGGTGTGACCGTGTGTGGGGAGCCGTATAACGTGTGGGCCAGGGTTAACTGCTCCCAATGTTGTGGTATGTGTAGAGGCCTGGTGTGACCGTGTGTGGGGAGCCGTATATGTTGTGGGACGGTGTTAAATGTCCTAAATGATGTGGTTTGTTTATAGGTATGGTGTGACCGTGTGTGGGGAAAAGTATATCGTGTGGGTCAAGTAAAACTGTCCTCAATATTGAGAGATTTGTAGAGGTGTTACAAGACCGCGTAAGAAAGAAATGTAATTGGAACAAAATGTATAAAAATAAAAAAAATACTGTTTTAGTTGTGTGCTTCATCGTTGTGGTTAATTCTAAATACCATTTAATTGCATTTCAGCATAGCTATAAATGATCAATACAAACATTTTTAATTATGAAATTACAAGATCAATTAGTGACCATTGGCATTTTAGAAACAAATTGTAGTTTTACGGTAAGTATCGTTTGTCGATGATCCAATACTTCATAAACGTACAGTGTAATCAGTGACCACAATAACGAGCACAGTCAGTTGTATGAAATATTAACAATAACGTTCCATCCATAAATATAGTGGGTCCTCGCTGTTATTTTTTCAGGCGTTCCCACACGACCTCCTCCTTGCGTTGACACAATCCCCAACTGTAAGGACTACAATGCCTCAACCTGCACCAATCCCTTGTTAAATTTGTGGGTGAAAGACAAATGTCGCAAACACTGTGGACTGTGTGAGTAAAACATACTTTGCCCTATACATATGTACAGATTGAGTACCAATTGAATCGTTATTATAATATTCAGACCTTAGAGTACGAACCTTAACACCGTATCATCAATATTTAAAGTTGATCTTCTAATACTCAGAGCTTGTTTGACAAATAAGGATAGTTAGATATGTGTTGACCAAAAAAGTACATACTGTTTACTAAAACATCACTAACACTAGCTCTCCTAGTTTGCTTCTGATATAGTTATGTACCTTATATTAAATCTAAGTCTAGTTAGGTCGGGATATCTAATTACAACGAATTAGATAACGTTTTCTGCAAGACCACCTCTTGTATTATTTTACCAAAGTAACTTTTATTTTATGTAATAACCATTTCTCCCATTCCTTACCGACCATCCTTTCATTATCAGGTTCCTCTCAACCAGTTTCACCCCCGCAACCAGGGAAGAGAAACCATGGTAACACATTCCACGTTATATAAAAAGCCTGTTCACAAAATTAAGATGATGAGTCCATTAAAATACGTTTTTTGTCAGATATGACTCTTCATATTTTTAGAAATAAAATGTTATTTTGCACACAGAACATAAGTGTGTTGTAAAACATTATTAGGATTTTGAAGATTATCACATTTTGTTTATTGCACCGTTGATTTACAAATTTCTTGAACAGCTCGAAATATTGTTAAACACATGATGAGTGTACAAAATATATCAGGATGTATTTACTCTTATCTGATAAAGGTAACAGTGTCATAGATATGACATGTTTACTTAAGTATATATCGGGAACATGTCTTAGTATGTCTTGATCACGGCTAACTATCTCGTTCTCACGACTAAGTTATGTCTTGGCCACGACTTTGTTATTTCATGGCGACGACAACTTATTTATCTCGAGGGCACGACTTAGTCATCTTATGATGGCGACATAAATATCTCGTGGCCAGTACTTAATAATCGTTTTGCTCCGACTTAGTTATCTCACTGCTACGATTTAGTTATGTCGTGTCTACTGAGGACTTAGTTACTTAGTCGTGTAAACAAGTATTATTGACGTTGCCAAGCTAAAACGAAGTTGTAGCTAGGCAATAAGTCGACAATATTGAAATTTGCCCGAAAGAAGGTTTTTTTTCCTGTTAAACTTTTCTTTAATTATTTTTATATTTATGCGAAGTTTATTCGAAGTTTGTGTCAATAAGTGATGTGACGTTTTGTGGTTTTTCTTTACTTTGAAATGACCACGTCGTTGAAATGAAATTGAAGGAAAACATGCCAGTGTAGCAATATCACAGTTTGCCTTAAATCACTTATTACAATATCAATCTTGCTACTACTTTTGATGTGCTGTAATAGAATGAAACCTTAAAGTTTCAATAACATGTATAAACTATATCCATAAATTATGTTTTTAAATGAAGGAACACAAAATTCTGCCACCACTTATTGCCACAAACTAAATATCAATAAATTGTAATAGAAGAAAATCAAAGAGGATAAACCAAATTGTGGGGAATAAAAACTCATACTTTGACTTTGAAATGGCATTGACCTAGAAGTGCCATTTTGGATATTTCCTTTTCTCTTAAGCCGCCAAGTGACTAAACTCACTTTCCATAGTATACAGCCTTAAACCTACTATCTCATATCAACGATTATTTACAGCAGAGGGAGGCAACAGTGAATGTTTTGTTCACGTTTTCAGCCCTAAAAAACAGACTTTTATTAAATTCAGGGTTTCCATCGACAACTACAGAACGTGAGTAAAATTTAACACGAACTCAGAGCAACAAAAATATATATAAGTTCTACGATATTCTAAATATGAAAAAAGAAAGAAAAGAAAATTGATCATCAATAGATAATAACCTCTGCACAATATACAAAGAGCCAAATAGTTTAAATATCACCGTCCTCATGAAAGAATTTTTAATCGCAACCTACGGAACATTGTGTCTTCCAAACATGATCATCGACACAAATTGAAACGACTGCACATGTTCAATCATCCAAAACGCATTCGTTTCACTTCACTGACACGAATAAAGTCAGCACAGCAACTTCCTCTTCCGCTAATACTGTTTCGTCTTCTCTTTCGACTTTTCATTATTCAGCTACTATCGAATCTACTTCACAACAATCTGTGGACCATTTGACTTCAACCATATTTGTAAATCGGCCCAATCTACGCCAAGTAGAATATGCACATCTATTGTTTCGGCAAACCCTCAAAACTTCACGGAACCGTCTTTTACGGCAACCGAGTAAGACACTACCATAGCAGGTTAAAATACGGTACAATCATCCATAAGTTCATCAAGGTCTAACTCAGTTACATCTTCACCTCCTAAATAATTAATTATATCACTGATATTACCATCATCCACATATTTTACAATAACTAGCTCAGTTAAAGTCATCAACTTCTACAAGCTCTCTAATAACTCCTTTGACTTCCGTAACATCACATGTTACTACTTCTACAACGACTTTAAAACCTACTTCGACTTCTGAACTATCACCTGTAATCACTTCTACAACGACTTCAACAGTCCCTCCAGTTTTCCAAATGATAAACTCAAGAATCACAAACACTACCAACACTTAATGCATCTATCATAACAACGACACCATCAACGACTAAAATAAAAAACAACAAGAAAGTCAATATTAACAACAACCACCATTAATCCTACAACATCATCGACTAAAGTAACGTCAAATGCAGCCATTACAAATGCTGGAACAGCTCGAAAACAACTACAACAGCCAATATATCGATACCAGCAACCACAGGGGACACCCTTCTATATGGACATTCTACCGCTGTACATAGCTCACATGGACACGGAAACAGCAAAGCTGATCATACAAATAATGCCAATACAACTACTACGGCAGCATCCACCACATCTGGTGGAACATACTGCATTGTTAAGACACAGAATTTAATGATATTCTTGTGATTTCAACATAAACAATGGTATTTGTTGTTACATTTATCGGTTATGTTTTGTACAAAAGTTCATTTCGATAATACGTCCTTAACAAAAATACTTGCTGAAAGGATTCATAAATTGTAATTTGAAATACTTGATGTTTTTAAAATGATTGTTTTGCCTTCTACATTATTTGCACCAATGTTAAATACAATAATGTTGTTGTTATTTAAAGTTAAAATGCATTCCACTTGTATTGTAGCTCCATGTGAAGACACAAGAGACAACTGCATTTTGTATCGTCACTCCGCATGTACAAACGCTACCTATGGTCCATTTATGCGAAAGAACTGTGCAAAGTACTGTGGATTCTGTGTAGATGCAACCAGTAAGTGATAGATATATATATATATAACAAACGGTAGAATAATACAAGAGGTGCTCTTGCAGAAAATTTGTCTTATTTGTTGTTTTGGATTATTATAACCCTATATCACTTTGTTATATATATTATAACCATCTCTCCCATTCCTTATGAAACCTTCTTGCATTTCCAGGTTCCTCTCATTCAACTGTTCCTCCAACAATAGAGAAGAGAAACCAAGGTGACACACGTCATTGTCTCAAGTTCATTTGAAATGGCATAATTTTACTTTATTTTCTTCTATATTAATATTTTGTTTAGTTTTTCAACCATTGTATTTTATTTATTTTTCATTATTGTTTTGTTTTAATGTTTGTGGATGTCTTTTATGAAAGTCTTATAAGTTAGAAACAATAAGCATATTTGACGGTTTTTCTTTCTTAGATACACATCATGCATCTTAACCACCTTTAAATGGGGTTTTCAAGAACACCAGTGTAAGCTGATGAATAAAACAGACAAACCAAAATCCTCGTAATATGTTATGGTACACAGAACGGGAACAAATAACTGTATTTGTATCGCAGAGGGAGAAGATTTAGCCCCAGACCGTCGTCAGTTCCAGGCCTCCCACCACCATGAGATCATGCCCAACATTTGTTTGGATAACTATGATGAAAACTGTGCAACCATGCAGCCACCAGGTACTCATGCCATAGTTGTGTCTGCAGCTAGATTGTCTATATTCCGAACAGTTTAAGATGTCATAACGAATAAGTAATGTACTAGTTAACCGAGTAACCCCCAGTTAACTGATGTTTACACTGGCAGTTCAAATATTATATGTTTTAAAAAGATGTTCGTGTTATCTATGTTTGCTGTCTTGCGACGTTGTTTCTCTTGTTGAATGTCTGTTTACGTTGACCAGTATATATTTTAACCAGGGTTATGAATACGTTTTTAGCCTCAAAGTGATTCTTAAAGTTTGTCCCTAAGTTCATTTTGTATTATTTATCTAATTTCACTTGCACAATTCGAGCTGGTCTTGTCATATGAAGTGAAAAAACACATCTGATATTTAGAAGTAAAAAGCCTGTTCACGAAAGAGAGACATTTTTAAGGTCCATCAAAATTCGTATTTTATCAGATATAGGAGTTCTTATTCTTGAATATGAAATACTTACATAGGAAACAAGTGTGTGGTAAAAAAACCCTATAATTATGTGTCATACTTAGTTTATTGCATCGTAAATATTACCTATTACCTATTTTCTAGAACAGAAATGTATCGTTGAAAGTCTGTGAAATCCTACATAACATTTTCGAAAACCAAGATACCTAATGAAACATCTAATAACTCGTTTCTAATAAGGATTACGGTGGCAAAGTGGTGTGAGTTTTTCTTTATCTTATGTCTACGACTTAGTACCATGTGGCCACGACTTATTATCGCGAGACTGAGTTATGTCGAGACTACTTACGACATACTTAGTCGTGGAAACGAGTAAATACGTCGTTGCCACGACAAAACTAAGTTTTGGTCAAGATATAACTAAGTCGCGGTCATAACATAAAAAAGAAAATATGTGTACCTCTATACAACCGTAAAATGCATGTATAGAGCTAGAACAAGTATAAATGGGCAATGCTGCTACGTTTTCTTTTCACAAACGTGTTGTCAACGGCGTCAGATTTGGAAAGCGGTATACATTTGGTTTACTTATCTTCTAATCTTATATACATTGGCATAGTTAAGTTTTTTTTATACATGGCTTTCTAATGGAAATCGAAAATATAATTTCTGAACATGCTTATGTTGAAAGTGTTTAATCTATCATTCTAAGCCTAGTTTATAAAGTTCACAATAAATAGCTGGAGAGGATTATGGCGTCATTGTTTATCTAAAAATAGCGCTCATATTGAATAAAATTGACGTCATTTATTCAACGATATACGGCGTAACATAATCGGCTATTTTATACGAAATCTGCAGCCGAAAACCCCTTTTTAGCAATAAAAGTTTAACCATTAATTGATTTAAATACGCGATGAATAGATATTCAAAATAAAAATATAAAAATTAATGGAATATTTCGTGTTTTCATGCTACAACTATGGAGGGGAGCAAATACCATGAACCGCGCGCAATTGTTTTTTTTGGAAATGGCAAGCGTTCGCTCATGCGATCATATTGCATGAACACACAGAAAACCGCAAGCAAGCCTTAGCTATAGCAACTTGATAATTTCACTGAGTTGACATTTTTGCTCATTTTTTAATATATATATGTATATATTAGCCTCAGAGTTTCCCGGAAGTGAGTTCAAGCCACACCCCAAAACAGACCCTGATTGGGATTCTAACTCTGCACGTGAGTAAAATTCGGACACGAGCTTCGAGTAAGAGGATCATTCTTTATGTTATTGTTCATACACATCTAAAGTATACCAAAAGAGACCGAAAAGCGATTTCCCTTAGATAGGTTTTTACCAAAAATTACCACCTCAACTTATCACTCTGAAGCGTTTTTTAACTCTTTTTTTTCAAGAAAGTCGATCAAGCCCAGAGGCTATTGTAAACGGCCTGGCGGCTTTAAAAGGTTTCCTATTTCCAAATATGTATGCATGTTTTTTTTTTCTTAAACAATGACTTATTTAGGCCGCTGAACTGCTTGATCGACTTTCTTGAAAAGAAATAATTGAAAAACGCTTCAGAGTGATAAGTTGTGCATAAAAACAATGGTTAAACTCGACCATGAGGGAATGCCGTTGCAGCCTTTTGTCCCACGCTGGAAGAAAATCGTTAAATAAGAAGATTACTGGGAAAATACCATATATAATACACTTTTGGATCCAGTAACTAATTTCCTTGAATCCTGGATTATGTTCGTTTAATATTCGTTTGTGATGTTGCCAATAAATGGCCATTTTAAATAGATATTTTTGGAATAAATATACTTCATACATCATTTTTTTGTGTGCCCAATGGCTTCCTTGGCCTAAAATTTGTATATTTAGATACCAAGATCATGAGTTTATGGCATATAGTAACAAAGATAAAAGCATTTGAAGAATTGGTCGGCCATTTTGGCGGCCATTTCGAAAAATGGTTGCCAGTGTCACCAGGGGGCACTGCTTAATTGGGTCGATATCTAAAAATAATCAGTAGAAAATAATTTATATGTGTGCCAAGTTTCATGCTTTTAACCCAAAGTGCATGATTTTATGCTTAGCCGCCCCACTTACATGTTTACATGCTTTAAAATAGCTGACTGCTTGATCGACTTTTTCGAAAGAAAATGTTGATAATCGCTTCAGAGTGATAACTTATGCATAAAAACAGGTACTATATCATTGTTTTAGAACCATAGGCATGTTTGCATACTTGAATTAAGATACAAATTTAGGCCGCTAGGCCGCTAATGCCGTTTGGCCGCCAGGCCGCTTAATTCACTGCTAGCAGGCTGCTAGAGGCTGAAGTGCTTGATCGACTTTTTTTAAAAAAGTTTAAAAAAAAAACGCTTCAATGTGATAATGTGTGTATAGGAACAGTAAATATATCGTTGTTTTAGAAGAACAGACATGTTTACATGCTGTGAAATAGGAAACCATTTTAGGCCGCTAGGCCGCTAAGGCCCCTAGGCCTCCAGGCCGTTAACTTCACGCCTATAGGCCATAAGGCCGCCGAACTGTTAGATCGACATTTTGAAGAAATGTTTATAATCGTTTAAGAATGATAATTTGTGAATTAAAACAGTTAATTTATCATTGTTTCAGAAGAAAACGCATATAAAATTGCTCTGAACAGAAAACAATTTAAGGCCGCTATGTTAATGTATGAATAAAAAAACATTGACTTATCATTGTTTTCCAAAAAAAGCATGGACAATTGCTTTGAAATAGAGGAAAAAATAGGTCGCTAGGCCGCAAGGTCGCAAACTTCACGCCGCTAGACCGCAAACTTCACGCCGCTAGGCCGCTATGCTGCTAACTTCACGCCGCTTGGCCGCTTGGCCGTTAGGCCGCTTACTTCACGCCGCTATCCCGCTAGACCGCTTACTTCACACCGCTAGGCTGCTTACTTCACGTACATCAGTTCTGTGAACAATAATGATAGTCATGTCATTTGAGTTTGAAATGATATTCTCTTGTATTGCAGCTCCATGTGAAGACAAAAGTGACAACTGCATTTCGTATGGTCGCTACGCATGTACAGCTTATTACTATGTTGCATTTATGCAAAAGTACTGTGCAAAGTATTGTGAATTCTGTAATGACACAAACAGTAAGAGATTTTTTAAAAAATAATACATTTTTCCAAAAATGACAGCACATTTTCAGGCATTTATCATCAGCGCTTTTTCAGTTTCAGTTGGCTGATGAATTGAACTTGGCAATTACATGTACCTTCCACTACAGCTGGCTTTAAATGCTGTTTTGCGGCTGTAAAAAGTCGTCTTCATTCAAACTTTCTTAATTATTATTCAATAAGAGTACGTGTACCACTTAAGCCGTCGCGATAGGATGATGGCCAAGGAGCCATTTTTTAAATAAATGATTTTAATATGAACAGTATCAATTAAACCGGGACTGCTGATTTCCTATGTACTCTGTGATTCCAAATGAATTCATTTTCTAATATTAATTCACGTAGACAATATTATATATGATTTAAAGCATAGCTTATACTAGTAGAAGATAGCAAGAGAATGCCAGTGGAATAACAAACGTTTACATCAGGTGTGGTTGAATGCAAAGACGCAAATCCCCAGTGTGCCGAGTATGACACTGGTGATTTATGTACCGACCCGCGGTATGACGCCTGGAATTTGGAGAACTGTATGCTGTACTGCAAGGTCTATCCCTGTAATGGTTGGTATTACTTGGTGTTTATTAACCTGTGTAATGTTCCGTGTTTCCAGTTTTAGTCTGATTGTTTAACTGATTCAGTAGAGTAGCGAACCCTTTTTGATTTGTTTGTGACACAGTGTATTACGAATTGTTTTTTTGAAGGGTTACATTGCTACATGGCTTAGGTTGGTGTGAATACATGAAATGAATAATAAAACTGTAATTGTAACTATGGTTAAGCCGCAATGCAAATTTGTATACAGATATAATTGTTAAAGCTGCACTCACACAGATTGAACGGTTTGACAACTATTTTTTGTCTTGGTACGAGCCAATTTTTGCGATAATCCATGGATACCAGTTATATAAGACTGCTGACAAAAATTAAATCGCAGAATTTTATATTTAAGTTCAAAAATTGATTTTTTATGCATTATTCTTAAACCGTTAGTAACGGTTTAAGCCATAGAACATTAATTTTCGAACGGAAATACGAACATCTACGATCTGATTTTTTGTGAGCAATTTTAAATCTTTGGTTTGCAGATATTAACGCAAAAAAATTGCTTTTTCCAAGACAAAAAATAAAAAAAGTTGTAAAAATGGTAAATCTGTAAGAGTGCAGCTTTAAGCCAAAATGCTCTTTTCTTTTTGGTAAAACACAAAGTATTAACACACTTATTTCACATAACATGAATATTTTGAATGTATACATTAATACATAAACCCTTATGCTTAGAAACAATGTGATGATTTTTGAACATAATACGATAGAATAAACAGTTTTTAACTAGTGGGTCATAGACCAATGTGGCCTAATGTTGCACAAAATGGCGACAAATGCAAACATGCATTCATTTCTATAAATCTTAATTGAAAATAAATTTTACAAAATAAATAAAAAAAAACATGTTTAAAGTGATCCTAAGGTTTTATTGTGTAAAACTTCAAAACATACAAATGTGTTTGTATATGTGAAATTGTAATTATTACTTTGCTCCTAATTCTACAAATAAGTTTTTTTTCTAAAGATCAAATTATGATGTACCTGCACGTATTATTTAAAAACCCAGTAAACCGGTTCTTGAACATGTCCGTTAACAAGGCGTAGCGCAAGGTTACACTTTGGATATCTTCCTTGATGGACTAGCAGGATAACTAGCTCAATAAAATTTTCATCAACTTCTTCAACATATTATAGCTAAAACGAAATCTGAACCATCACCTGTAACCGATTATACATTGGCACCAGCTTTGACTACAGTTTCTTTCACACAATCAACACAAGAATCACCAACACCACTTTAAAAAACACCAGTAAAATTAACGACATTTCTTATGACTGAAAAAAACAGCAGTCACCTCTAATCCTACAGCATCATCGATTACTGTAGCAACGAACTCTTCCACTACGAATGCCGTTTCCTCCACGGAAACAACTGCGACAGCCCAATCAACGGTACTAGCAACCACAGGGGACACCCAAAAGCCACATGGACATTCTACCGCTGTAGTTACTACACATGGACATGGAAACAGCAATACTGATCATACAAATAATGCTCGTACAAATGATAATTCAACATCCACCACATCTGGTAAAACGATATACATTGTTAAAACCCAGAGTTAAAATATTGTGTTTTTGATGATCTTCCTGTTTTTTTTTCAACATAATAATTTTATACGTACATAAATCGGCTATTCTTTGACACGAACTTTAATGTGTTAATTGTTTCTTGTTTTCATTAAAATTCATTTTGCCTTCTACCTACCTTGCAGTTCTGTGGACAATAATAATATTCATGTCATTTGAGTTTAAATGAAATTCTCTCGTTGTTCAGCTCCATGTGAAGACAAAAAAGACAATTGCATTTCGTACGGTCGCTCCGCATGTACAAACGATGCCTATGTTGCATTTATGCGAAACAACTGTGCAAAGTTTTGTGGATTCTGTAATGACACAAACAGTAAGCGAGTTTTTTTAAAAAAAAATATTTTTTTTTCTTCCAAAAATGACAGCACATTTCCAGGAATTTTATTCTTCATTGAAACTTTCTTAACTATTATTATTCAAGAAGAGTACGTGTACCACTACAGCCGGCGCGATAGGATGATGGCCAAGGAGCCACATTAATTAAATGATTATAACATGAATAGACTAAATTAAACCGGGACTGCTGATTTCCTATGTACTCTGTGATTCCGTATGAAGTCTTTTTCTAAGATTAATTCACGTAGACAATATTATATATGATTTAAAGCATAGCTTATGCTATAAGAAGATAGCAAGAGCATGTCAGTGGTAAAACAACCGTTTGCATCAGGTGGGGTTGAATGCAAAGACAGGAATCCCCTGTGTGGCCAGTATGACACTGGTGATCTGTGCACCGACCCGCAGTATGACGCCTGGAATTTGGAGAACTGTATGCTGTACTGCAAGGTCTATCCCTGTAATGGTTGGTATCAATTTGTGTTTACCTAGGTATTGCTCAGTCGATCAGTAGTGTTTATAATTGCAACGCTGGACAAGCAGCTGGAGCATACCACAAATGACACAGTTGTTGAATTATTTGTTATACAAATTAATATGAGCATGAATTTGGGGGTTGGGTTATATTGTTACGAGGCTACGGTTGATGTGTAGATATGCGAGTAATAATTTACCGGTAATTTTAATTATGGTTATGATGTTATGCATATTTGTACAGATATTTTAAAGCCTGAATGCATATTATTTTGTTGTAAAATACACACATTATTGTTATTTTGTACATTTACAAACATATCTTACATGATCTTTTTAATGAATTCTTTGACATATTAACCCCTTAAGCTTAGAATAATGTAGATGCTTTTGGCTACTGATAATGATAGAATGCATGTTTCATTTCATTGTATTAGACGCTAAGCCATGTTTTTAACCAAGTCTGAATCCACTAAACGTCGATATCTTTATTTGATTGAAGTTCGCCATATTTCGAGTTTATAGACTCCTATAATGGCTTATAACGAGCCAAACAAAACAGCAGTGCAACATATTCGTCTGCATTATAAACTTGTCCTACAACGAAAATTTGAAACCAGAAACTTCCGTAACTAAATAATATTTTACCGTGATACGACTAAAGTTTTATTTATAATTAAATATAAAAAAAGTTTCTGTTGAGGATTAAATTGAAGTACCATTTCACACTATGCTTTTTATTATTGTATTTTAATTGTTTCAGGGACCATCACGACGCCGACTACGCTATGAAAAAATGTATTCACCAAAAGCGTGGCCATAGAATAACGTGCATTTAAAGTGTATGCTTTCTATTTTTAGCATTGAAATAAAAACGTCAACATGGTGTACATATAGTATGCTGTTAATAGACAGATTTATTTTCATTTTACATAGAATATCAAGTTCATTTTGACTAAATTCAAGATGCTTTCTTACTTAATGTCTGTAAGTGCATCCGATTTCGTAAACCATTTTAACCCCTTCACTTACTTAACGTTAAAGGGACTGTGTCACAGAGTGGCACCAAAAAATATTTTTTTCTGTAACGAATCTCAGGTGAATTATTTAATAGAATGTGTTACGCTTTGCTATCATAATTGTAAAAAAAGTACCAAAATGTAAATAAAAATGTGTCGGAGACCGGGTTCGAACCCGCGTCGCCAATATTGAAGTCCAGTGTCTTACCCACTGAGCTAATAAGGATTACACTAATTAGGTGACATAATTAAGCTATACACCTACCTCGGAAATATCACGTGATAACACCGACTAGCCAATCACGCATAAGGAATGATTTCTACCTGGTAGACATACCCAGTAATCTTTTTTAATGGAAAAATACCAAATAACTGCTGAACCTAAATAAATTGTAAACTATGGTACTTCAGTTAGTAAGTTTCAATGCACTGTACACATCGATGCCAAGTTAGGGTCATTTTTCGACAATTTTCTCCCCCCCCCCGCTATTTTATCATCTGTGAGACAGCCCCTTTAACCATTTCTTAGGTGGAGTTCCAACATTTCATAAGCGATAGTATGAAACGACGCACTTGCAGATTGTATGCAACGATTTTTATTTTTTAATTTAGTTATTTTGATTGACGTTAAGAACAAACAACAAATGACAACAGGCGTCTACATTTATTTTCGATAACGGACCACCAAAAAAGTAGTCCCTTCAGTTGTGTGTGTATGTGAGTGTGTGTAGACTTGTGCACGCGTGTTCGTGCGTGTACGCTAGTATGTTCGCGCGCGCGTGTGTGTATGTGTGTGGCTTTTCCGACTTTTCTTATACCAATTAATAAGGTATAACTTCCATCGCTTTATATAACTGCAAAATGGTCTAAGGTTTCAAATACTTCTCTACATCGTACATCTAAATGACAGCATTTCGTCTACACCATCTCAACATATCATTGCAGAATGACACAATGTGTCCATCATACCTTCAAATTGACTTCAGAGTGACAGCAATGTGTATACTCAATCTGCACTCCACTTTATATTTCCATTAAACTGAACACTTACACAACATATCCACTCCATCGCTACATTGAGCAACAGAGTTACAGAATAATTACGCGCAATCTCTAATCTGCAAAGTGTACACTCAATCTTATACCATGTAACGGCAGAACATTACAACTAGTTCACTGAAGCTCTACACTGCCCTACTGCATGTTTACATTGAACTGAATATATATATATATATTTATTGTATATAACATGTAACAACCATATCGCTTCACTGTACTAAGGAATAATAGCATGTGTCCAATCTGTTTTCCAGATTTGTGTCCGCTCTATTTTGTCATATGGCACACTGATTTTACTTAATCTATACATAGAAATGCAAAAAATCACAATGCATCTAGGTTCACTACATTTCTACATAGAAATAATGAATTACATTTATATGTCCTCATTGTATTTACATAGAATTCGAGAAAGCTAGCAAGGCGTCTACTCTATATCTACATTATTCAGCAAGATAACACAATGAGTATATACCATCTCAACCTGAAAAAATGACCGCAGTGTATCCGGTTCATATGTACCGACAACAATCTGTCGACAGAATAACAGCACTTTGTACACTCCATTTCTACATAGAACTTCTAAAGTGGCACCATTTATCAATTTAAGTGTCACAAACGGTACGGTTTGATATTATTTCGTAACTGGTCAAACCAAGTACTATACTAGATGGACACCTTGACACTTAAACAATATAAGGAAAAGAAATACTGGGTGAGCACATGTGCAGAAACCTTTGCGAAAATAACATATAAATATGCATACACATGAAAAGCGTGTTCCCTAAGTCTAAGACAAGTGACTTTTTTACGTCATAGGTCAAACCAAAGCCTAGGACACGAACATTACATATCGGGGACTTCCCCGCTGCGCACACGTACAGAAACGAATGCGCAATAAAAGTATTTATAACCTCAGGCTATATTTATTCGTACGTTAACAACCGTTGACCTTATTTCGTCAGAGGACAAACCAATATTGCTCAACATTGACACCCGACCTTGACGTGAACGGAACAAGACCTCCACGATGTGGATAACAGTTATCAATGACAGCCCTTAACAAGCATTCTCTAAGCCAGAACCATCTTGATGAAAACAAGGTAAGAAACACATTAAATGAACCAAAATTTACTCCACGTATTTAGCGACTTCCTGCAAATGAATAAATCTTGCCAAAGCGACAGTGCTTACAGGTCGAATGGACAGACACAGCTCTACAAACTATGTACTGAGTCAGTATAATTTCGAAGGGAAGCCCGCTAATGTTTCAGAAAGTATATGGATATATTAATTACATTATAAGAATGTCACATTCGGCATCTATAGTATTACTCATCGCAGATATTTTCAAAGATTTTGAATGTTCAGCTGAAGATCTGTATGTAAACGCAATGCCCTTAGAACTGATAATAAAGGTTATAAGGTTGTCTAGAGTCGAGACAATCATGTACCTGTATATTCCATTGCATGATATGCGCTTGATAGTGAAGGATTACTTGTTTAGAAAAATGGCTATACTTCTAATTTTACAGTTGTTTTTTCTTGTACCACAAAGAATTGATGGGCAATTCAACATTCCAGCGACAGCGGCTGTGATTGACCCAAGTAAGTTGGTACAATGATCTACTTATCATGAAACTAAGGTAAGGGTCAACTTAAATCTGTCCTCGTTTCGACTCCTACGACCCAGGTAGATTAAAAAGAGTCGATAAAGTGGTGTCTTTAAAAAAATAGAGACAACTTGTGTGTATACTGTATACAGCCACGTAATCATCATTCGAGATGGTCATTATCTCTAAATTATTATTGGCCGTGCAAAGGAACGCTTTAACTATCATCAAAGCGGTTTTAGATATCGTAGTGCCGATTTATCCGCAACGCATATTTCGTGCTTAACTTGAAAAAGGGGACATGTTAAAATTTGTGTATTTTTTTTTTTAAATATAATTTTTTAAACTGATCGATTGTACACTGTGTGCACGGATTGTTTTAACTTGCCTTGCTACAATCTAACTGGTAAAAAAGAAAACAGCTTGTCCGTGTTCCAATGATTGACTTTACAAATACATGTACACAATATTAAACCTCAAAGCAAAAATCAATGTTTCATAAATGTTGTGTTAAAAACAGCAACATATGCTTATATTAAAAACAGCAACATTTGCTTATGTTAAAAACAGCAACATTTGCTTATATTAAAAACAGCAACATTTGCTTATGTTAAAAACAGCAACATTTGCTTTGTGAGATAATAACATATATTTGGTATTTCTTAACTAATGATTTTATAAAGCTAGGAGAAATGGGATATGAATATACGAATGTGGATATTTTGGCATTTTGTTCACACGGCGATAATTGTGGTGTAACAAACTGCTAATTTCCGAACTGTGTAGTATGTATAAACCCCAATGTTTAGCCATAGCCGTTCCCTGAACAAGAATTTATAATTATTTGAATCTCAGTGTGTTAAATTGTATATATCATCTACGTTTAAGTGCTAAGTCGTGACTTTTAAATAATATTTTTTTCTACATTAAAATACTAAATTGCTTTCATTTTAACCTTTTAGTTGTTTATTTACCATGCAATTTTATAAGCAATTTTAAGGGCCTTCCACGGTGCTGAAGTGGTTGGGAAGAAAAAAATAAGCGTTTCAAAAGTTTATGTTTTATTAAGTTGTAATGAACGACTGTTTTCTGGAATAAGACATGTATTGTTTTGGGGTAGTAAGGAGTTGACCAAATTTTACCAAAGTTGATTTTATCAGAGTTTGGGGTCAGAAAATGTTTTTTAAATTTTTCGGATAGTTCTGTCCACATTATAACTTTGTTTTTGTGTCAAAATGTTCCAGATTACCTTATCAACGATGTCTTATGGGTGTTTGATGATCTTTTCAAATAATAAAGTTATTCGATAAAATAATGATTAAAAGATGGATTAATTTTATTTTCATTGTTCCAAAAATGCAAATATATTTCTTAAAATAAATGCAATAACCACAAAGCCTAAGACATTGTTGTTTGGGTAGTCCTGAGAGTTTTGAAGCAAGATCTTATTCATTTGGTTATAACACATTTTAGAAACAATGTAAATGTGTTTTGATTGGAAACACTAAGTTGTGGTCCTACGAAAGACTTTTGCACTGTAAAAGGCCCATCACACACTATTGCACTGTTTTTACCAATAGTCAAGTTAATTAAGATTTGTATTTCAGAATGTTTAACGTTTTGTATATTGTCTTCATTTTATTTTGGATATTACAAATGGTGTCTTTTATGTTGTATTTTTCTGAACATTTTTATCAGTTTCAACTGCTCAGATGTTATAGTGAATATCTCTCACGGGTAGTGATGAAACGATTATCGAGTACAATCGATAAATCGTCGCTGACAATGCTAGGTCGGCGATAATCGATAGTGGTTGTCCAAAATCGATGTCGTTAATGTTACTTCTGGAAACTACGTATTGTTTTTTGCTTTGTGATAAAAGTCGAGTAAATGCCAATTTTCTTTCCGGTAAATTCTTGTTGAATTCATTTGAAGTTTAAAACTTAAGCTAAGTTATTAAAGACAGAAATTTACATACTGTTACAAAAAGCATGACTATAGCATCACACGTACTGATTCCAGGTTAAACCATTTCAATGATCATGATTATACTATGTATAAAGAATGTATTCCATACTGATATTATGAACTTTCGATTATTGTCCGATAGTAAATGGAGACCGATTTTCAAACACTAATCACGGGTATGGTTATTCAATTAATTTTGCACAGCCGATACATTTTTTTTCTGTTAAAACTTTAAGACTCGATTAAAACCAATACAACCAACTTAAGTACAAAACCCCCTCATATTAAGCAGCACAGTAAACATACAAATGCCTTAGTGTATATTAATGCTACATTCCGATATGTCAATTTCAGACTGTGTGGACAAGATACCCTCATGCTGGAATCTGCCGGATGATAACTGCAAGGCTCCATATGAGGACTGGGCAAGAGAGTATTGTGGCAACAGGTGTGGCTACTGTAAAGGTATGTCATGCAAATAGGCTGATCTAGAGGTTGGCGAACCATGGAAACTTACCACATAACAGACTTGACACATGATTATTTTGGGATGTGAAGGGATGATGTCGTACACACACGTCGCCCAAAATAGCAACTAATACTAGTGTTCGTGCGGTCCTATCGTGTTTCAAAGTAAGATGTCAGGTTAGCGCACTCGCGTCTAATCAATGCGGTACGAGTTCGAAATCCGGCCTGGGCGCATGTGAATTTGGCTTGTTGTGACCAAGTCACGTGGGGTTCCACATAACAAAAGAGCACAATCTCGCGTATCATCATGCCACGAGAGAGATGAATACAATGTTTTAATAACTTGATTCACAATCACTGTTCATTTGATGTGTTACAGTAGGTTAAAGCCTTAAAACTAAAGTAAGATTTAGTAGTAGATGTAGAAGGCCACTTTGACATAAAGCATTGACATCTTTAACCAAAGGAAATACACTTTAGTCTAGAGTTTGAAAGGAAAAGTTAGTTGAGCCTGTAAATATCAATTAATCTCTGTCAAATAGGCCGGTAAATTGCATGTAACTCATTATTTTTAAGATTTGTTTTTGTAAAATCGTATTTTTTATAAACGTAACATTACCAGGCCTGCCAACTCCGGCCCCAGCATGTGAGGACAACCTTCCCAATTGTGCCGACTACGACATCTCTGTATGCTCCGACACCAACTATCGGTCATGGGCAAACCTCAACTGTAGATTTTTCTGCCGCCTTGAGTTCTGCTCCGGTACGACGGTTTTATTGTTACGGTAAAATTAAGGGCACACTTACATGTACTCCTGTCAACAGAATAAACTTCACAATATTGACAAAACTATAAGGGTCATTCTTAACTAAGTCTTTTTTAATTTTATCCTCTTTTATCATAAATTTCTGCATTTCAAACTTACTTTTTCTTATGACCCTCATAATAATGCATCAAACAGTAATACAACAGTTACACAGAACGAAAAATCACTACGACCCGGTCTCTAGTAAGGGTAGCCAAGCCAATTGGTGTGTTACGTTGTAAAAACCATGCAGTTAAGAGATATATTTTACAGGGCCCAACGTCCCAGGTATTTGCTTCAGTAATTAGTGTCATTATAGAACTAAAACTATCGCAATCGTTGAGAGGAGATCCATGAATAACACTAGTTACCTTTGCCGTAGCCATGTTTACCTAGCAAACTAGCCATCTACACACAACAAACTAACTTGATCCTACTCCATCAGAAAACAAATTCAGACTACTTACTCTCAGTAAAACCTCGCGTTATATACCTAAAGACGAGCCTATTTGAACACATCTTAGGGGTATCACCTAATAACTTCCGGTATATAAACTGACTATTTTTCTCTATTCTCAATTCAAAATGACCATCATAGAATATCTCGAATGAGAGACCTAAATAAAATGTAATTCTCAAAACATTAAACACTAGTAAACTTTCTGACTCCTTCTCATAAAGATAAGTTTATCAAATTACACTCCCTATTGTAAACAACTGACTAGTCCAAAGTCTGACTTTCCTAAAAGCGTCCGAAACAAAAAAAATGAATTAATTAATTAATGAGAAGTTGGATTGAACTAAATCGCCATTTATGGTATTATTCATGAGTCTGCTATATATTTATAACCAAAGAGACTAATGAACACATTTGTATTACCCACAAATAATTCAGAAATATATCGGTGTATTAACTGTATCGGCGTTACCCAAGCAACGAAAGACGGATGTGACATACAACTAATAGTTTCGCCACACTGCTATTATGTGTTTATGTTAAATGAAAAGCAATCTATTGTTCTTAATCCACAGCTGAACAGATACAAGCTTCAGAAAGCAGGACAACAACGATTGCACCCGAAGGTAGGCTAGATGGTATAGAAATTTAATTGTTCCATTGCACATAAAGGTAGGCTTAGATTGTATAGAAATTTAATTTTGCTATTGCACCTAAATGTAGGCTTAGATGGTATAGAAATTTAATTGTACCATTGCACCTAAATGTAGGCTTAGATGGTATAGAAATTTAATTCTACCATTTGCACCTAAAGGTAGGCTTAGATTGTATATAAATTTAATTGTACCATTGAACCTGAAGGTAGGCTTAGATGGTATAGAAATTTAATTGTACCATTTGCAACTAAAGGTAGGCTTAGATTGTATAGAAATTTAATTGTGCTATTGAACCTAAAGGTAGGCTTAGATGGTATAAAAGATTAATTGTACCATTGCCCCTGAAGGTAGGCTTAGATTGTATAGAAATTTAATTGTTCCATTGCACCTGAAGGAAGGCTTATATTGTATAGAAATTTAATTGTACCAATGAACCTGAAATTACGCTTAGATTGTATAGAAATTTAATTGTACCAATGAACCTGAAGGTAGGCTTAGATGATATCAAATTTAATTGTACCATTGCACCTGAAGGTAGGCTTAGATTGTATAGAAATTTAATTGTACCAATGAACCTGAAGGTAGGCTTAGATGGTATACAATTTAATTGTACCATTGCACATGAAGGTAGGCTTAGATTGTATAGAAATTTAATTGTACCATTGCACATGAAGGAAGGCTTAGATGGTATAGAAATTTAATTGTACCAATGAACCTGAAGGTAGGCTTAGATGGTATACAATTTAATTGTATCATTGCACATGAAGGTAGGCTTAGATTGTATAGAAATTTAATTGTACCAATGAACCTGAAGGTAGGCTTAAATGATATAAAATTTAATTGTACCATTGCACCTGAAGGTAGGCTTAGATGGTATAAAATTGAATTGTACCATTGCATTTGAAGGTAGGCTGTATATATGGTCCAAATAGTTCATTGTAACGTTGCATCTGAAGGTTGGATGCATAGATGGTCCAAATATTTCATTGTAACATTGCACTTGACGGTAGGCGGCATATAGGATCTAGATAGTTCATTGTAACGTTGTAATTGAAGGAAGGCTGCATATATGGTCTAGATATTTCATTGTAACTTTGCACCTGAAGGTAAGGTACAAATAGGGTCTAGGTAAGTCCTTGTAACGTTCCATATGGAAATAGGCTGCAAAGATGGTCTAAATATGTCGTTGTAACCTTGCACCAATATGCAACTTAATGTCGGATTCATAGATAGTTGTAACATTGCTTTCCCTCTTGATAACTTACATTTCGTCTGTTTGTAATTTAAAAAAAGATGTATGTACATTTTAGTTTGACGTAACCCCCCCCCCCAAATATATGATGAAATAAATCATTTAAAAACGCATACATCACTGAATGTGTTCGCCAACTAAATATAATTATGTTATGTACAGATTGTTTCGACAAGGTTGACTGCAGACAGTATGACATGTCCGTTTGTGGGGACCAGTATAAGTTGTGGGCCAGTGAGAACTGTCCTCTACATTGCGGGACTTGTACAGGTATGTTAAGTTCGTATGTGTGGACCAGTATAAGTTGTTGGAGAGGAAATATTTTCCTCAATGTTGTGGTATTTGTAGAGGTATAGCATTTCCATGTGCGTGAAGCAGTTTAATGTTTCGCAAAGGGAAAAATATATATTATATATGGTTAAATGAATAAGCAATATCAGTTCGTTTTAAATTAATCTTATACACATTGTTGTGTGTTCTTGTGTCTGAGCCTATACACCGATTGCTACGTGAATTAGGTCACCAATCAAGTGTGGTTTTCTTTAATGTCTAACATGTACATATTTTATTGGATAACAACATGCATAGCTATCACTGACATTTACCCTTTAAGGCGATTTGAATATATCAGGATGCATTGTTGACGATTGGCATTTTAGAACAAAATGTAGTTTTGCGGAAAGTATCGTTTGTCAATGTCCCCGTACTAGACAATCATACAGTGAACCTTAGGTTTAGCTGCATTCAAGTATCAGTAATTACATACCGTTCATTTATGCAGCACAAACGTTATGTCATTGCTGTTCTTTCAGGTGTTACAACGCCACTTCCCCCTTGTGTGGACACAATCCCTAACTGTAAGGACTACCCTCTTTCAACCTGCACCGAACCCAGTTTCAAATTGTGGGTGGAAGACAATTGTCGCAAGTACTGTGGAATCTGTGAGTAATTGATACTTTTCCTATACATATGAACATATATAAACAGATTACCGATTTAATAGTTTTATAAAATTCCAGCAAAAACATAATGTTAGTATAACGTTAACGTTGTGTGAAGGTTGTGATACGTTAAAATAACGTTGTCGCAACGTTGTCACAACATAAGTGCCAATATCTTTTTTTACCGCAATCCACTAATTATTAATCAAATTATGAGTAATGGAATAATTAATTTAAGGCAAGTATCTTATAATGATTTGCAAGTATTAAAACGATAATGATTTTTTAGTGATGAGACAACGTTATGTTCACGTTTTATTAACCTTGCATGATGACTTTAAGAGGCTGTTTACGTAGTTTCCTAAAACAAAAGAAATTGTCATAACATTGTGACAACGTTGTCCTGGTCATATATCTAGCGTTCTGAATCATGCACTTTATATTGGTCAAGCGGACATATGCAAGACGTTAAGTAGTCAGAATAACTTTAAATCATCATGGTGGCATAAATCTAACAGTAACATGCGCAACGTAAATTCATCAAACAAGGTAATACATTAACCGCTATGTTTGTGCTTATATTGTTTCTATTGTTTAAGGCAAACGTTTCTTGGTTTATTTTGTTTAACCCACCCACCAACCCGTAACAACGTTGTATCAAGGTTTTATTTGGTTGCCAAAATAACCTTGCTACAACGGTGTGAAAACCATACATTTTAACGTTAGGACAGCGCTGTACGAAGGTTGTGAGTTGATTGTTAAAAGATGCTTTTACAACGTTGAGAATACCATGCATCATAACATTGAAATAATGTCTGAAGGTTGCGTATTTGTTGACAAAGTAACGTTTTCACAGGATTAGAAAACCTCCACATTCAAAACGTTGTAACAACGTTATGGCATAACCCTGGACAACGTTAGCCGTAACGTTGCAGCAACGTTAAAGCTTTGTTGGGATTCAGACCGCCATGTACAAACGTTAAGCATGTATCATTATCGAGGTTTTCGGATTCAACATGGTCGAATTTATAAATTACACATTATAACATTTATATTGAAAAGTTCATAATTTTCTTCTAAAACAATCACTAATACTAGCTCTCCTATTTCGCCTCTGATATAGTTATATTGTATCAAAGTTTAGATAAGGTAACAACAGAAAAATAAATTTTCTGTATGAGAACCTTTTTAATAAATGTACAACAGTACCATTTGTTTTATACTATAACCTTTTCTCCTATTCCTTACCGACCTTTTTTGCTTTATCAGGTTCCCCTCAATCAGCCTCACCTCCGCCACCAGGAAAGAGAAACCATGGTGACACACGCTTTTGTCACTATTTCATTTGAAACGGCCAAAAAATGAATAATATTTCTTTGTAAAGGAATTATCCTTTATAATGTTTTGAAAGCCGTATTCACTAGAAACAATAAACATATGACTTCTCAGCTACATCTTTTTCAACATGTATTTTCAATTTCTTTATTAAGAGTTGTTTAAACAGAAATGAAAGTACAGTCGAAACCCGTTGGTTCGAACTCGCTTGGCTCGAATTAATCGCAGGCTCGAACCTGATGTAAAGGGCCGATTTCTTTATACTTAAAGTTTACATGTCTTTTTGGCTCGAATGTTCCAAGGCTCGAAGTATTTTAGCTGATCCCAGGGAGTTCGAGCAAACGGGGTTCCACTGTACTCAAGTATATGCTTATAAATAATACCGTCCTTCACAGTTATAACAAGGACAATATGAACAAACAACTGTATCTGTATCTCAGAGGGACAAGACTTAGCCCGAGACCGTCGTCAATTCCACGGTTCCCACCACCACCAGGGTAGCTCAAACGACTGCTGGGATAGCAATGCTCAAAACTGTTCAGCAATACCGACACTAGGTACCTGTGCGATATTTGTATATGCAGCTAAAAATGCTATTTTTGAAATGTTCGAGGGTTATAAAGGAAATATTAAAAGTGTATGGTAAAATACCAGTTAACATGATTAGCCCCCAGAAAACTTCTGTTTACACTGGCGGTTCAAACATATATTGATTTCGAAATTTAATGTTCGTGTACTAGTAATTCGTGCTGTTGTCTTGCGACGTTGTTTGTCTCTCGCTGAGAGTCTGATTACAGTTCATTATTATGTTTTTGAACAGGGTGATCTTCTTTTTTTAGCTTCAGAGTTTATTCTGAAGATTTTTCCCTATAGTTCCGTTTGTATCATATATCTAATGTCGCTTTCACACTTCCGATCTGGTCTTGTAAAATCAAGTGAATTAAAATCAAGTGAATTAAAAAAAAAACAGTTATACTTAACAATATAAGCCTGTTCACGAAAATTAACACGACCAAGGGTCCATCGAAATTCGTATTCTTTTTCTTGTAAAATAAAATGTAATTTTGCACATAGAAAACAAGAAAGTTGTAAAACATTATTACGATTTTGAAGATTTATCACATTTTGTTTTTGCATCGCTATGATTTTCATATTTGTACAAAAAAGAGGTCTTTGAAGGTATTAGAAGGTGTGTGAAACATAGCAGTTTTTATTCTACACCAGGGTGTATTTTTAAAGATTTAATTACTTATATAAAATCTCATAAAGATTATGGAGGTATATTTAGCTATGACACATGTGATTTGTTTATCACGTGGCTACGTCTTAGTATGTCGTGGCGAGGAACTACTATCTCGTCCCGACGACTTAGTTATGTCTCGTGGCAACAACTAAGCTATTTCGTGACCACGTCTTAGTCATCTCGTAACCACGACTAAGTTATCTTGTTCCAGCTATTGAGTTATGTCCAGGCCACGACATAGAGGAATAATCTCTTGGCCTAAAACCTATTTTGTTATTTTGTTATCTCATGGCCATGACATTGCTATCACGTAGCCTAAACTTAGTTATCTCGTTCGTAAAAGTTTGTAATTTCGTGACCACGACTAAGTTATCTCGTGGTCACGACTAAAATTTATCCTTGCCACGATTTAGTTATCTTTTGGCTACGACTTAATAATCTCGTGGCCACGACTTAAATTTAACCGTGCCACGATTTATTTATCTTTTGGCCACGACTTAATCATCTCGTGGCCACGACTTAAATTTATCCTTGCCACGATTTAGTTATTTTGTGGCCACGACTTAATCATCTCGTGGCCACGACTTTGTAAGTTCGAGGTTCCTCATGACATTCTAAGTCGTGGAAACAAGTTATAACGTTAAAGGTACGACAAAACGACAAAGTATTGGCCAAGAGATAACTAAATTGTGCGAACGAAATTGTGGTAACAACAAACTATAACATGGCTATGGCATTAGAAAAAAACCCGACATGTCTAAACACATGCTTATACTAGTATAAATGAGCATTTCTGCTACAGTTTATGACTAGTTTCTGTGTTCTTTTCAGCAGAAGTGCTGTCAACGGCGCCAGCTTTCGAAATCGGTATACTTTATGCTTACATTCTGACAAGCGCAAATAAAATCTAATTTACATAAAATACATTTTTGTAATGGAAATGAAAAAAAAATCAACGAACATAATCATGTTAAAAGTGTTCAATTTATTTTATTTAAATGTGCATAGTTTGTACAGCTCAAAATGTATAACCTAGTAATCATAATTCGTAACTAGATTAGTTGATATAGCATATTATTCATTAATGATTTATTATATATTAGCTTCAGAGTTTCCCGGTAGTGAGTTTAAGCCACACCCAAAACCAGATCCTAATTGGGATTCTAAACCTTCAACGACTGCAGCACGTGAGTAGAATTCTGACACACAATTTGAGCAACAAGAATATAATTTTTGTATTGTTCAAAGGTCACCAAAGTATGACAAAAAAGAAAAGAAAACTAATATTCCATATATTAGTTTGATAACAAGAGTTTAAACTTGTAAATATTTCAAAGGACCAGTTTGCGATACAAAAAAGCAAACCCCTGATAAAGTATGCTGATACTCGTTTTTCAAAGCTTCAACCCGAAAAACACGACTGGAGTGACAACGCAACCTTGCCAGTATGATGCAACGTGATAACTGATATCTAAATGTTTGTTAATAATCTGATAAACTGATGTTTGGCTATCGAATAGTCGTATGATTAATTTTAATTGGACCAGATCTGTTCTGTTGTACTTTTATAATTCCTTCTGAACTTTTCTCATTTCATTTCAATTAAGCTTCAACACAAAAACCAAAACCACCAACAGAGAGCCCAATAGTTTCATCGTCAACCTCCACATCAACGGAAGTCTCATCGCAACCAACAGATTCAGTTGTATCTTCCCCAACGTCTCCATCGACACAAATCCAAACGACTGCTAATGTTAAAGTCAGCCCAGAAGTTTCATCTTCATCGAATACAGTTTCTTCCTCTCCTTCGACTGACCCTAGTCAAGCTACTATCGGTTCTACTTCTCAACAATCTGTGGATAATTTGACTTCAACCACATTAGATTCAACGATCCCATCGACGGCGAGTACAACAGACTCATCCATTTCTTCTTCAACCCCTCAACAAGTAACGCAACCGTCCTCTACGGCCATAGAGCTGGACACTACCACGACAGGTTCTGCTACGCCTCAACCATCAGTAACTGCTTCAACGAAAAACTCTTCATCACCAACAACTCATAAGCAATCAATAACAACACAAACACCATCTTTATCAACAGATTCTACAATAACAAGTTCAATAGAAGTATCATCGACCTCCTCAACGGCGAGTACAACAGACTCAACCATTTCTTCTTCAACCCCTCAACAAGTAACGCAACCGTCCTCTACGGCTATAGAGTTGGACACTACCACGACAGGTTCCGCTACGCCTCAACCATCAATTACTGCTTCAACGAACATTTCGTCATCATCAACAACTCATAAGCAATCAATAACAACACAAACACCACCGTTATACACAGAGTCTACAATAACAAGTTCAATAAATGTATCATCAACTTCAACTTCTACAATCCCTCTTATCACTAATACGACTTCCGAACCATCACCTGTAACCTCTTCTACAACGATTACAACTCTTCCTACTGTTTCGTCTACACAATCAACACAAACAGCATCAACACCGCCTTCAAAGTCGACACTTGTAACAACGACACTTTCACCGACAGAAATAACAACACAAAACAGTACGGCAGTATCCACCACATCTGGTAAAATAATTTTCATTCTTAAGACACAGCTAGACCGAATTTGTCAAAAATTCTTAAGTATTTTATTTCATTTGGCAAAATTACTTACTTAAATATGAGTTTATAAATAAAAAATGAGCTCAAATAGTGTTTTCTTTACACGGCTGAAAACACTTAAAAAAACAAAATTACACAGTTTATTCCGAATCAAACGGATCAAAAATAGTGTGTGCTGCGCTCCAGACTGTTAAGACTTAAGATGTTTCGAGAAATTTGCACCAGAGTCAAGGCATCAAGTTTTTGTTGATCTTTCTTTCTTTTCAACAAATACCGCATTTTAGTTATCTGCAACAAACGTTGTCGATAAACTTTCTTTAACAATCAACACTTACACTAATTCATGAATTGTTACTTAAAATGATTGTTGTAACTACAATAATACTTTTGCCTTCTACATAATTTGCAATTATTTCAAATAAAAAATATTGATGTCATTGGAATTGGAATTCTTCTTTTATTGCAGCTCCATGTGAAGACAAACGAGACAACTGCATTTATTTAGGTCGCTCCGCATGTACAAACGATGCCTATGTTGCATTTATGCGAAAGAACTGTGCAAAGTTTTGTGGATTCTGTAATGACACAAACAGTAAGCGAGTTTTAATAAATTGGCAATTTACCCAAAACGATGTTTTTAGACAATTTATCAACAACGACTTTTCTGTTTCACCTTAAACAAACATTTAACTGTGCAAATATTTTCAGTTCCACTCAAAGTAAGAGTTCCCTGCTTTTAAAAACGTTAAATATACTTATTGCTTTCGATAGTTCTCCAGACTGCATTAACCTTCTATTAAAGCTGGTATTTTACCAGGTGTTTACAGCTGTATAAGGTCACTCTGAATGTTGTTACAGTTTTTTTGGTCAGTGGTTCCTAGTTATCTTTGAATATGTCTTAAAGATTGTTAACAGTAGAATACCGCTTAAGCCAGTATCTAAGGTGTGGCACTTTAATTTCATTGCTTTCAATATGAATTGTCTTAATTAAGCCGGAACTGCTGACTACATTCCTTGAAACAAATACGTGCTTCCGGATAATCTCGTTCCAAAATGATTCTCGTTAAGAAAATTTGTGAATGCTATAAAACAAAGTTTATGCCAGAAGAGAGAAGGTAGCAGTCGAATGCCAATAATATAGCAAACGTTTAAATCAGGTGTGGTTGAATGCAAAGACGCGAATCCCCAGTGTGCCGAGTATGACAGTGGTGATCTATGCACCGACCCGCAGTATGACGCCTGGAATTTGGAGAACTGTATGCTGTACTGCAAGGTCTATCCCTGTAATGGTTGGTATTACTTGGTGTTTATTAACCTGTGTAATGTTGTGTAATGTTCCGTGTTTCCAGTTTTAGTCTGATTGCTAAATCGATCAGTAGGGTTTCTACCATTGTAGAGTAGAATAGCAAACAGTTTTTGATTTGTTTGTTACACAGTGTATTATGAGTTGGCACAGCTTATGCTGCTTGTATACATGCAATGAAAAATTAAACTGAAATTGTTACTATGGTTAAAGCTGCACTCTCAAAGATTGGGCGTTTTGACAACTTTTTAATTTTTTGTCTTCGAACGAGCCAATTTTTGCAAAAATCCATAGAAACCAGTTATATAAGACAGCTGACAAAAAAATTAGATCGCAGATTTTTATATTTAGGTTCAAAAATTGATGTTTTATGCATTTTTCTTAAACCGTTAGTAACGGTTTAAGCCACAAAACAATAATTTATGAACGGAAATATGAAAATCTACCATCTGATTTTTATCAGCAATCTAATACCATTGGTTTACAGATATTTTCGCAAATAATTGCTCTTTCCAAGACAAAAAATAAAAAAAGTGGTTAAAATGGTCAATCTGTGAGAGTGCAGCTTTAAGCCGTAATGCATCTTTGTGCAGATATCTTTTTTAAGCCCGAATGCTCTATTCTTTGTGGTAAAACACGAAGTATTGACAAACTTATTTCACATTACATTAACATTTTGAATTTATACATTAATACATTAATCCTTGTGCTCAGAAAAATATTGTGATGGTATTAACGATAAAATTGTTAATTGAACATAACAACAAAGAAATAAACACTTTTTAACTAATAGGTCATAGACCAATGTGGCCGAATGTTGCACCAAAAAGGCGGTAAATGCAAACATGCATTCATTTTTATCAATCTAAATTGCAAACAAATAATATAAAAGAAATGAAAACATGTTTAAAGGCCCCTTAAGTTTTGATTATTCAAAACATTAAAACATATAAATGTGTTTGCATATATGCGGTTGTAATTACTACTTTGCTACCAAGTCTACAAATAAGATATAAAGAAAATTAGTTTTTTTCTGAAAATCAAATTATGGTGTATCTGCACGTATTATTTCAAAAACCAGTAAACCTGTTCTTGAACCATGTCCGATAACAAGGCGTAAAACAACGTTACACTATGGATATCTTCCTTGATGGACTAGCAAAATAACCAGCTCAATACAAGTATCATCGACTTCTACAACCTGTCTTAAAGCTATAACGACTTCTGAATCATCATCACCTGTAACCAATTGTACCGCGGCATCAGCTGTGACTACAGTTTCTTTCTCACAATCAACACAAGAATTAGCAACATCATTTTTAAAAGGCACTAGTTAAAATAACGTCACTCTCAACGACCGAAATAAAAACAGCAACCACCACTAATCCTACAACATCATCGATTACAGAAGCAACGAATTCTTCTTCTACGAATGCCGTTTCCTCCACGGAAACAACTGTAAGAGCCCAACCAACGGTACTAGCAACCACAGGAGACACCCAAAAGCCACATGGACGTTCTACCGCTGTAGTTACTACACATGGACATGGAAACAGCAATACTGGTCATACAAATAATGCTCATACAAATGATAATTCAACATCCACCACATCTGGTAAAACGATTTTCATTGTTAACACCCAGAGTTAAAATATTGTGTTTTTGAGGATCTTCCTATGTTTTCAACATAAAATTATACGTACATATATCGACTATTCGTTTACATGCACTTTAATGTGTTAATTGTTTCTTGTTGTTATTAAAATGTTGTTTTGCTTCTTACCTTGCAGTTCTGTGAACAATAATGATATCCATGTCATTTGAGTCTAAAATGAAATTCTCTTGTTGTTCAGCTCCATGTGAAGACAAAAAAGACAATTGCATTTCGTATGGTCGCTCCGCATGTACAGATGTTGCCTATGCTCCATTTCTAAGAAAGAACTGTGCAAAATTTTGTGGATTCTGTGTTGATCCAAACAGTAAGCGATTTAAAAATAGCATTTTACCAAAAAATGATAGCGGCTTTTCAGGCATTTATCATCAGCGTATTTTCAGCTTCAGTTGGCTGATGATTTGAATTTTGCATCTACATGTACTTTCCACTACAGCTGGTTTAAAATGCTGTGTTGCGGCTGTAAAAAGTCGTCCTCATTGAAACTTTCTTAACATTTCTTGAAAAAGAATTCATGTACCGCTTAAGCCGGCGCGAAAGTATGATGCTTAAGGTGACACTTAAATTAGATTATTTCAATAGGAACAGTCTTATTTAAACCGGGACTGCTGATTTCCAACTTTGAATGAACTCTGTGATTTCGTATGATCTCATTTTCTACAATGATTTCACGTGTATATCAGGTGTGGCTGAATGCAAAGACCGGAATCCCCTGTGTTCCCAGTATGACACTGGTGATCTGTGCACCGACCCGCAGTATGAAACGTGGAATTTGGAGAACTGTATGCTGTACTGCAAGGTCTATCCCTGTAATGGTTGGTATTACTTGGTGTTCACCTTTGTTTACAGTTTTGTTTTTATTGCTCAGTCGTTCAGTAGGGTTTAGTACTGTAGATTTATAATTGTAACGCTGGGCAAGCAGCTGGAGAATAGCACAAATGGTACAGTTGTTGACTTATTTGTTATACAGTGTATAATGAAGTTGAGATTTTGGTTGAGAAACACTACGGTTAACTTATTTGTAATTCAAAATATGAATTGGTGTTTGGTAATACATGTACTGTAAAACCGCTTAGGTTCATTAGTTTGCATGAGATGAATAATTAACCGGTTATAGTTTTTGTTGTTCAGCTGTTATGCATAATTTTCTACATATTTTCTAAGCCCAAATGCTATTTTCCTGTAGTAAAATCAAGATATATTATTTTGTAAATCCAATGTTATTTTGCATTATTTTACATTTAGAATTAACATTAACACATTGACCCTTAAGAGTAGAATAATCTAGGTGGTATTGGCTATTGATAATGAAAACATTTAAAAAGTCACTTAAACTAGTTTTGGAACGTGTCTGATAATATTAGACGTTAAGGAACGTTACACTGAAGATATCTTTCTCTGATTGAAGATATCTATGTTTCCAGTTGATATAATAACTTATAACGAGCCAGACGAAAGAGAAATGCAACTAAATTCTACAATGTTTTCGTCTCTATTATGAACTGATCCAAGAACGAAAATTTAAAGATGCACTCTTACTCCCAAATACGATTTACCACAATTAATAATATTCTTTTAAAATTCCAAAAATGATGAATAAATGTCGAAAACAACTATTCTTATGAAGGATACCGAGTTTGATTTGAAAGAAATGAACATAAAACACGGTACTTCTACTTTATGAGACTATAGTACACCATAGTAAATATTTTAGCATTCACTAATCATTTAATATTTTTGCGCTTTCTGTTATTACATACACGGTTACAATCTTGTTATCAGTAATGAATATTTTCCATAAATGCATTATTTAGTAAGTAGCTAAAGGTTTATCAGTCTTATGTGTACGTATTGACTTTAAAATGTGAAACTTCCGAAACTGAAGTATATTTCACGTTATAGTATAACGTTATACGACAAAAAAATTCATTGTTATCGGGGATTTGCGTATTTTAAAAGTACCATTTTACACTTCGGTTTTTTGATCCGCGTTTTTTTTCTTTTTTTGCAGGGACCATCACAACACCAAGTACGCTATAGAAATGTATACAAGAAAAGCATAGCCAAGGATGTACGTGTATTTTTAAATTTAAGTGCATTATTGCCACTTCTTTCATCGGAATAAATTCGTAATCATGATGTTTATGTGTTTGTACAGTACTGTAAGCAGTTAACAAATATCACGTTTTCTTTATTTTGCATAGAATATTTCAAGTTAATTTTAAAGGAACTCCGATTCTGTACGACTTTTTTTTACTTCGTTGAATTTTAAGTTATTTTAATTATTTTCATAAACAAATACCAAAAACAACTGGCATATACTCATTTTAAATAAAGGGCAGTAATTTTCAAATACTGATGAAAAGGAAATTTATTTGCTGACCCGTATCATGCTTATGAAGGAGTTTGGGTACAAGCGGCAACAGAGATAATTATGATGAATTGTATGTTTACAAGCGCAACATATTGTTTAATATTAATCGAATATTCAATTTGTGTTCATATCGTTGGAGACAATTTTGAAACAACGGGTCTCAGAGTTATGGTTCTTAAACAATAAACAAGGTGACAATGTGATTTATTATTTCTTCTAGTTTCATTCTCTTTCTTTCGACTTTTTTTTCGAAAAGTAAATTTATTTGTTAACACTCCTGTTAATCCTGTTAATTTGACAAAAATTGTTACAGTTATTGACTTGTCTTGAAATAGTGTAATGTTTAAGTTATCATTTCTAAAAAGTTTGAGTTTGATTCCATGCTTTTAGACTTATAAATAAAAATCATAAAAAAATGAAGTTGGACAGACGGACGAACCTAGTAAAAAAAATTGCGTACAGGATTAACAATGCGAATCCGGTACAAAAGGGCCATTCTTTATTGACCGTGTCAATGTGATAAACCCTGTACCAGCTGCCAGTATATCACTGGCCGTAGCAATGGGAAAACACATTCCCTACTGGCATTTCTTCACTGACTGTGTTAACCGGACAAATTTAGTACAAAATGGCCGTACTTCACTGGCCGTGCCAAGGTAATGAGCACAATACCAACATCCAAAACTTCATTTAGTGTGGCAAGGTTATGACTCCAGCACTGATTGCCAATAGTTAATAACCGTTCCAATATGATGAACTCAATACCAACTGGCAGTACTTCAATGGCTATACCAAGGGGACATAACCATTTCCAACTGCCTTTTCTTTACTGGTCGTGTAAAGAGATGAAGCTAGAACACACTGGCCAAGGGTACGAACCTTGTATCAATTGCACCATGCAGGGGAAACTTATCGTGTATCAACTGGTAGTACTTAATTGACTGCGCAAAGGGTTGAATCAGTACCTAATTGATCTTTCCAAAAGTACGAACCATGTATCTATTGCACGTACATTACTGACCATGCCGGGGAGACTTATCGTGTATCAACTGGTAGTACTGAATTGACAGCGCAAAGGGTTGAATCAGTACCTAATTGATCTTTCCAAAAGTACAAACCATGAATCTATTGCAAGTACATTACTGACCATGCCGAGAGGTCGAATCGTATATCAAGTGGCAAAACTGAATTGACCCTGCAAAGGGGATCAATCCTGTACAAACTGGCAGTGCGTCATTGGCCGTACCAAGGGGGCAAACAAGTACCAATTGCTCGTACTTTACCTACGTTGCCAAGATAATGAACCCTGAGCTAATTGACAGACCTCAGAAGTTCACTGATCGTGCGAAGATGACAAAACAACTATCAGTTAAACCAACATTTATCAATTGTAACGGAATGAATAAATTGCTATGCTCCTCTGTTACCTTTGTTCGTCCCCTTTGCTAGGTCACGGAAGTAAAGGCAGTTGTTACTGTGTTCGTCCCCTTGGCACTGTTATGGAAGTAATGACAGTTGGTACTGAGTTCGTCCCCTTGGCACAGTCAGGGTAGTAATGGCAGTTTTAACTGGGTTCGTCCCCTTGGCACGGTCAGGATAGTAATGGCAGTTTTAACTGGGTTCGTCCCCTTGGCACGATCAGGGAAGTAAAGACAGTTGGTACTGAGTTCGTCCCCTTGGCACGGTCAGGGAAGTAATGGCAGTTTTAACTGGGTTCGTCCCCTTGGCACGATCAGGGAAGTAAAGACAGTTGGTACTGAGTTCGTAACCTTGGCACGGTCAGGGAAGTAATGGCAGTTTTAACTGGGTTCGTCCCCTTGGCACGATCAGGGAAGTATAGACAGTTGGTACTGAGTTCGTAACCTTGTCACGGTCAGGGAAGTAATGGCAGTTTTAACTGGGTTCGTCCCCTTGGCACGATCAGGGAAGTAAAGACAGTTGGTACTGAGTTCGTAACCATGGCACGGTCAGGGAAGTAATGGCAGTTTTAACTGGGTTCGTCCCCTTGGCACGGTCAGGGAAGTAATGGCAGTTTTAACTGGGTTCGTCCCCTTGTCACGGTCAGGGAAGTAATGGCAGTTTTAACTGGGTCCGTCCCCTTGTCACGGTCAGGGAAGTAATGGCAGTTTTAATTGGGTTCGTCCCCTTGTCACGGTCAGGGAAGTAATGGCAGTTTTAACTGGGTTCGTCCCCTTGTCACGGTCAGGGAAGTAATGGCAGTTTTAACTGGGTTCGTCCCCTTGTCACGGTCAGGGAAGTAATGGCAGTTTTAATTGGGTTCGTCCCCTTGGCACGGTCAGGGAAGTAATGGCAGTTTCAACTGATTTCGTAACCTTGGCACGGTCAGGGAAGTAATGGCAGTTTTAATTGGGTTCGTCCCCTTGGCACGGTCAGGGAAGTAATGGCAGTTTTAACTGGGTTCGTCCCCTTGTCACGGTCAGGGAAGTAATGGCAGTTTTAACTGGGTTCGTCCCCTTGTCACCGTCAGGAAAGTAATGGCAGTTTTATCTGGGTTCGTCCCCTTGGCACGGTCAGGGAAGAAATGGCAGTTTTAATTGGGTTCGTCCCCTTGGCACGGTCAGGGAAGTAATGGCAGTTTTAACAGGGTTCGTCCCCTTGGCACGGTCAGGGAAGTAATGGCAATTTTAACTGGGTTCGTTCCTTTGGCACGGTCAGGGAAGTAATGGCAGTTTTAACTGGGTTCGTCCCCTTGGCACGGTCAGAGAAGTAAGGACAGTTGAAACTGGGTTCGTCCCCTTGGCACGGCCAGGAAATTAAAGGCAGGTGGTACTGTGTTCGTCTCCTTGGCGCGGCTAGGGAGGTAAAGGCAGTTGTTACTTGGTTCGTCCCCTTGGCACGGTCAGAGAGTAAGGACATTTGTTACTCGGTTCACCCCCTTGGTACGGTCACGAAAGTAATGGCAGTTGTTACTGGGTTCGCCCCCTTGGCACGACCAGGGAAGTAATGCCAGTCGTTACTTGGTTCGTGCCCTTGGCACAGTCAGAGATATAAGGACAGTTGTTACTAGGTTCGCCCCCTTGGCACGACCAGGGAAGTAATGCCAGTCGTTACTTGGTTCGTACCCTTGGCACAGTCAGAGATATAAGGACAGTTGTAACTGGGTTCGCCCCCTTGGCACAACCAGGGAAGTAATGCCAGTCGTTACTTGGTTCGTATCCTTGGCACGGTCAGTTATGTCCGTCGGTACTTGGTTCGTCCCCTTGGCACGGTCAGTTAAATAATGTCTGTCGGTACTTGGTCGTACCCTTGCACGGTTAGTTAAGTAATGCCAGTCGGCACTTGGTTCGTCCCCTAGGCACGATCAGTTAAGTACTGCCATTCGTGACTTGGTTCGTCCCCTTGGCACGATCAGTTAAGTACTGCCACTCGTGACTTGGTTCGTCCCCTTGGTATGGTCAGTTAAGTACTGCCATTCGTGACTTGGTTCGTCCCCTTGGTACGGTCAGTTAAGTACTGCCATTCGTGACTTGGTTCGTCCCCTTGGTACGGTCAGTTCAGTACTGCCATTCGTGAGTTGGCTCGTCCCCCTTGCACGGTCAGTTTAGTAATGCCAGTCGTTACTTGGTTCGTCCCCTTGGTACGGTCAGTTAAGTAATGCCAGTCGGTACATGGTTCCACCCCCTTGCACGGTCAGTTAAGTAATGCCAGTCGGTACTTGGTTCCACCCCCTTGCACGGTCAGTTTAGTAATGCCAGTCGTTACTTGGTTCGTCCCCTTGGTACGGTCAGTTAAGTAATGCCAGTCGGTACTTGGTTCGTCCCCTTTGAGAGGTGAGGGAAGTTCTGCCTGTTGGAACTGGGTTCGTCCCCTTGGCGCGGTCAGTCAAGTCAATGCATATGGTAATAGGTTAATCCCTCTGGCACGATCCGTAAAGTAATGCCAATTTGTACTGGATGGGTCCCCTTGGCACAGCCATTACTGTACTCCAGTTGACACTAGATTCGTCTTGGCACGGCCAGTGCAGTACGGGAAGTATGCACTGTGTTCCTCCAAACAGTACCATCACCCTTTGATTATTTCTGAATAGAAACAAAATCAAACCCATTCGGTTTCGATAATTTATTGCTTTATCCAATTATGTTTTACATGATAATTTCGAATTATTCAGATAGAGATAAATAGAATTGAAATAACTTTTTTTTACTGTTCTTATTGTTTCGTACCAACATAGCAGATAGTCAATATCTGTTTCAATGTAAACAAAGGAAAATATGAAATTGATGTTACAATTTATCATTACTGGAACGTGCTGTTTGTAAATAATATGCTTGTATTTCAAACGTAAAAAATGTTCCAAACAAAATACCATTATCACAGTCGAATTTATGTTTTAACACAACATAACATTAAAATAAATAGTTAGTACAGAAACAACTAGAAACTAAAACAATACCTTGTACATTGTTTTTCAATGTTTTTTGTGGGGTTTTAAAATCAACAATTGCAAACAGGCACATGGTTTAGTTACACAATTTTGACACTATGCTTATGAGAGCACTCAACAATAAAAAAACAATTTGACAACAGACTATATAAATTACTCAAAATAGCATATCGTTACACTAATACATAATATATATTCACTTAGAATCAATACGGGAACTATTAACTAAACTTTTATCCTAGCAGGCATACTGGTGAACTATGAAGTAATTGTTGAACACAATCATGGCAAGAACCGCGGGTTCCCGACGCACGTTCTACAGAGATACAACCCATACTTCGTCTACAGTGTAAAAATAATTTTGGAAATTGTTATAATTTCATCGCGATATTAGAATATTGGTCAAGCCGGTGCTAGCGTTCGGCGACCATGCTGTACCTAACGTTCCAGTCAGTGAACCGCTTCAATCAAACCGGGACGTTGCATGTAGTGTTATGCACCCAAGTTCTCTATCTTCTAGAATGTATTTTTTTTTAATTATGGATCAGTTCTTAGAAGGTTCTTGCTTAAAAATTGAGGTCTAACAGGGAGGTTGTTTTACGCATATTCTAGGCACTTTTTACGACTAGTATTGGCAGCTTAAAGCAGCAGTTGTATCAAAGTAGACCGCGCCTATTTTTAAATCAATGGTAAGTAATGACACATACACACACTCAGCATTTGACCAGCCAAACAATTCCAGTACAAATATATGTAAAAAATGACTACACATAACAAACTACTTTGGACGGATACACAATACATCAACAGTTACACAGTTCAACGGATGACTGCAAGGCTGTGGTACATTAAGATGGTAGCCACAGTCTTGTTCGTTGACTTTCAGCAGATCAAACAGGAACAGGACGAACATTATATAACTTATACAAAATTTAACATCATAGTTGTGTACAATGTTTTTAACATCTTAAGCACAATGACAAATCGCTATGTTTAAAACACTGAAATGATCATAAACATATTTCATTCTTGGATTACATCTTCTTTGTTTACTAACGTATTATTTAACAAGCTACAGGCTGTAAGACTCTGAATCAATATAGGAGGAAAAGGTTATCACTACACTTACTTTGACCAATAAATAATTTTCAGGAACTTAAACAAATTTCTAATTAAGTAGTTGACATTGCTTTCGCAACCTGCTGTACGACGGTTTCTACACATTCCACTTAAACCAAAAACGCACTTACATACATAAAATATACAATAGATATCAAGATATATGTGTTAAATAAAACAAAACAAACTTGTTAGGAATAACTTCATACACAATTGTTTTTAAATCCACATCACAAAATCAAAATGGTAAAACATTTGGCAGCTTTAATGCACAAGAGTTCATGATGTAAACATCTGGTAAATAGTCCTGCTGGGTTACATGAGACCATGTTGCGTTTTCGTCTGTAGGGCTGCACAGGTATCAGGGTCGAATTGATAGCTCTGAAAACAAATAGAGAAAAATACAACATGGCATTGGATGTTATACAATTCAACAATGTAATGACGGTATTGCGGTTAAGAAAGGTACAAAAAAACAAAGGTTGTCCGGTTAGCGCACTCGCTTCTCACCAGGGCGACCCGAGTTCGATTTCCAGCCTGGGCCCAGCATGTGAGTCAGGTTAGTGGCCCCCGCAAGCCGGTTTTCACCGGGTACTCCGGTTTCCCCGACAACTGAAGACCACACTCTCGCGTAACACCGTGCCAACAAGAGAGACTAAGTATAAGTTATCATAACTTTCTTCACGTACGTTGTAGTATATGTAATGCTTAAACTAACCAACAAAGCACTATGCGTTAAAGGGGTGTGTCATTTGCTTTGCAGAAGCTTGTATTTCCATACAGGATAACACAAAAAACTGCGTACCCTGGAGTAATATCGTTTGGCCTCGCCCTCGTCCTTCTTGGCGCCAAAACCCTCGTGTAGACAGCGGGCATAGTAGAAAGAGGCAAGGGCGATACCCTTCCTGATGAAGGAGGGAATACAGTCAGTCTCCCGAGCTATCAGATCCACGTCCGTCAGTTGAGAAACCCTGATTTCAAATCAAATTAAACAAAAATATGATACAGTTCCACACAAGATATTTGGTGAAGAATGTCCCAAAGTGAAAACAATAAACAAAATCTAATTTTTGTGGTAACCACCAATATTTATGGAAATATGTGGCGATATTCTTATTGGAAGAATAATTAAAAATGTTCGTTAAGACATGAACAATTGATAGCGATAATTTTGATGGAAAGATCTAACATTCTTAAAGCTGCACTCTCACAGAATGACCGTTTTGACAACTGTTTTTATGTTTTGTCTTGGAATAAACCATTTAAGACAGCTGTTAAAAGATCAGATTGCAGTTTTTCATGTTTACGTCCGAAAATTGATGTTTGATTAAAAAACATTACTAACGCATTAAGAAAAAAGGAAATTTTCTGCAGTTTTTCAATTAATTGAGAGCAGTTTGTGAATTATCTTACATGACCGAATTAAAGGCATTGATGCCAAAATAAGCTGATTCCGAGACATTTTCTTTTAAAATCTCACACTCTGTGAGAGTGCAGCTTCAACTTATGACATTATACTGTAGCGAACGAACCGTGAAGCGAGATCAGCAGCCTTGGTGTATAATTTTCGCCTGTAGTAGTGTGCCACCAGGTTGCCCATAGCGTACACGTTGCCGCGGTCGGCGGCGCCCTTCATGCACACATAGGCCGAGTCCGTGTTCCGTCGAACCCCGATACCGTACTCGTACATTACGCCGAGGGCGCCTGTTGAGAACACCGTAATCATTAAGTGATAGAATATGCAACAACTGAAGGGTTTTAAAGCTATATATAGTCTCAGAGTGTAAAATATATTGTAAGAACCCTACTGTAAGAGACACATGTCATTTTCGATGTTATTCGTAGCGGCTTAAGGTTAGAAAGGAAATTGTAATACAGTTAAGTTGGTCCTACGTACATGGTATTTAAGATAAGCCATTCGTTAGTGCATTTAAGATATTAACATCGAGCTTATAACTATGATTAATTTATATTGATTTAAAAATTATATTAGTTTTGTTAGGATTGCATTTTGAAAACACCTTGTAAGCGCTACAATTATGAAACGCTTTATCAAAAGGAGGTAAAAACACAATTTTTAGTGTGATTTTTTAGACTTTTTAAAGAAATGCCTGTATCAAAAAAGCTCTTGGTAAAAAAAACTTATATTCAAATTTAACATTTTTTACTTCATAATGAAACTTTACCAGTCGCAGTTTCTGTATCAAGGATGCATAGATTACATTAAACAGTACAGGAGCACCGTGCACGCGTGTGGAGCATTTGACTCCATCATGCTTGTTAACAAAACCAACCTTGTGACTCCAGCGAGCCGTTTCCGCACGCCTCCGAGTGCCAGAAAAACGCCTGCTTGAGGTTACGCGTCTCCTCGCGGGAATAGAACATGCCGAGCGTGGCCTGGGCCTTCACACTTGCTCTGGGATTACCATCATCGGCGGAGAGTAACCAGTACCTGAAGATGTAGGTAGAAATTGCTTTGTATTCCTCAGTTCATATCGTATTGCTTTGTACTTCTCGTTTCATCACGTTATTACATACATATTCTTCGCGGTGTCAGCCATAGGCTTGTCACATTTTGCGAGATCAATAAAAATAATATTTCCTTCGTGACATTCCGCGATGTAATTGGACAAGATAAATGTTTGTGAACCAAATATAACAGCAGATTATTATTGTGTTTTATTGTAAATAAATAATAAGACCTTTCAGCATCAGTGTCCGACTGTCTGTCGACTCCGTACCCCTGGAAGTACGCTCTACCCAAGTTGTATTGGGCTGCACAGACCAGATGTTTGGCACGCTTCTCGGTGGTGTTCGCTATCTTACGGATGTATTCTACTGCCCTTCGCTGTTTAATAATAATATATGATTTTTAAAACTAGCACAGATACAATTATATACCACTTCGACAAAACGTGTTCCAAATTAAACCAAATTCTTTTCAAGAATTAAAGTAAAAATACATGTCGTTGCATCGTTATCCATAATCGTGACATTAAATAATGGTTTATCTCGTATTTTTCTTCTCAACATCCTGTTAAATTCATCATCATTAATATATTAAATGTTTCAAAGACGCCCTTGTGATCTGCCGTATTTCTAAAAATATATTTGAGACAATTTTTTCAGCTTTACTTGTTTTGTTTTTTTAAATATATGAGCGCATCATAAATTAATTCATCTTTAAAAGTTATCAACGTTGCCATTAATAACGCTGTTAACTTTAACAAAGTTCTGAACGATCGGCCAAATGACACCTGATGTTTGTATGGTAAAGATGATCTTTTGAACCTCGACTTTATAACGGAATTTGCACAAGTTGGAATGTCATCAGAAACAATGATTTCTGCATTGTTTCCTTTAATAGAATAACCGTTTACCTTACTCTAGACTAGGAAGCTTATTCCGATTCGCCTTGTTTTATGAGGTAATACAAGAACATTGCCAAATCCAGATCTATATCTAAAGATCATTTATCAAGCAGAACGATCTATCTTATGTTAATGAATGTAAAGCTGAATATAAAGCTGAGGAATTTTAAGTTGGCAGAAGTTAAATATCAATAAATATTGATGTGATGTGTTCTTAACTAAATACCCGTGGTATTAACGTATGACTTGGTGCAGATACATATCATTTATACTTACAGCAAAGGCTTACGATAAATAAGTTGCAAAAGCAAAGATGATAATTATAGAATCACCTTCACTTTTCTACATCTTGCGAACGCATAAGACGTCTTACCCTCTGTTAATTAAAATGTGTAAAAATGTATAAAAACTACCTTTTTATGTATTACTTCTTTTATATTTTACGAATTCATAACTTTAAATTTTAAACAAATATTACAAACTCTGGTGTATTTCTTAAATTGCCAATCAAACCAACGTGAAAAAACAATGACGTGAAATTTTTTTTTGCAACATGAAAACATGGGGCCATAACGTATTGAAAATTGCCCGAATTGTGCATTTTGTGAAGAGAGCATGAAATGTGGTACTTACGTACCATAATTATATATATATTGTGACGTCACAAAAAAAGAATCAAGCACTATCATCAAACACGGCCGCCATAAATAACATAAAAAGCTTAGCTTTTTGGGTTTTGCAGTGTTAGTTTAAACTTATTTATTTTACAACGATTTTGAAACAAGCTTTTGCGACTTATATTAATCACTCTCGTTGGCACGATGTTGCGCGAGAGTGTGGTCTTGTGTTGTGGGGGAAACCGGAGTACCCTGAGGAAACCCACTTGTCCGGCTCGGTGACCTCATACCAATCACACATGCGCCAAGACCGGGAATCGAACACGGGTCGCCTAGGTGAGAAGCGAGTGCACTGACCACTGCTATAACCGGACAACCAAGTGTTGCAAACTTGCTTTATATATGTTTTAAACAATAACAAGTAATTTGGGCAGAAATACAAACATAGTGAACTGCAATGGAAACTTTATGATGAGTGTCAAGGGAACGCCACATGACAAAGCTTGAACGCAACACAAACGCAGTCATGAAGCAATGAGAACAGAGAATTATTTTCTTTCTTACAATGTATCAGTAAATAATTTTCTCTTCCGCTATAAAAACGAGTAACAGCTGAGGCTTTAAGGATGAATATTTAATTACTTTTTAATGAAGAGTTAGATTTCATGTCTTCGGTGTTTTCAGAAATTGAAATACAAATACAATAAATGTTACACGAGGTATTGTACAATCAGTCATTCAAAAGTGGTAAACAGACGTAAAGAAAACTCCGTCTGGCTTTTAAGGTATGAACTAAAGGATTATTACAAATTCTAAAGACATTGAATAAGCAAAGAAAGGCTAGGATCTAGAAATAACTGTTACAATAAAGCATTATGCTCGGGTTAATAAAAGCTAGCGAATACAAAATTAAAATTGCAAATAAAATAAATTCTGTTCTGTGTACAACCTCTGTATATGTGAGGAACTCAACCAAAGAAATAAAGAAATTCAACTAAAATATCTACAATAACGGGTCTACCTTTCTGGCCTCTGTTTTTCTAACCTAGAATACAAGGAGGGCGGGCATGCAATGGCAAATATAATCTATTTAAACATTGAATGCATGCTATGGAAGCCATTTATAAGCCTGCAATCATCTACTATAAAGCATCAACTAATTATGTTCATCCCTATATAAATGAAGTGAAACATCAACAGTATGCATGCATACCTACTTTACCTCTAAATAAGTTACTTTATTACAAATTAAACATCATTGATTTTACAATAAACTGTCGCACACATACATATTAATTAAACAAACTGACAATGGTAGTCTGCAAAGCATTATCCGAACTGTTTATGATGCTTTTATGAGCTTAGTTCTTGTAGATAATGAGGCACAGGGGGGTTATTACATGTTGTACATCAAAACCATAAGATGGTCCAAATGAGGGAATGGTACTCATTGAATTTAAATATCTATTGTTAACACTCACTATTCCAAATTGAAACCATATATAATAACATTCATTCCAAAGAAAGACAACATAGCTAGTGCATTTAGTAAAATCTTAGATGAATGTTTTTTAATATTGGACATTGTATTTGTTTGTTTGATTTCCTTACTCATGGCCTGACCATATGGTTTCATTGAACTAGTCATATTTCTAATGCATCTGTCAATGTTGTTACATTAAAATGAAAATAAATGCTTGACAACATGGCTCATCTTTCGCTCCTTCCCTATAAATCATACTGGCAATAACACAGTCTAGCGATATTAACAATATTTATATAAAAGCAATCTTCAGTTTATGAAGGATGACAAATATGAATAAAAGCCGTTTATCATATTTATAAAGCCTGCAGTACAAATTAATTAAAGTTTTCTTCATATATTTAAACAAAACAATAGTAGACTAGAAATAAACAGAAAATGGCAAAAATAATGATATGCTAAATGCTAATTACACATAAACATATAAATGGTATTTTTATACTAAATCTAATAATATCACAAGAGCACCAGAAGCGGGTGCAAAAATGCTCATCTGTTTTTCTCAGTTTAACAAAGGGCTTAACTCTAGTAATATTTTATGCAGAGTTATGGGACTTGCAGAACATGATCATATTGTCAATAAAATTTATTACACAATTGCATGTTAAATGTTTGTTAAGTTACCCAGACAACAAAGCCAATAACAATCCTTGTCCTTAAAAAAAACGGATGAGCTTTTAAAAACAATTTCTGGTTTGGTAATATCATAAATAAAAATAAAATAACAGGCTACAAATCATACACTACTTAAACTGGGGAATCAAATATATTCAAATTATTATAATTGTCTGCAAGTTACATGTTTACAGCATTTAACTTTTTAAACTACATGGAATTTGCCAATACAAGACTTACAGTGTCTGGTTTACAGCCGATCCCATCATAAAGCATAATGCTCAACATGTACAATGATTGGTAGTCAAACTCGCGGGAACGCTCGAAATACACCAGTGCCTTATCCATTATGCTCTGAAACAAACAATTAAAATTAAAATATAAATGAATAATTAGGTTGGATTTTTGTGAGAAAAAAAGTTAATGGAATTGGGAAACTTAAAATCTCAAAGAATTGAAATCAAATTCTTCTATTTTATTTACTATTATATTTGCATGCATTACTTTATGCAATCAAAGCAGTTGAGTGTTTCAATGGAGATAAATTTCCCAAAAGGGCAGCTATTTTTTTTTCTCTCACAAAATTTATTGCAGGCTTAACCAAGCTAATAAAATGGAGATTGATTTATGTCAGCATTTTGCTATTATTGCTGTTGTTGCAGTTGCCACAAACTTTAGCGTACTTACAGAATAAATTGCGTTTAAAAGGTCAATATTTGCTATATATCTGCAATCAATCAGAATTTGAAATTCAAAATAATAATTAAATCATCATTGATTATGTAATAGCAGTCACAAATTCTAAATCGCACAAATTTGGCCCTAATGCATAAAACTCATTGTTTAAAATGGACCCTCTCCAAATGTTAACAATGCACAGTAGTAAACTGAAGAGATTATTTGTTCTCTACCAATATGTTTAGTATGTTAACCATGTTTGTACATTACAATAGTACCATTTGATTACATTTTAACTCTGAAATAACATAAAACATATATACAGTTTAAAAGCAGGGTGGGGTTTTCGTCAGTATTTGCAAAATTTGGTACTTTTGGTTATGTTAGCATGAGACTTTGTCTGGGTGGGATTTTTGTATGGATGGGATTTGGTCTGGGTGGAATATTGTCTGTGTGGAATTTTGTTTGTGTGGGATTTGGTCTGGGTGGAATTTTGTCTGTGTGGAATTCGGTCTGGGTGGAATTTCGTCTGAGTGGAATTTTGTCTGTGGAATTTGTCTGGGTGGAATTTTGTCTGTGGAATTCATCTGGGTGGAATTTGTCTGAGTGGAATTATGTCTGTGTGGAATTTTGTCTGGGTGGAATTTGGTCTGGGTAGAATTTTGTCTGGGTGGAATTTGTCTGGGTGGGATTCGGTCTGGGTTGGATTCGGTCTGGGTGAGATTTTATAAGAGTGTGATTTTGTCTAGGTGGAATTTTGTATGTGTGAAATTTGTCTGGGTGGGATTTTGTCTGGTTGGAATTTGGTCTGGGTGAGATTTAATAAGAGTGTGATTTGGTCTGGGTGTGATTTGATCTGGGTGTGATTTGGTCTGGATGGGGTTTGGTCTGGGTAAGATTTGGTCTGGGTGGGATTTGATCTGGGTGGGATTTGTCTGGGTTGGATTTGATCTGGGTGGGATTTGGTGTTGGTGGGATTTTGTAAGAGTGTGATTTGGTGTTGGTGGGAGTTTGTAAGCATGGTATTTGTTCTTGGTGGGACCTTGTAAGAGTGAGATTTTGTCTGTGTGGGTTTTTGTCAAATACAATTGTCAGCTACCTGTTCATAGTAAAAGAGTCCCAGCTGAAAGTAAGCCTGCTTTTCCCCTTCCTTTATCTTCTCTAACAGAATGTTCTCCACCTGAAAACAACAATGCACTTATAATAAATAAGGTAGGATTTATGTGAACATTTTTTATCCATTTTCTTTGTAAATATTACAATACCTTCCAAAGTTTATACATTTTGTTAAGAGTATAAACTTATTCATTTAAATATTTAATAAAGAACAACTCTTTTGCATAGAAAACAAAGCTTGGCATATCAGATTATATTTTGACTTTAATTTAAACCATGAGAAGATATGTCAACCTTTTCCATGAGTTCATCCTCCGATAGAGAGCCATATCCAGGAGCATCTTTTGTTTCTGCAGCAATATCATTCAGAATGTTCTTTTCCTTTGAGAAAGTAACATTCTCTGCCGACAAGTCCTTTGGTATGTCCATGTTGTCTTGGCTAAAACATTAAATGAAGAGCTATGGTTAAGGGCAAACATTAATTTTGTTCGAAGGAGACATAAGTTACATAAAATGCATATAAGAGAAAAAATGAGAATGAGCACTTTGACAATGATAAGGCAAAAAAATTCATCAAAAGTAAAGAGGAACATCAGCGTTGAGAAGCTTATTAAAAATACCCACAACATAACTTTGTCTGATGTAGTCTAAAATAATAGACATGTTATACGGGATTCTTCCAATCGTAAAAAAAATCCCTCAACGAACAACCACCTCCACCACCAGCAACTCTAATCAGATAATTTTTCTTAATGAATCCAACTTCAACGAATGTTTTTTTGTAAAACAGGACTTGGAGTAATGGTGCCAAGTTAAGTAAGTTTTTACATTTTGGTCCTTTTTAAGGGTTTTGTTGGTCATTAAAAGTTACATTGAAATAAGAAGGAGCTAAAAATTGTTTTGCTATTTAAAGTTATTATAGACATCCGATCACTTAGCTTCCAACAGATTAGGATGCAGAATTTTTTTCTCTTTTAAATGCACTTTTCGAAATAATGGATTTTTAAATATCTTTTGGTCCTTTTTGAACATTTATGTAAAATTTGTAGAAAATCGATGCCCAAAAATTGTGTATTCAACTGTACGGTAATGGTTTTATGGCCCACCCCACGGCGTATTCACAGCAGGATAGAAATAATCCATCGGCAAGGTTATGACACTGGGTATGACATGTGCAACGAAATTTGTCATTTATAGCAATAAAATTATTCCATAACTATTTCGGATTTTTTTTCTTTTATTATAATATTATCATATTATTTAAATAATATATGACACTCGATTATTCATCTATATGTAGTAAAGAAATTTCATATTTTTTGTGTAAAAATAGAAAGTAATATATTTAGCAAAAAAAGATTCCCATTTTTAACCGCAATCACTATTACAGACAGTTAAAACGTAACTCTTTTCTTATAAAATATTAATGTTTCAAGTTTCATTGGCAATTTTGGAAATACATATGGGCCATGAAACATAATAAATAAGGGTATTCAAAGATAATAATTTACATATCTACATCGAGTCAACATGTTCATAATAATTGCTTAAGTTCTAATTCTTAATCGTAAACATTTTGGTCTACCATTTGCACTCAACCAAACATGTTTATAAATTAAGGATAAATATAATTATTTTGATTAGGCAAAAAATGTGTAACATGGATTTTTGTCAGCATATTTTTAGTAAAGAGTGCACTAGGTTTTCATAACGTGTCAAAATGCCAATAAATCAATGTGTTGTTATGGTATAAAAGGGTATGTCTGTCTTTTTGTCAATACAACATTAATGACATTTTAACTTGTATCGTTAAAGACCGGTACTAAATGATTGCAACTGCAGTTAATATTTCATTTAAGCTGTTCCTTTCCGATATTTCACACCCAATTTTGTGTTACACTGTTAGAAAATTTACCAAAATGTTAAAATAAAGGTGTGGAAATGGCCCCAATTAAATGTCTTGATAAACGATCAATTATAGACTTCAACAAAAAGATACGGAATAAGATATGTAAAAAAAGTAAGTTTATCAGAGATGATTTGATATTTCAGTACTTAATCAACTAACGTTTCCCCTATAGAACAACACCACCTAATAATGGCTAAATCTAAAATCCTCCAAAACTGAAATTTTCTATCGCAACTTATAATAAAAGGACGGGTCATCTTTATGACCCTCATAAATTCTGTATTTCTTATCTGCCTTAATCTTACACTGCGTCCAGTTGATAAATAAGTGCTAAACTAGCATATCTTAACGCTACTATTGCACTGTGAGGAGAAATTGATAGAGACCGTCGTTACCCTGATAAGCTCCAAAGTTGGCAATGTTTTAAATTTATGGCTTACTTTACAGTTTTGACACAGAATACAACATCGAGCTTTTGACTAATAATGGAATTGAATTATACAAAATCGAAATGTTACTTTTTTACGTTATCTCACGAAATTGTTTTCATGACGATGATACAAGGTATTAATACTTAATAAATGTGTCCGAAAATGTTCTGTCCGAATCTACGCTAACTTTACTGTAAATTATCATCGTTCACCGATGTTTAACATGTCATATATGTAAAATTAAACATAATAACCTTTACTGTGTGATTCTCCTTCAAAATTGCGGAGTAATCCGTGAGATTATTAAGTTTTACATGATTATTTTCTTCAAACTTCCGCGATAGTTTCTACTGTGTACCATGGCGACCACGATTTAATCGAATAAATTAAACGTCGTCGTCAAGGAGCAGACACCACTTTTCTAATTACTTTTACGCAGTAAGCTCCCTTTAAATGTATTTCGGATATCTGCCACCTTCCTTTCATATTCTTGCGTTTTTATCATTATTGATGGTTCATTTTAAACATATAATATCTTAAATCGTACATTTAGCAATTATATTCTAAATGATAATACACGTATTTATAAAGCTCGTAATATATGGCTCGTTAAGACATCAACTACCTGTAATCACGGACCTATAAACCATATACAATATATAACAAAAGTAATTGAACATTATTTTGAGACTGCAATCATACATTTTAATATATACTATTTATTGTTAAAGTTATCAGGCGATGATAGAGTAGTAGACAGGAGCACGTCGATCTGAAGACAGGATAGCAATTGTGATAAATGCAGATGTGATTATTAACAATTATGGTGACATGACTCGTTCCCCAGCCAGACTCATCTAATTCGGTCCCAGCCATTTAATTCTGAACGGAAATCACCACCATTATTAGAAACGTGTTATAGGGCTGATAACTGAGCAGATAATATAATGGATAAGGATTAGGTCATTGGCACAGATCAGGCTATTATCAAGTCTGGAGTTCTGGTAAGGGTTTAAAGTAATAACGTTTGGTGACGTATTCATGAAAACAAATGGGAATTTGAAATATTTGTTGATTAAAAATTCAAAAAAATCTTTAATTCCATTAATCTAAAAACCATTAGTTTTCATGAATACGTCACCAAACGTTATTATTTTCATAAAACATATGTATCTAAGTTGAGTTGAGTTATACACTGGGATATTTTCTTATTTTTTCATATTTTCATTGTAAAAATATTTAATAGATTTCTCATTTTAACTTAGGAAGAAATCAGGTAAACAAGTGGTTTCTCATCGTTCGCAATATTTGATCCACGGTTCTCTGGGCCTATAATCGCGACCACCCCCTGAACTAAAAGGTATTTAATATTATTTTTCCGGGATCATTAAATGTTTGCGAAATACTTTTGTCAACCGAATGGCACTTCAACTGGAGCGTGGAGGCGTTGACCGTGTTTTTTTTTTTTTATCTTACTGTCAGTTTCAATACAGCCTAGTCAGCCGTTTTGAAGAAATGTGTATTCCAGACAGACGTATTAAGCTAAATTTATTGTGACACTTGAGGAAAAAATTGAATTCACAAGAAATTGCCGAGATCGCGTGACTGACGTAAAGCATGCTGATGTGAACGTGCGGCAGAATAATACGATAGTACGAAAATAATTGTCTTTGAAATAGATTTAACGAGTTTAAAGTACCTAAGTACGAGTTCTTTTTAAAGCAAACATTTGTCAAACAATATTTACAGGGAACAGTTAAAGATATGCGAATACATACCTTATTTTACAAAGCGTACATGACCATGGCAACAGACTATATTCCAAGAAAATTCAAAGATTCTTTTTAATGATGTCATGATTATTTTGTTTTGTGCATATATTACTTGCCTACTTTTCTCGTATTATTACCACGGTAAATCCTTTGTTCATACTCAGACTTGCATATCTGGAAATTGCAAATGTTTTATTGAAATAAAAAAAGTTAAGATAAAAAAGAGAGAACTGAATGGTCATTACACAATTCATATTTGTGTCTGAATTTATAAACACAATATTTTTGGATTATGTAAGCATAATTAAGAACAAATTATCATTTTCGTCGACAGTTTCCTATATCAGAATGTTGGTTAATAAGAAGCGATCAAGATGCCTCATTCCAGCTTCACCCATTCCTTCACCAATGATTTTTTTTCACCTTGAAACATCAATCGTAAGTATAATCATTATAACGGAAATTTGATATAATGATACAAGACTGCACTGATTAAGACGTTAGTATATTTGCATTCTTAAGCGAGCACAACTATCAGAATTTACATTATTGGCGGCATTTTCAAGTCACAGGATACATTTACATTTCAATCGTAGATGTTTGGGTAACGCATAATTACGGTTAATAAAAGCACAGATAACCATCTTTACAGCCTGTCGTGTCTCTGTGATTACTATTGCGACGGGCTAGTGTTGACTTGTTTGACAAGTTTTACTTTAAATAGTGTCGTAACTAATTACTTTCCGATAATTTTTTCGATACAATTTTTCACATCCTTTAATGTTCCTGTAGATTCTCTTGTTTTATATACATTTCCGGACACTTAAGAACATTGTATGAGCGAGAGCTAATGGATTGACCATATAAGTGTTACCAAGCTTGTGTAAGATCAACTTTCATCGAATTTTTCCACATTTTCGCAGCCATGTGGACAATTGTATATTGTTTTAATTCGGCAACAGTATATATACATATATAATATAAATATTTTCTTGTGTTTGTGATTCGGGAACATTATATGTGTGTTAATGATCTTGAAAACTGAATACCACTTCAATTGTCGGTGGGGACGTTGACCGTGTGTTTTTTTTCATTGCTGTCAGTGAACAGTCATACTTAAGATATTCTAGGAAATACTTTTTACTCTAGGCTTTCGAATGAGCTCAATCCCAGAATACATTTATTTCAGCCAATTTGAAGAAATGCGTATGCCAGACAGAGACATATTAATATGCTAATTTTATCGTGACACTTAAGTGGAAAAGTTTGAATTCACAGGAAATTATCTAGATAGCGTGCACGATGTCAAGAATGTGAACAATTTCGTATAGAAGAAAAATACATCAGCATGAAAAGAAGTTCGTTTGAACTAGATAAATATACATGCATGTGAAAGAAAACGCATTTAATACAATATTTATGAAAAGATTAAAAGTTAGGCGAAAACGTATTTTCTTGTTTTTAGTAAGCGTACATGCCCATGGCAGTAAGACCTGGCCCCAATATCAGGACACAAATACGTCAAATCTCAATCTCAAACTCAATTCATTTTACCATATAACATTAAAATTGATTAAAAATTAGATATGTTTTCAAACCTTTTAAGAGCGCATTCTTTTATAGAATATGTTGATCAAACCCTTTGGTCTAGATTCCTATGGTAAAACATTCTAAGCCAGAATAAAGTTGAGTACAATCCATATTTTTTTTACACTTACTCAAGTATATTTTTTGATGTAGAATTATTTTTTTTCTTCAAAATATTGACTTTTTAATCAAGCCATTCCATTAAAAAGCACGATTCCAAAATAGAATACTATGCTTAGTGTGTGTTTAAAACCCGTGATAAATTACGTCATATATGCTACGTTGGAGGCCACAATTTTGCTTAAAATGAAGACTTGAATGAAAGATAATTTTTCTTTTACAAAGAGCCCCGCATTTGTTTTATTATCGAAATTTGATAAAGTCATTAGATTCATCAAACACTTCGACAAATCTGTTTCCAAAAAAAATGTTTTGACAGTGCTCCGTCAGACGGCCGTATTGTGAAAAAGTTTGTCGAAGTGTTTAAAGAAACTAAACTCTAAAACTCTGGTAAAAGACCGAAGGCAGGGCTCCGTAAGCGGCGTAGACTGCGCTTTGTTTTATTTAGAATGGTGAGGAAATAGTGCATTTATCTTTGTTTAAAGTCTTTTTTCAAATCAAAATATTGCTTTCCGACGAATGGATTTATGATGCAATATATCACGTGGTATACACACACTGTAAGCTTAAAGATGCACTAATACTCCAAAATAAGATTTACCACCATTAATATAATTATTTAAATATACCAGAGATGATGAATACATGTCGAAAACAAGACGAATACATGTCGAAAACAATGGTTCTAAGAAGGATACCAAGTTTAATTTGGAATAATGTGCAGAAAACACGGCATTTCTTCCTTATGAAACGATAGAAGATCACTGTAAATCTTTTAGCATTCACCAATCATTTAATATTTTTTGGATTTTCAGCTATTAAATTCACGGTTACAATCTTGTTATCAGTAATTAATATTTTCAATTAATGCATTATTTAGCTAGTAGTTAAAGAATTATCAATCAAAATGTATGTTTGTTAAAAATGTGTATGTATTGATTTTGAATAAGAGTGTCACTTTCAATATGGTAAAATAAGTCTAAGATTGAGGTTTGACTTAAGTATTTTCGTGATTTTTGGGCCAGATAAAAGACCAGATTAAAGAGCTGATTAAGGCAGAGACAAACTGACAAGACCTTCTAGGGCAAATGAGATTGATGAAGTTTCTTAGCTGTACACGGACGTCGTGAAAAGAATCGCTTCCTCAATCAGAACTTATAATTGAAGTGCTTTTGCCATTAGTCCCTTAACGGAAATAAGCAACCTCAGGGTATTACCTTGTAAAATACTTTGCCGACTGGAATGGAATGTAAATTGTACACCCATGATTTATGTGGTAATTAATATCAATGCGTTAGACCTTTTAGTGTCGCGACAGGATTGTGTACATTAGTTTGCAATGACGAGAATAAATGGAAAAACTCGGAGATGTTGTTACACAATGAAGGACCTACGTTACAGCTACCTCAGACTAAAATATCAACACTCGACTATTTTCCCAAGTGATATTTCATTGCTCTAGAGTAATGTTATACTATTTTCTCCATTTTATAGATTATTGCCATTTTATGGTAGTGTGTTTTCGGGGCAAGAAGACTAACAGGCGAAAATGCAACATAAAGTGACTGATAAACTGTAGGCAAAAACACCAAATCCAGGGCGGAAATACGATATTATTATTACTTTTGTCAGTTATAACTGTATTTAAGATCGTAAGACGTTGATCGTAAATGAGTCGGGGTTTTCCATCACTTAATTCAATAAGATCGAAAAGGTTTTCATTAAGAATATATTGAACCATTCATATTTGTAGAAACCCAAATGTTGGAACACGCAACCCCCGGGCCAGACGCAATGCATTGAAACGACGTCGAACTTAGCGACAGAGCTAACCATGCAACCCTTGAACTTTATATACAGACTTAGTTGTACCACGGGAAATGCGGGGAATTTGTGTACACGCTGTATAAAGGATTTCTCTTGTGTTTTACAATGCAATAGCGACTATGACTGTTAATCTACTTGGAACAAACACATAGTTCGAGTCCCGAAAGGGGGATTCTAAAATATATAAAAAATATTCTCCAGTTCCTAAAAGTTGAAAAACTTAAAAGAAAATGTTCATTTTTTTGCATATTAGTGGACGTTATTAGAAAAGCGTCTGTTCATACATATGCTGTATCTGTATATGGGCAGCGAAAGTACACAAATGGCGCTCGTATTGAGTGATTTTTTTTCCAAGATAAGATACATGTTGAGAACAAGCATCGGATCTACTACGACAATATGTACGATACTTTTTCTCAGCAAACAAGCAAGCTTTGTGATGAGAATCGTTTCATTAATCTGTGCTTTTGCCAAGTGTACCTGAACGGAATTAACAAACCTCATGACAAATAATGCCTTATAAATTGTTGTGCTGACTGATAATGCATCTATTTTGTACACACTTGATTGGGTGTTTTGTTTCAGATGGTCATTGACCATGCAATTTCAATTGACCAGTAGTAAAATGGATACACGGATACGAGTTATTTCAGGCGCGAGGGCCTTAAGTACATCAATAACACGCTTAAGTACTCACGCGCACACAATCAAGGAATTGCAAATTGGCAAGGTAACTTTATAACATTTCTGACGATCTTGACAACGGCAGCCGAATGGTCAGCTCAAAATAATATTCATTTTGATTCAACACTTCTCGAGACCGTTAACGACATTTCTTTTGTTTTACTTTCGTATCAATCATATTTTACAGCCTTATAAACGTGATTAAATCTTATAATAATTGCGCGCAGAATTGCTCCCGCAGACAGATTACCATTTTTACAGCAATATAAACATAATTTGGTCGATGGTTTTGTCAGAAACATCCTTATGATATTGATTAAAATGCTATTCAGGGATTCGGTTTCATTATTAATGAATTGTGTTTGGATTATTAAACAAGTCCATATCTTTTGATTATAAATATAAATATATAGGAACTACCATATGTGGCTTTAAAACTTAGTTTTAAAAGAAGTACGTATGTTGATGCTATGAATAGTTTTCCATGAGTATATTTTGTTTAAAGACCAAGACAGCCAAACTATGTATTGATTGGCTCAAAAATTATCCAATAGAAGTTTACTCTTGGCTTGGAAAGCTTAACTTGTTTTTGTTTTGTTTTACAATTGGCTGCTGCAGCTAATTGTTTAACACTTTGAAAGTTATCCGTAGGTTTTCGTTTGGCTAGTTTGGATATTAAAACACTTGGTCAATGGTAAACATTGACCAGTGAATAAAATGCTAACTTTGTCCAAACCAAATAATTAAAAAAAAATATACCATGGGCTGCTTGAAGTTGAACGATATTTCAAATTAGGTCGTTTCTCCTGCCTTTTGCATCCTAAAATATCGGAAATAGAACTCTTACATTACAAGATAAATAACGACTTAAGGGTACATATTTTTAATCATTGATAAACCCTTTTCATGACAAACATCCTTAATATATATATATATATATGTACATATTTGACACACCTGTGGTGAAGTTAGATTTCTATAAATCACCATTGTTAATGTTTCCATAGGAATAGCGTTAGGGATTTTAGTTTATTTATACAAATGTGCTGCCAGTTTACAACAGTTATATAAAAAATAAGATAATTTTTCTCTAAATTTAATTTTATAAATATGAAGGAACACATAAAAGCAGTAAAGAAAATAGGTAAACAAAGTAATTTCCATCGTTTGCAGTATTTGATGAACGGTTCTCTGAGCCTGAAGTCGCGACCACCCCCTGTGCACCACAGAAGCGAAATATCATATAAGCTTCAAATCTTCTACCTCTTTTATGTCGTAATTATTTTCTTTTGTCGTGCATATGTTACCTTTTTATTTTTACGTACTATTGGCACAGAAAAAAATCTTTAATGCTGCTCAATTACTGGATATCCGAAAATTGCAGATGTATTATGATAATGAATATTGGTTAAACCAAGGGCAGAGAGAACTAAAGGGTATTTATCATTTTTTTCGTGATCATTTAATGTTTGTGAAATACTCTTGTCAACCGAATTCACCACAATAAAACAGTTTCAATACACTCTAGTCAGCCATTTTGAAGGAATTTGTATGCCAGACAGACGTATTAAGCTAATTTTATTCTGACACTTAACGCAAAAATATGAATTCACAGGAAATTGCCGAGATCGCGTGACTGACGTAAAGCATGTTGATGTACACATGCGGCAGAATTTTACGATAGCACAAAAATAATTGTCTTTGAAATAGATTTAACGAGTCTTAAGCATGTACGTGTTCTTTTTAAAGTATTTTTTTGTCAAACATTTTTTACTGGGAACAGTTAAAGATATGCGATTACAAACCTTATTTTAGTACATGACCATGGCAGCAGTATACTATATTCAAAGAAAATTCAAATATGTTTTTAATTATGTCATGATTATTTTGTTTTGTGCATATATTACTTGTCTACTTTTCTCGTATTATTACCACGGTTAATCCTTTGTTCATACTCAGACTTGCATATCTGGAAATTGTAAATGTTTTATTGAAATAAAAAAAGTTACGATAAAAAAGAGAGAACTGAATAGTCATTACACAATTCATATTTGTGTCTGAATTTATGAACACAATATTTTTGGATTATGTAAGCATAATTAAGAACAAATTATCATTTTCGTCGACAGTTTCAGATATCAGAATGTTGGTTAATAAGAAGCGATCAAGATGCCTCATTCCATCTTCACCTATTCCTTCACCAATGATTTTTTTTCACCTTGAAACATATATCGTAAGTATAATTATTATAACGGAAATTTGATATAATGATACAAGACGGAACTGATTAAGACGTTAGTATATTTGCATTCTTAAGCGAGCACAACTATCAGAATTTACATTATTGGCGGCATTTTCAAGTCACAGGATACATTTACATTTCAATCGTAGATGTTTGGGTAACGCATAATTACGGTTAATAAAAGCACAGATAACCATCTTTACAGCCTGTCGTGTCTCTGTGATTACTATTGCGACGGGCTAGTGTTGACTTGTTTGACAAATTTTACTTTAAATAGTGTCGTAACTAATTACTTTCCGATAATTTTTTCGATACAATTTTTCACATCCTTTAATGTTCCTGTAGATTCTCTTGTTTTATATACATTTCCGGACACTTAAGAACATTGTAAGAGCGAGAGCTAATGGATTGACCATATAAGTGTTACCAAGCTTGTGTAAGATCAACTTTCATCGAATTTTTCGCAGCCATGTGGACAATTGTATATTGTTTTAATTCGGCAACAGTATATATAATATAAATATTTTCTTGTGTTTGTGATTCGGGAACATTATATGTGTGTTAATGATCTTGAAAACTGAATACCACTTCAATTGTCGGTGGGGGCGTTGACCGTGTTTTTTTTTCATTGCTGTCAGTGAGCAGTCATACTTAAGATGTTCTAGGAAATACTTTTTACTCTAGGCATTCGAATGAGCTCAATCCCAGAATACATTTATTTCAGCCAATTTGAAGAAATGCGTATGCCAGACAGAGACATATTATGCTAATTTTATCGTGACACTTAAGTGGAAAAGTTTGAATTCACAGGAAATTGTCTAGATAGCGTGCACGATGTCAAAAATGTGAACAATTTCGTATAGAAGAAAAATACATCAGCATGAAAAGAAGTTCGTTTGAACTAGATAAATATACATGCATGTGAAAGAAAACGCATTTAATACAATATTTATGAAAAGATTAAAAGTTAGGCGAAAACGTATTTTCTTGTTTTTAGTAAGCGTACATGCCCATGGCAGTAAGACCTAGCCCCAATATCAGGAAACAAATAAGTCAAATCTCAATCTCAAACTCAGTTCATTTTACCATATAACATCAAAATTGATTAAAAATTAGATATGTTTTCAAACCTTTTAAGAGCGCATTCTATTATAGAATATGTTGTTCAAACCCTTTGGTCTAGATTCCTATGGTAAAACATTCTAAGCCAAAATAAAGTTTGAGTACAATCCATATTTTTTTTACACTTACTCAAGTACATTTTTTGATGTAGAATTATTTTTTTTCTTCAAAATATTGACTTTTTAATCAAGCCATTCCATTAAAAAGCACGATTCCAAAATAGGATACTATGCTTAGTGTGTGTTTAAAACCCGTGATAAATTACGTCATATATGCTACGTTGGAGGCCACAATTTTGCTTAAAATGAAGACTTGAATGAAAGATAATTTTTCTTTTACAAAGAGCCCCGCATTTGTTTTATTATCGAAATTTGATAAAGTCATTAGATTCATCAAACAATTCGACAAATCTGTTTCCAAAAAAAAATGTTTTGACAGTGCTCCGTCAGACGGCCGTATTGCGAAAAAGTTTGTCGAAGTGTTTAAAGAAACTAAACTCTAAAACTCTGGTAAAAGACTGAAGGCAGGGCTCCGTAAGCGGCGTAGACTGCGCTTTGTTTTATTTAGAATGGTGAGGAAACAGTGCATTTATCTTTGTTTAAAGTATTTTTTCAAATCAAAATATTGCTTTCCGACGTAGCATTTATGACGCAATATATCACGTGGTATACACACACACTGTAAGCTTAAAGATGCACTAATACTCCAAAATAAGATTTACCACCATTAATATAATTATTTAAATACACCAGAGATGATGAATACATGTCGAAAACAATGGTTCTAAGAAGGATACCAAGTTTAATTTGGAATAATGTGCAGAAAACACGGTATTTCTTCCTTATGAAACGATAGAAGATCACTGTAAATCTTTTAGCATTCACCAATCATTTAATATTTTTGGATTTTCAGCTATTAAATTCACGGTTACAATCTTGTTATCAGTAATTAATATTTTCAATTAATGCATTATTTAGCAAGTAGTTAAAGATTTATCAATCAAAATGTATGTTTGTTAAAAATGTGTATGTATTGATTTTGAATAAGAGTGTCACTTTCAATATGGTAAAATAAGTCTAAGATTGAGGTTTGACTTAAGTATTTTCGTGATTTTTGGCCCAGATAAAAGACCAGATTGAAGAGCTGATTAAGGCCGAGACAAACTGACAAGACCTTCTAGGGACAAATGAGATTGATGAAGTTTCTTAGCTGTACACGGACGTCGTGAAAAGAATCGCTTCCTCAATCAGAACATATAATTGAAGTGCTTTTGCCATTAGTCCCTTAACGGAAATAAGCAACCTCAGGGTATTACCTTGTAAAATACTTTGCCGACTGGAATGGAATCCAAATTGCACACCCATGATTTATGTGGTAATTAATATCAATGCGTTAGACCTTTTAGTGTCGTGACAGGATTGTATACATTAGTTTGCAATGTCGAAATATGGAAAAAAATATTGAAAGAAATGTAATAAATACATATAATATTTCAAGATTATTAGATAAGCATATACGTATGTATTTATACATATGCTTTATGTATATATGATATATGATAATATATTATAATATATGCTAATATAAATGATGTTATCGTAATTATAACTAAATGAGAATAGGTAAATAAATTTAAATACAACAACTTTGGTAATGTATTAAGGAAAGGCTACCAACACACAATGTAGTACAGAGTAATTTTCTTATCTTATAGACATATTTATATATATATATATATATATATATAGTAAGATTATTGAGTTCGTGGATTCATGGAAAAGAGAAGCGTTCCTTTCTCGAGAGATAAAAAGATATACGACAACAAAATATGATATCCTCACCTAAGAAAATACCAGTAGATACACCTGTGACGAAATAAGATTTCTATACACCACTATTATTTATGTTTCCATAGGAATAGCGTCAGGTCTTTCAGTTTTTATTCAAACAGATGCTGTTTCAGTACATAATACATACTTTGATCACTAAGCCGATTATTTTTGGTAATATGCATATATCGAGTAAATGTGGTCGCATGGCAGCGACTGGCCTAACCACGTTCATGTAAATATATGCATTTAAACAAACAATAGGCTATACATTTGAAATGACTTCATGTATTAATTATTTATGTTAACATCGTTGTAACATACACGACAATGGAAACATTAAAATAATTCGAAGACAACCTGTTAAATGCTAATGACAAACAGATAAACAGATAACTGGGATATGTAAAGTGTATTAGATAAACGGACATCGGGTCATAAATTTTGTCCTTAAGCATTCAGAGCCTGTAATTGAAGTAATTTAGCAATCAGTCCCTAAACGGAAGTTAAAAACCTTGGATATTGCCTGGTTATTTTCTGTGCCGAGTTTGAATAAGGCATAACTTTGTTAAGGTTAAAACACCCGGGTTAAGTAATTGAACAAGCAATTTTTAAAATGAAATAAAAATTAGGTTGTTAGCATAAAAACGATACCATTCGATAACAGCACGTCTACCCCTGACTTTCTTCTGGGTTTCCCTTTGAGCAAGGCTTGTAATGACCAAACACAACTTGATAGAGGTAGAGAAATCATTTTCTCTGGGCCTTCACAAATGTTTTTCTATATTAGTAAGATTTGACCACTAAACAATGCTACCCAAAATAAATGCCCTATGCCTTATTGTGGTAAAATAATGGTTGCTGTAAAGTAACATTCTGAAGGTTTATATGTTTATGTCTCATTTCCGAGTCTCAATGGTCTAGACATGAACAGCTGAACAGCTGATATTAATTTTCTTTGTTTAAAATTAATGTTTAAGAAAACTTTTTGTTCTATGGTATGTCAAACAAACACAGTTGTCAAGGAATGTCGTTGATGTAAATAAGTCTCAAAACAAGTTTCATTTTAAAAGGTAGTATAACATACCCGTTTTAGATATGAGAACAATGTGTACTTGAAGTTCACCAATACTATGAAGTCTCTACTAGAGCGACCACCTACACATATCATTAAGCCCCAATAAATTAAGGTTTAGATGAAGTTGAACCATTTGGGGATGTCTCTGGCATATCTAAAATATAAGCAAACATTTTGCATTGCATCTTGTTTATTGGCTGGTTCTTCTGGATTGTTAAATATGACGTTTTTATTATTGAAAGTTGTAAATCACAATGTGGCATTAAGAAAATTGTACACACTGTTGCTGTAAATTAACAGCTCAACCATTGTTTTGGGGTAATTTTGAACCATCTTTTTTATATTTAAAGTTGGGAGATCACACTTGACAAATACTTGATCACACTTAATACCTTGTATAGTTTATCACATTGCTTTAAACAAGAGACGAAAACAGAAATCATTCAGTTCATCTGTCCTTTTTGTATTACTTAAACCCTAAATCGTCCGTGAAACGGGACTCTTGGAACTAATTCAATAAGCAACTTAGATTGAAATTAATTTTAAGATTACGAAATAAGTGTTTTGATTGGCCTGGATATTTAGCTGACCCTATAGGCTGAATGGAAACACTGAGGTTTATCTAAGAAAAAGGATAAGATCAATATTGAATACTGGTCCTGGTTGACAATTACTCACAAAGGTCATTCGGATGAAACAAATTATACACAAATACAAACATTCAACTACACTCATTACGAGTCGTTAACCTCTCTCTCTCTATCTCTATCTCTCTCTTATCTCTCTCTCTCTCTCTCTCTCTCGCTCATCATCATCTCTCTCTCTCTCTCTCGCTCATCATCATCTCTCTCTCTCTCTCTCTCTCTCAGACTCTCTCTCTCTCTCTCTCTCTCTCTCTCTCTCTCTCTCTCTCTCTCCATTCTCTCTCTCTCTCTCTCTCTCTCTCTCTCTTATCTCTCTCTCTCTCTCTCTCGCTCATCCTCTCTCTCTCTCTCTCTGGAGCACCCATTCAGACGAAATTAATTGGATATCTTTAATGTTTTTAACCATTTCATCAGCCTCTAAGGGGCGTTACAACTCTTATCCGCAAACAGCACTGCCGATACTTCGCTGGAATCCCGACTTTCGGATATAAAGCTTTTAAAGAATTATTAAACACAAATATTTACAGAAGCTAGAATAACTCAATAGGTCTTAAAGAAATGCACCTGTATCTTGAGCTAAAATCTCACTTATTTAATTAAGTCATAAAAAGAAACTTTGTCTGTCAATTTGTGTAATATCAACAAAATGCATATTATTGGTACCGACATGAATGCATTTTAAAGGAGTTAACTCAAAATAAGCACAGACATAAGTTGGACATGACATGTAACTGACATTATAATCAGCGACTATAAAACAGGTTTTGAAATCCTGATCATAAACACTATAGATTTATTTCAACAGAACGATGTCAGACCTTACCACACGCAAGCAGATCGACCACTTTGGTCAGATTGTCGAACTAGTGCTAAACACTTTTCAAATACGCCTTAACAATTTATACATGAAAAGCAATTATAAACTTTATGAAGTAATTTACGATTAGCTGCCAAACATAAGGACCTTCATTTCGGTTATTTTTATTATCAGAAAAGTACTTGTTACGTTAAAATGCTTATCACCAATGGCTCGTCATGGTACGGCATAGATTTACGACCTATTCTTCTCCTCCATTTTGCCCTGTGTATAGGGTGTCAGTTTAGGTCCACATTTTACGGTTGTACACGATTGGAAGCAGACGCTAACTCACGGCTAGAAATGAACGGTCATTCTAAGAGAGCATTGTTATGTATTTTTTTAGTTATATTTGTGAACTTAATGACCGGTAAGCATATGATATTTTTACTTCAACATATATGTGACAATATCGAGGAATAAGCGAATACGTGTATGTGTATATATATTTATTTTATTTTCAGAATCTATGATTCGTTTACATCATTTATTCAGTCATCTATTTGATTATGATTTTTTTCATACTTTTGATAATTTCGTCTTCCGGGTGCCAATAGATCAATATTACATAAATTACTCACCTTTCTGAAAACTTTACTACACAAATAAATTAATCGCGATTCAAATCGTTTGTATTGTTGCTAAACTTTTACACTTTATTCCATAATTACATGAAAGTATCCGTAAGATTTGAAGATACAGCCTTGCCCTTATATTATTTTCAGTCGGAATCGAAGCAAATGATGAATTCGTAAAGCTAGAGGGACTTGCTGTCAATAGATCGCACGATGTAGTGCCGAAACTAGACGGTGAGTCTCTGAAATAAAATGTTCTTTAGATTAAACTAGTTACCTTTAAATTGGGTCCTGGCACCAATATCACGAAAATGTGTAAGTCAAATCTCCATCTCAACCTATTTTTACAGTATGACTTTATTAAAAATTAGTGAAATTACTAATATTTTACTATTGTTAAAAGTACATATGACGTGCATTATGTTGATTAACATGATTGCTCAATTAAAAAAAAATGTAATTCTACAGCAAAAAATGTACTTGAGTAAAACTCAAAAATAAAAATTTGGACTCAAGTACAATTTTTGCTCTATTTTATTTTCTATAAAATATTGACCATATTTTTGTATCACTATAAGGAATTCATTTTAAAAAGGGTAAGACATTTACGTTTTGAATCATATGATGCTGCAATTTGATGAAAAAGTTGAGACTGAGATTGAGATTTGACTTGAGTATTTTCGTGATATTGGGGCCTATTGATCAACTATAGCTTGTTTGTGCATTGCAACAAAAACATATTTTGACCTCGACCCGGACACGGTTCATTACTCATATTTGAAATGTAAAACGAACTTTAACCTGGTGGCATATCATTGGCGTAGGTGAATGTGCATGAGGGTATAGTCAGTAAAACATTATAAGTAATGTTCAGGAAATAAAATAAAACATTAATTTGTTGGTCACTGTGACATTCGTACTGATGGAATATCTTGAATTTCATGACTAAGATCATTCAGATAAAAGTGCCCCTCGGATCAAAACGAATCACCCTTTTCAGTGGTAGATTATCAAATAACAAATCTGATCAACAGTTTCAAAAATATGAAATCGTCACGTGTTTTAAGGAAGGTAGAACACACAATATTGTACACTACTAACCACGGCTTATTTTACACATCGCCGCGATTTTTCCTTACCGCGGACGTTATATTTTTTATCTAATTTTCACTATGCGCGGCGATTGAAGCATAATGCCCACTGCTTTCTTCCGCCGCGTTCCACCGCGACGAGCCATCGCGATACGCGGCAATGCGAAGTGTTAATTAACGGTAATTAAGGTAGCTGTCAATTTCCTGAAGGCGTTTTTTTGTTCACGTCCTATATACATAGTTCTAGTCAGTTTTATTAAACTCATACAAACTCGATCCGTTATCTAAAATCTTGGTTTGTACTGAAAACATAGTTTGATCACTTAAAATTATGCTTTGCAACTGTGAAAGTACTGTCACATTGCTTGAAAAATTGCGGTAAGTCGCAACATGGCGAATCGCCGCGTGCATATTTTCGGAAGTCGTACGCAGTAGCAGAGATGAACGCGGCGATGAAGCGCACCACCGCGTTGGCTACCGAGGAATATATCGCGGCGAATTCCCGCGATGACGCATCTCTCCCGCGGTGGCAACGCGTTTTTTTGCAAAAACACCTGTGGTTGGTAGTCTACTGTTAATGTTTATATTACAGTTCCAAAATCTAGTTACGTTGTTTTCATGTTTTAGACAGTTTTAAATCGAACAAAACATCTCATTTTGCTTGACCTCGTGTGAAAGGATTACTGTACATATATAACAACGGTATGATACCGAAGCCTCATACAGAAAACTTCACCAGATTGTGAACTAGAGTGCTTGTTTATTGCCACTTGACCAACAGACGTCACCGCGTAATATGACAGGTATAATGATAGGCGATAACATATATAGTATATTCTTTTCATTTATAGTGTCCGGCAGTGGAACGCGCAACGGTAAGACTTTTTTAAATCATGCTTATGTTCTGGTGTGTTTATAAAGCTGCAAGTAGAACGAGGGAGGGTTTGTCCAGCATTTTTGGAAAAAAATGACACTATTCAAAATTTGAGAAATATTTCGGCGTTTCGTGTCAGTCTGTTGTTGTCATAAATTAAGCTTCAATTTTATAAAATTAAGAAAAACAAACATTTTAGCTTGAGTTAGTGCTTTTAATACATCAGTAAACATGGAAAGTACACTCCCCGTTTTTATAGTGTAAAAACAAAAGAAAAAGGAGGCGATTTTCCTGATGATAGGGAAAAAGACTCAGGGGTTTATATTCGGCCTATGCAATAAAATTACTACTATGTGCTAACTATGCATAAATGAAAATAAGCATATATATATATATATATTTAATGTAATACTATAAAGATTGATTTTGTGGTATGGAACCTTTACCGTATTCAGGACATCTTTAACAGTTCAATGTTTTTTTTAAAAAAAGAGATGCACGTTTTATAACAATCATTATGATGGGGCAATCTTAGATTGCAACACCAAAATCAGAAATTAAAAAAGAATCCTTATCATGATGATATTTATATATTTTGACAGATCCTTTAAAAAGCATCTGAAATGTGGGAAACAACAGTGCAAGTTTGATCAAAACTGTTCATAGAATATAAAATGCAACAATTTAACCTTATAGATGAACTCTACCTAGACCTTAAATATATTTCAGACCATCGTGTTGACTACTGTGGTAACGATCTGTACTGCCAGACTGGTACCTTCTGTTGCTTCAACGGTGGTTGCTGTCGGCATGGCTGGACCTGCTGTTCTGTCAAATACTGTTGCTCCGGCTCCGGTACCGGGAGGATGGCGGGTTCTACACTTTGGCACATCATGATGCTAATGTGCTGCATCACTGGCTACTTCATTTCACGACTAAATTAGCTTATGTAGCCAAAGGCATATATCCAAGCGAAAATATTTTTTTAGACATAATTTAAGGAAATATATACGTTTAAAATCATCACTTCTACAAAGTCTATACAAACATTATGGAAACCACGATATACTGTATTGATTAACTGAACTTTTCTAGAATTGAGACTATAATTTTCAAATAAAGAATCAGATTTATAAATCAGCGCGATCAGTTACTACGACATTCGTTTGATCTAGTGAACATAATTTACCTTTATTATTTTTTTTTAAATAAATAAATACATAAAGCATCACACAAATTATCAGTTTTATAAATCAACGTTTTTTCAACCAAGACAAGATGTTACTGTGCCTATAACTAGTGTTTGTGCTTATAAAGAATGCACATCTTTAACAAACTTTCTTCAGTTCCTGATATAAACTGTGCTCACCTTGTGTTTTAGTTGTTTGACTTTAATTCTATTTGATATGATATTTAATGATATCATGATATATAATAGACTGCTCCGTTCTTTTAACCATTCAAAGGCTCAGAGAAACATGTTGTTTGTTTCAATCGATATAAGTGAATTAAAGGTTTTTGGTGATCGTGTACATGAAATGTGTTTCTGAGCTGTTCAGTGCTAGTTTATATTGCGTCTTAATATGGATCATTTCAGCAAGCATTTAAATGAGACAAGATCAAACAATATCTCCTTATGTTTAGTGATAACTAATACGTCAGTGTAATTGGATTTCGAAAACTTATTTCTACTTTATGTGTCTGACGCGTTCATCAAAACATACTGTTTTTAACTATCTTTTTATTGTATACACGGATAACCTGTTTATAGGTTATAAACGAACGATTGCTTACGATAACATTTTATAGGGAACATATAATAAAGAATCCATTATAAAAATGCCGCAAAGCAATGGCACCAAAATTAATTCATATGCCATTTCCCCAGCAAGATTTTGTATATGGTAGGGATCTCATTATTGCTATTTGCTGTTCCAAGATATAACAGCACATTTGACGTCAATTTCGTGAATCATTTTTACAAACAAAGCAAACTGCATTTTTTTAAAATCCGGTTCATAGAGTTTTCGCGTTCTATTATGCAATTTTTAGCAAACAACATTTCGGGAAAATATTTCCCCGACCCCAGATAAGTAGATCCAAACATTTTGCCAAGTTAAAATCCTTATCTTGCTCACGGCAAAATATATATACAAATACCCGTATAGAACTACCTTTTAAAGTCATCACGCAATTACCTCGTTTTTCACGTGGTTATAGCTACCTTTACATATATTTTGCGATGAAATTACGTTCGCATCTATGATGAAAACAATTAAGTGATAGACATAGCTCGTCTTGTGGCAATATTAATACATATTTAAAATAAAATTAAATGTTTTTTTTGGCTACATCCAAGAAATAATGCGCAATCTCCTTAGTTATTTTTAAACAACGATTTGAGTATTTACATATATGATTTCACTACGCGCGAATCTATGACGACCACAAATCATCATAAATTCATATGCGAATTATTTTCCCTACGCACAAACGAGTTCCATCAGATTTTGGATCGAAAAAAATATGTCGACAAAATGACCATGTATTTGTGTCAGAATTCCCCAGACTACCTCATCAACAATGTCTTGTGATTTCTTTATAAAACCTTTTCAAAAAAGAAAGATATTCAATAAATAAATAAAGAAAAGTGGATTAAATCCATTTCCTGGGTACAAAAATGGATTCATCTTCCTTTAAATTGCTGCAATCACCAACATGCATCAAGACATTGTTGATTTATTATGGACCATTTTCACACAAACACATATTTTATTTTGTACAATGAAGTTTCCGGAAAAATGAAAAATGCCTTTTTATTAGATTTATACATGTATTTATGGATATTTTGACCTTTTAAACAACAATGTCAAACAACTAATCACGCTGTAACAAATCACTGAATCCCGTTACTATCGGTATTCAAAATTGAGGTCTTCAAAGACGACATTGGAACAATAATCAACATTTCTTAAGGTTAACAGCAGTCAATATCTTAGTTTTAACACTACTAAAATTGATTTACCGCACTTTGTTATACAAAAGTTCGTTTTTAAAACATGCGAATCAGATTTATGTTGAGAATAAGCAGCATACCTTATAGGTCCGTAGGATAAAAAGTAACACGACTTATTTTGATACAAAACATCATAAACGCCGCGAATGTTTTTGAAACATGACTAAAAGAAAGCAAATGCAGTAATCCAGCATAATATGTTTGAGGTACCTGGAAACAAGCATTTTTCAGTTATTGAACGCATTCTGACTTTCAGCTCAAGGTCACCACGACCTTGACTCTTGACCAACTGACGTCAAAATAGTTAGGGTGCTAGTCATGTTAAGGGGACCTCTACCAAGTTCGAGGTTTCTAGGCCTAAGCGTTTTCATTTGTTGATAGGAAACTGCTTATTTTCAGCTCACGATCACAACGATCTTGACATTTAACCTCTTAAGTAATAGGGTTCATCTGCTGGTTATGACCAACCTGCCTAGGAAGTTTGAGGTTCTTGGGCCATAGTGTTCTTTATATATTGATCGGAAACCGATTTTCAGTTAAAAATAATCTTATGGTCACCATGACATTGACCGATGACCAACTGACCTCAAAATAAAAACGCTTTATCTGCTGGTCAGAGCAAACCTGCACACAAAGCTTAATAACTCTGTCATTAGCCTGTATTCAAATCGAAACCAAGTTTTTTCATCTGTTACGAGACAAATGAAATGATTTCGTTTGCAAATATTGAGTCAAGACTATTTTGCACATGCCATTTGCGTAAATTTGGCATTAACACCATAACTGTTTTATTAAAATGCAAAATTCAGCTATTGTTCAGGATAAATGTTTAAACCATCACGGAATAACAAATGATAGATGGTGAAATTATCTTGAACAGCTGGTACGGACCGTCTGCTAATCCATAAAGTCAGTAACATCGAAATATTTATCTAACCAATATATTTTTTTATTTAAAATGACGCCGTTGGAAAACTTGCTCTGCCTGGCCACTTGTCAAAGTAAGTCAAGGCAAGTCATTGGATTACACAACCATGTGTTAGTATTATTGACGAAATATCATCTCAGTACTGGTTAATTGAATGCTAATGTGTCATTCCATGATATGCTCGGTTCGCAACTTGATGTTGTTTGATTACCGGACAGTGCATAATTTCGTTGTTATGTATAACAAAGAAACATGTCCCATTTGTCTGTATGTGACCATGACTTATTAAAAAAATATATTTTTTTGGATATGTTATCAGAGCCAAACCTATTTATAAGCCTTACATGACATATATAATGTCTTAACCTATAACCTCCTTAATCGTATTTGAACACTGAAAATGAGAAGAAATGAACAGAGCTCCTGTTTCGCTGACCGTAAAAGACGGTTACCCAAACATTTATAAACAAACACATGGTGATGCGCGTGCAGTCTGTATTTGTTATTTTAAACGTTGTGTGTCTCCCGTTTAGCATACGTTTGACCTAAGCCATGTGCTTATAAATAAGGTCGTTGTTAAATGTTTGGCTTATCTGCTTGCCGCCTTATTTTTGTTGCATTACTTAGTTGCATAAAGAAAGCAGACATTCTTCAAAGTAATTAAGGCAAGCAAACATTTTGTCCTAAATCAAGCACCAACGTTAAGACAAGTGTGGGGTTGCGTAGTATTAACAAGTTAATATCCACATTGAAATCCTGTTTTTCCGACTGTTTTAAATCGGTAGCTTAACGTTTGGACGTGTGAGGTTGAGTACCCGTAAACACTAGATTTACTCATAGTGAACTAATGGTCCTCTGTCTGTCCCAAATGTTGGGACAGGTAGAAGGTTGAGTACTCGTTTAATTCGTTAATGAAATGTTTTTAAAGTCTGTTTAATGCATATATCTTACAATAGATGGATACTTTTGATCGTTTGTGAAACTCAAAGACATAGTGTAATTAGAAACAACATGTATTTCTTATCGCTGACCAACCTGGTCTGCCTTATTCGGGTCCTTACTGCTGGTCAACCTTTTTCAAACTTTGCTGATCAGGAACTTAGATGATGTTTAATTAAAAAATAAAATGAATTTCATCCACGATATTTCATTATTTCTCTGAATAACTTTCTTATTTGAGAAGATATCATCAAGATCTCTCAAGACATTGTTGAATAGGTAGTCTTGGGTGTTTTGACATAAAAATACGAAATACCTGTACTTATGTCGTCAAGACTTTTCCTTAATAGTGTGAATGCTGTTTGATCCAAAAAAAAATTGTAAAATTAACTTACCCAAAACATGTCGCCAAGAATAAATGTTTCACCCCCAATAGAAGGTCGTTCCCCAAAGCTAAATAAAACATGTACTTTTTAAACGTTTTAGTTTTTGACCTTCCCGATCCACTTTTGCTGCCGGCTCTTAAAACTGCACTCTCACAGATTTTTTGACTACCTTTTTTATTTTTTGTCTTTGAATGAGCCATTTTTTTGCGAAAATCCATGTAAACCAGCTGATATTTTATGCATTTTTCTTACACCGTTTGTAACGGTTTAAGCCATAAAATATTAATTTTCGAACGGAAATATGAAAATCTGCGATCTGATCTTTTGTCAGCAATCTTTTATCATTGGTTTGCAGAAATGTACTCAAAAATTTGATCTTTCCACGACAAAATTTAAAAAACAAAGTTGTAAAAATGGTACAGTATATCTGCGAGAGTGCAGCTTTAATTCGGAAATAAAATGTTTTCAAAGTCAAAGTTTGCTGACAAACTAGTGTCTACTTATACCATTCAGACGATTGCGCAAGTGTCGGTGCGAACGACATCGGCTTTAGATCAGCAGCCGCAGTTGTAGAGGGGGAAATGGAGAGCCAGGAGGAAAGCCACTTGTCAGACCTGATGAACGTTCAGTACTCATATTTCGTCAGTTTACAACAAAAAGACGAAACAACGCAATAACTCAATCCGTTAAAGAAAGCATTACTTACATACCTGTCTTTGTTTCAGCTTTTTCAATCAGAATGTAAAAAAGCTGCTGAGAAATGCGTCAAAACGTGCTCTTGTTTACAAACAAACACGCAAACTTACATCGGCATCTCCAATGCGCATGTGTAGAATTGCTTTGCGCATGCTCAAAACTTGAAAGGAGTTATTGACCTCCGGGCCTTTGATTATACGCCTCGAAATCGACAAAATACATTATTTCGTTACACTTTTCGCGAATTAAGTAAAAAAAACATTTTCACAAAAGATAAATCGAAATCACTCTAACAGTAGTCAAAATAGTATCATTCTCTAAGTTTAAATTTTCAACAACACTTTTCTGTGCATACACTTACAATCGAAAGGCTAAAATCAATCATTTCCGTCTCCAGTACGATCTCATAAAACCGTCACTAAAAAAGGCTCGCTCTGTGGAGCGAGCCTAATCATACCAAGATAACCTGATAAATTCTGGTGAAAAACGGACGATATCTTATAGAATAACTGGAATAGATGAAAATTATCAGATAAATGGAAATCAGGTCATGAATCTTGTCCTCAATCAGAGCCGGTAATTCAAGTGATTTTGCAATTACTCTAAACGGAAGTTAAAATCTTTGAGAACTGCCTGGTAAATTACAGTGTCGACAGTTAATAAGGCATAGCTTCCTTCAGGGAAAAATGACCGGGGATGTCAACCATTCGGACAAGCAATTTTCAAATGACGTTAATATATATAAGTACACGTATCCATGGAATTTTCGCTGGTCTGAAATAAATGCTTCGTCAGTTTAGAGACATGTATGGCCATAAGCAGATCTTGATTTTTTTGATTGATTGATTGATTGATTTATTTATTTGTTCATTTTTTTCTATTTTTTTTATTTGGTTTAAATGCCATTACTTATTTTGCGATGAAATTGCGGTCGCATCAATTATGAAAACAATAAAATGAAGGGCATGGCTCGTCTTGTGGCAATAACTAATATCAAAAAGGTTTTCACGCTGCATACAAAAAATAATGCTGCACTCTCCCTAGAACTATTTAAAAATGATATGACTATTTAAATATTTTTAATCTCCACGTGCGAATTAATGACAACCACATTTCATCATAAATACATATACGCGAGTAATTGTCACTACGCAAAAAAGAGCTCCAGTGAAAAACACATTTTACTTTATTTTGTTTAACTTGGCTGGGAGAAAAAGCATCTACCATGGCCGCTCGTGTAAGATTGTTTCACTCCATCCCTCGCACAGGGTGTTCTTCGCTCTGTAGACTTCGGTAAACCTCGTTTGTGCATGACACCATGCGGGTCGGGTTAGGATGAACATATCTTACACAAGCGGCCATGGAAGATATTTATAATCCTTCGATAAAACAAACAAAGGAGAGGTGTCCCAGTTTGATAATAGTGATTACTGACGTGAAAAAAGCCCGTTTAAGTCACATATTCAATTGTTTTATGCTACTCTGAAGAATAAACAGTCATTACATTTAATGGAAAAGTATGTCGACAATATAATTAATATAATTATGTCTTTGTGTCAGCATGTCCAAGATTACTTTATCAATAATGTCTTGTAAGTTCCTGATAAAGATATTCAATAAAATGATGAACAAAAGTGGATTGAATTAATTTCCTGGTTATAAAATTGGAATTATCTTTTTTAAAACAAATGAAATCACCAAAAAGCGTCAAGCTATTGTTGTTTTGGTAGTACTGACTATTTTCACACAAAAACTTATTACTTTTGTACAATAAAGTTTCTGGAAAATGCAAAATGCTTTTTTATAAGAAATCTAAAAACATCCACCTTCGTAAAAATTTGCTTACTTCCTAATTACATATACACATGTTGCTACGAAAATATATATTACGCTTGCTGAAAACAAAGATGGCGTTTTTAAACATTTTATGTTTTGTTCTTCAAGCGACGTTTGAACTGTTAAAGGCCCTAATGTCTTTTCAAAAATGATTTGGCATCCTTTCAATACTTTTGAAGATCATGCGCTTTTCCTGTACTGAAGACGTTGATGATTTTTCCATCAACGATCTTAACAGGTTCGGATGGCTTTTTCTTAAGTATTTTCAGTTCTTTGTGTTTTTCAATACGCCCAAATTCGCACCTGAAACCCCCACGACGGACGCGCCCTTCAGTTAAACGACGTTGAGAAACATGGCTATGCACGTTGTATTAGGTATTTATCTTGTGTTTCAAAATGCAATTTGCATTTAAGTTTACTTTTAATTATATAAACACACTTCTGCTCATTGTTTACTGCTATTTGTCTTTGTGAGTAACGTTAAAGGGATTAACTCATGTTTTTGGACCATTAATTTTCACGGTAATGTATCTGTTAACACTGATATTATAATTACATTACTTTTTAATACTTGTAGATAAAACAACAATTAAGTATAACAAATATATTTGTTTTAGTGGGGTGTGAACCAACGCCGATAAAGTCAATAAAAAAGAAAACCGACGGCAACAAGAACTAATACAAATGTTCTTGGATATTTTGATCTTTTAAGAATACAATGATAATTTCTTTGAAAGTATCAATCAACCAATCACGCTAAAACAAATCACTGCGTATCATTAGTATCGCTATTAAATACCGTGGTCTTCGAAGACGATATTTGAGCAAATATCCACGTTTTCGGCATTGTTTCAGCTGTCAATATCTTAGTTTTATCACTGCTTCTGATTTGCTACACTTCATACACGTCCTCATACAAAATTGCGTTTTACAAAACATGAACCTGAACAAATGGATACATAGGGGCAATTTTTTTTTACAGAATCGAGGACCTTAAGTACAATAACAAAAAACTTGACAATGTAGTTTTATAACGTTTGTCTGAAGATCTTGACAATAGCAGCAAATTGAGGTCATTATAATATTATAAAGTTCGGGTCAACACTTCTGGAGACAGTTAACGACATTTCTTTTGTTTTCCTTTCGTATCAATCATATTTTACAGCCTTATAAACGTGATTAAATCTTATAATAATTGCGCGCAGAATTGCTCTCACAGACAGATTGCCATATTTACAGGAATATAAACATAATTTGGTCGATAGTTTTGTCAGAAACATCATTATGATATTGATTAAAACCCTCTTCGGGAGGACTTTAACAATCCGTAAAATGGCGATTTAAAGTACACGTATATAGGAAATAACTGGTGTTAGCATTTTAAAACCGCGATTTCAACGAATTACTTAGGTTTATTATAGGAATCGGTTCTTGGTAATTGAACGATATAATAATTTAGATCATTGCTCCTGCCTTTTTATGTGAAAGTGCACCCTTATATAGCGGACATAGATTTCATGAAGATATTAACACTATTACAAAACACAACAACACATAAAGGGTGTCAAAATCACGTTATGTGTTTTAATTAAGGATTAAAATTCGACATGTTGACTCCACCAATATTTTGAACTGCGCCATTGCATACCATACCCCAATAAAATGCAACATGTCGAATTTTAATACTTATATTTACATTCATTTAAATCTACATTTCTGCTAAAATAAATTGATTATTCAAGAGCATTTTCTCTTTTTTCTTTCTCTCGTTGTTCTCAACGGTGGGTAAATTAGAACAGCTATCGCAACCTAATTTTATACCACAATGAATGCACAGATAAAATAGTTCCTTATTTATATGATTACTTTCTATCTTTTCAAGGTCAAGAATATTATAAATACGTATTATTGCTTAAAATGTGTGTTTTCGGTCCGTTATCGTGGTGTATTAAAACGCAAAAACCCGGGCGTTATCGGTAGAAAACGTGCATTATTCAGTAAATTCACGTGCCGTTAATGCCCGTTTTTTTGCTTTACATATGCGCTATCAGGGCCCGCATCATAACAATGAAGGCTGAGCGACCAGGTTTTTGACCGAAAGTTGGTCAACGATGCTAACTTTTGCACAAAAACATATTTTAGCATAAATAACGTAGCTGCATACAAATACCAAAACATGAAATAAACCACATATAACTTACATATTTTCTACTGAGTTGTCTTTGTAGTGCGAGTGCACTCTTTGACCTGTTGACACATGAAGTGCTGACGTCACTGGTCTGTGAGCACATCTCGGGGAGTTCGAGATCAGCTGTAGAAGAAGCAAGACGTACTTTGATATACTGCTTAATAAAAGACCTCACGTGTGCTTTCCCTAAAGTTAATGGTAAGCTAGGTTTGGTCTAAGTAATAATAGGGAATACTTTAATGGTGGCAGCGGTGTTTTATTAAGCCGTTCCAGTGCAATTGTTGCTGAAATTCTGCAACTTTTGTTGGCAAATTTTCCTCGAGAATTTTCCCGCGTTTGAAGCCACATTTTTTCGTCAATTTTTGGCCATTGTTAATTTTCTTCTGGTCTTACCAGTTGATTATTTGATTCTACGTCGTAGTCTCCATGGACTGCCACTAACCCGGCCCCTTCGTTTGCTTTTGTTTGTTTTTTGAGGCCTTTTCAGCGTCCTTAGCCACTTTTCGGACGGGAAGAGTAGCCGGACAGAAGACAAACAAGGTCGGTGGTTGTACCATCAAGTTAATCTTCTACTCAGGAGCATTTGATTTGTAAGCATGGCCAGTAGTAAAGTGCTTGTAAACTTCTTGTCTGTTGAAGACTTGCAGACAATTCCAAATATTGGCCCAAGGTTAGCATCTACTATTGTGGATTTGCGTGAGCATTATGGCAATCTCACACCAGAAAGTTTGCATACAATGCTTCGGCATAAACTGCCGGACACTGTCCTCTAGGTGTACAAACATCCCATACCACCCCTCTTGTTTCAAAGATTGAGACAGAGGTTGACGGGTTTGAGACCTTGGTTGCCTCTGCACAAAAGCAGTTGAATGACCGCATTGATCAACTTACATCAATGCTACCTAGTGTCCCACAGCACTATAAATCTGATCATGTATTGCCACGCCCCAGTGTTTACAATCAGACAAATGCCCCTGTTCCAATCGCCCACCACTATATGCCAACACCACAACAGCTGAAACCCCAGTACCCCGTTCAACAAAGGTTGGACCTGGGTAGACTGCGAGAAAGTGACAGTGACGAGGATGTCCAGTCAGCGTCTGGTATCCCTCGCTCTTACAGTACCCGACAGAAAAAGGTACGTATGCATAAAAGCAGTCGGTTACCTCACTCCAAACTCCTGTCCCTTCGCCGTCTTGATTCATCTACTGATGAGTCCGACACTAGACAAGCCCCAATGATAAAGAGTGAGCAAGTCAAGTTACACTCCTCCTTACCTGATAAGGACCATATTTCGCAAAAACATGCGGAATACCCCCAAGAGGTAGTACAGGCGTCCCCTCATGGCCACTCTGTGCGCAAGGGTAGTCATGCATTGAAGGATATACCTAAATCTCTGGTATATGATGGTAAATCGAGCTGGCATTCATTTGAAATGAAGTTTCAGCAGTGTGCGCAGTCATTTGGCTGGAGTACAGATGATTGTAAACTCTGCTTATTACATTGTTTGTCAGGGAAGGCACTCGACAAATGTGCTCGATTGCTTCAATGCAGTCCGAAAATGCCTTACCGTTCTTTATTGAGCAAACTTAAGGAGCGGTTCGGCTCAGAGTTTCCCGCCTCTGCGCAAGCCAAGTTCGCTGACGCTTCCCAGGAAAAAGGTGAGTGTATGGAAGACTGGGCAGATAGGGTACAAGAGTTAGCGGCTGAAGCTTTCCGGTCACTGCCGGAGACCTTCACAAACCAGCAGGCGATAGACCGCTTCTGTCAAGGCCTGCAAGATCGAGAAGCTGGTCATAGCACCTTCATGCGTAAGTATACAACCATCGAAGAGTCCATGAACAACATAAGGTTGTTTCAGCATTCCATGAGTGCTATGAGTAAGAGTAAATCTATTCATACAGTAGTAGATTATGACGAGGATATAGCAAATGTTTACGCCGTTCAGAATCCTTCTGGACCTGCGTTAGACATGAGCGTTCTCAAGAGAGAACTACAGAGTCTGCGAGAAGAGGTGAAGCGGCTTGGAGAAGCTAGGCCCACTCAACCGCGTAGCAGACAGCAGCGTTTCAACCGTCCGCGAGGTACGTATGGCTGTTACATTTGTGATAGTAAGTCGCACTTGATCGCTGAATGTCCCCACAAGAAGGACTTTAAGACGTTTGTTTTAAACGCAAAAGGGTCAGGATAGGGAGCCAATCCTTGACCCAAGAATACTCCGGCTCAAACTCAGAAGAGCGAAACGAGGTATGTAGCAAACTTGTTTCTAATGAGACCGTACCATCTAATTCACTACCAGACGCCCCGTCTGCAGTCATTGTTTCATTAAATGAGACCACAAATGACATACAGTCAGAAGAACAAGGCGAAACACCTACTCCTTGTTTGACACCAGGTACTCTGCCAGCTGATGGTACAGTACTTGCACCTCCTGTCAAGGTTTGTTTGTTGAAATCCATATCAGCATTAGCAAAACCGGTATGCGAGTTTGTTCTGAATTGCGACGTGTCGGACAATGTTGTCAGTGCGAAGCTCTTGCAAATTCAGAATGGTACAGAACATGTCATTGCCTTTGGCAGTTACATTCTAACGGAAGAAGAGCAGAAATACTGCACTACGAGAAAAGAGCTGTTAGCAGTTGTAAGATTTACTCGGCAGTACAGACATTATTTGCTCGGTAGACCTTTTAAGGTCCGGACCGACCACTCAAGTTTGACTTGGTTGTTGAATTACAAAGAACCGCAGGATCATTTAGCTTGTTGGATTGAGGAATTGGCTCAGTTCAACATGGTCTTGGAGTGCCGATCAGGAAAGAAGTCACATCCTGGTCACTGCAATTCATATGTAGCTGGAGTTGCAGTTGAAGATCTTCCTTGCGGTGGTTGTAATTATTGTGTGAGGGCTGACAACCAATGTGGTTCATTTTCCCGGAAGGTAGATGTAGTTCCGGTGGCAGCGCAGAAGGCTGAGGTTGGGGAAGGTCGCGCCTTCGAGAACCCAGCATCCGGGAGCGCCTGTCAGGGAGTGGGGGCTACAGCCACATTGGGTAGTACACAACGGGCACATAGTATCTCGTGGCCGGAGGGCTCAACGATACAGAGTGAGATTGTGCACAGGGGATCAGCGAGTGCTCAATACATTACAGAGCAACAACACCATGTCTGTGACAATAGTGGCAAGCCGGTGGACCAAGGGGGTTCTCCGCAAATATATGTCCCTGAAGTAGCCGTTTCAACTGAGCCTGATACTCAGGCTTCTCCGACAACAGCAGAAAGCAGGACATGGGATCCAGGGGGGAATGAAGTATCAATGACAGCCAACGCTTATAGTCAGCGGCTGTAAGCAGTATCCTGAACTACAGGATTAGCTGCCTTCCTTTTCTTCTAGGTGGGAGGGGGAAGGTGAAGTAGATGGGTTTACAAAAGTTAAGCCCATAACACCTAGTTGCAGTTGGTTACTTCAAGTAGCCTCAACCAGAAGTGCTGGAAGTAAATATTTACTGATGTAGATATTTTGGTAGTCGTCAGTGGCTCGTTCAACTTACTGGTTGGACCAGCCCTAGCAGTGATCTTGTCAGATACTTTTGACTTGATCAGCCTTCTACAGACCCCGGTGCCGTCCCAACAAAAGAAACAGGGGGAGAGTGTAGTGCGAGTGCACTCTTTGACCTGTTGACACATGAAGTGCTGACGTCACTGGTCTGTGAGCACATCTCGGGGAGTTCGAGATCAGCTGTAGAAGAAGCAAGACGTACTTTGATATACTGCTTAATAAAAGACCTCACGTGTGCTTTCCCTAAAGATAATGGTAAGCTAGGTTTGGTCTAAGTAATAATAGGGAATACTTTATCTTTTCCTGGCAAGCTGATGTGTTTACTAAATAGTTTTTTTCTGCAATTGTTTTAACTATTAAAAGCACTAAATTATGTCTAAAACGACTAACTCCTCCGAACTGTAGTTATTTCTGTCGATTTTATTCAGAACATACGACTTATATGGACATGATTCCATTACGTCGTATGCAATGAACAAAGACATTTCAAATATGTTTTCTCTGATGCTGAAGATGCTGTTCATTGTATCAAGAACATGTTTACCAAATTTTCAGGCTTAAATTAGTTATCAAAACAAACAATGGTTAAAGTAATAGGTAATTAATTGATTACCCAATAGGTATTGTGTGTAAATAATCCCAGTAATCCAGTCAATTTTCGAAAAAACAACACTTTCAAAACGAATGAACACTGCAAAAAATGGCGTCGAAACAAAATGCAGCTGCCGAGTTATGTTGCGGCCCGAATCGAGCTTAATGTAAAACTTTTTCAATGACATCACTTATGACGTCATACAAGCACCCGTCATAGAGGTTATTTTGATACTAACTGTTTTTGCATTTTCGTGACATTTAACAGCCTTTTTAAACACCAACATTTCTTCAACTGTTCCATCCATCATGAAACCATCTACATTAAAATCAATCAAATTATCGTTGATTATCTTTTTTAACTGCTTTACTGCAGATTACAGTTTTGCATGTTGCCAAAATTGGCCAAAATTTTACTACGATTTCATTGAAAAAAATAGTTCCGTAGTAAATATGCCCCGCCCCTTGGTATTATTGCGCCCAATGACAGGACAGAAGTATCGAACAAACGCACGCGATATCGATGGGAAATGCCATTGCACTTTATACAGAAATAAAGTGCAATTGATAAACAACAACCATCGTTTAGGAATGAAGTGTGAATGTAAATATAAACTTGTAAATGTAAGTGTTTCGTTGTAACGCCTTCATCAGTAGAAAGTTAATATTTGACGTCAACGTCATACGCTGTTTATTGACGACACGTCATTTTTTTTAATAAAGTAAAATGAAACTGTGAATGAGAAGGTAGTCTCTAGTATTGTAATAATTTACAATGAGATCTCCTTTCATGAATATCATTGATTTGGTATAGTAAAAGCATGATGTTTATATTACATTACACGCACTGGGTGCGTGACATAAAGATTTCATTGTTAATTTCAATATGCTCCGTGATAAGTTTAGCCCATCGTAATTTAATCTATAGTTGTATGACAATAGGCGAATCCGCTATTCGATTATACAGACGTGTGATGTCGGCAACAAATACGCAGCTGAAAAAGATTTAACTGATTTTAATCAACGAATAACTAGTTGTGATATAAATATTGGACTTGATTACAGTGTTTCGTTTGTTGATGTTGTATGAACGCAGTAGACCACACATGCGTGCTTCATGGAAGTTGCTTGCATTCCCTTCTGCGTTCATACAGAATGAAAAGCGAGCAAATGCAACCAATCCTTAATTTGAAATTCGGAATTACCAAACTTCATAAAAGCATGATGTTTCATTGTCATTATTCTCCATAAGTTTCAAATCCGTCTCGAACAAAGATAAAAGCCTTATGGAATGACATGCTTTTGTTAGTAGTAAAACGTTACAAAGCACACGATATTGGCACTATTAAAATATTTCAACAATACCTGATAAACGGATGACTGTGATGGGTAAAGATTATTAGTTAAACGGACAGCGTACCATGAATCATTATAAGAGCCTGTATTTAAGGCAATACTGCAATCAGTACCTAACCGGAAGTTAAAAATACTCCATGGTTAATTGCTGAATCGACTGACAATAGGGTGTAGCTTTCTTAAGGTCAAAATGCCCGGAGATGCCGGGTTTTTTAATACGCAGTGTTCAAATTAGTTAGAAATTAGATGTTTCGCTAAGAAACGATTCTAGTTTGATTTTTGTCTGCATGTATCACATATTCGACAGCATGAATATCCCTGTCGTTATTTTGGGCTAGTTCACATGCTCACATGCAACTTTATAAAAAGTAGTTACATCATTAGCTCCGGAACTTCGCCAATTTATGTCCGCATGGACATTATTTGACCACCAAACAATGCTATAGACCAACAAAAAAGCTCTGTGTCTTCCTGTTGTACAAACAAAGACATGCATGTTAATCATTCATCGGGTTTCAATAGTAAAGACATGGACAACAAATAGTATTTATCTTTTTTTTTTAAATATATGTTTAAGATCATCAAAAACTTTGGTTCTCCAGTATGTGAATTTGTTAAACAAACAAAGCTTTCAAATAATGTAGTTTATGTCAAGTAGTTTATACCCCAAAAACATAACAAGCGTTTCAAAGAGTGAACAATCTAAATCAATGTGGACTACGATTTTACCAACGTTACAAAGTCTCTATCAAAGTGATTATCACCAACCCCTCCAGTGAACGCAAATACTATAATATATAGCACTTGATTTGATTTTACAGTGTTCGGCATTGGATCACGTATTGAATGACATGTATAAATCTTGCTTCTGCTCATATATGTTTTAACACATGCAAGTCAACCGGATGGGTTAGTTTGGGTGAAGTTTGCAGGGTTTTCCCAGCAATTTGGAAAATCAGCATTTTGCGTCAATTTGATACCGCAATATAAAAACCGTGTCAGTTTGTAAAATAATATTTCTTTCACACACGTTATAAAAAGTATTGTTTGGAATTTAATGCAGCCATTGAATTGTATAATTTACATAAGTCCAATCACCCCCCCCCCCCCCCCCCCCGACGTTCAATAATGTCTTTTATGAACTTTATGCAGAAAGCTTACACTGACATATATGTTCTTATTTTGCAGTATGTTTCTTCGATTAAATATACCTCAACATAGATTATAATAATAAGGTAAGACACGACGATGACGTCTCGAGTCGTCAAGATAAATGAGTGTCAGTCATAATGGTGTTTGTCTTTATAAAGAATGCACATTTTTTCTTGGTTAAACATTGTTATTTTTAGATGGGAAGCGACTAAATTGGTTTGTTCCTGATATAAAATATTGCATTGTGCTTAACTTCGGTTGTAGTTGTTTGATTTGTTTCTATTTAATATGATTTATAATAAAATCCTGACAAATTATAGAATGCCCCGTTCTAGATGATGTGAAAGCTGAGCTCACAGTTACTCCATTTTGTCATTGTTTCAGCTGTTAATTGTGATTTTATAAGATTTTTTTTATCATTATTTTCCTGAAGTAGTGATCATAAAATGTTTTTGGGACTGGTTTTGGGAATTGAAGTATATTTTGTCTTTAAATTGGGATAATTTTAGCAAGAGTATAAATACACTTTGGAAAGAACAAGCAACGAATCCGTCTCTTTAAGAATATTCGAAGCGTTACCGTGCGATTATTTCGTCTCTAACATTATGTGTGTGACTAGTATATCAAAAATTGACGATACAATGTGCTCTCTCTCCCTCTCTCTCGGGATTTAAATAACGCAATATGGCTGTTTCTAGATGTATAACACTAATGCCGTCCATTTCATAATCGAGTTTACAATCAAAACATAATGCATGATCTAAGATATCTCAATACGCAAGACCATGGATTTGCAAACCTAATTACGTGCGCAATGAGATATGCCATACTTCCTTTCATATAGACAGCCTTCACTCGACTAGACAGTTATATTGAGAAACCTTGGATTGCATTGTTATCAGTAGCCGGTATTCAAATCGTAGCAAAGCTCTTTAATCTGTTTCAAGACAAATGAAATGTTTTCTTTTGCAAAGAATGAATAAAACAATGCACATGCCATTTGCGTATATTTTGCATAAATGTCTAAAACGTTTCACTCAAATGCAACGCAAATCTATTATTCATGATCAATGTTTAAAACATTGTTTCCTCAATGAATAACAAATAATAAATGATGCCATTGATGACATTATCGTTATCAGTTGTTTCTACACAGACATAAAGTCAGTTATATTGAAGTTTTTACGTAACCAATATATTATCTTATTTAAGATGACGCGAATGGAACATATTTCAACAACAAAATGCGCCCTTTGCCAGTACTTTAACATTCCTTATAAAAATACATTTATAACAAAAATATCCCAACCCATCCATTATTGGGCATGTAACAAAATACAAACAGCTTCAGCCTGTGTTCGCTTACTGCCGCGTAATATTATAACGAAGAGAACCTATGTATAAATTGATTTTATGAACGCTGTTCTCTATAGGTTTCTATTGGATTATTATAATCCCTTGTTCAAGGATATCACCGCTATTTAAGGTCATGGTTCGATATTACATCGTAGTATATTCTTTAAAACCATCACGAGTATCCGTATGACCAAGAACACTTAACTTATTCTAAATGCAATATACTTCGTTTGGTATTTGCTTTGGAATTAAAAATTGTTGAAACAGATTTCAGTTTAGTCAATTGTATAGATTGAGGTCCACCCTGTTGCTAGTTTAGTCAGATATAGCAATTTGAGCATTTATAACTAAAAATGAACGGTTATTTATCTGTGGAAATTAGCCATATCCTCCTAAATAGAGAGGCTATGAAAAAGTACATGTTTACGCTTAGTCATATAAATATGTCCATATTACACACATTTAAAATGACATGCACAAGCACACGATAAAGTGATTTACCAGTGCAAGTATCAATTAGCCTAAAAATACAATTAGTTTTCTTATCATATACATACATTAAAGTAAATAAATGAATCTTATCGTAATATTCCTATATTATGTCCCTTTTGATTATTCTCATGTCCCATTTCCATCCCCAAACGCACCGCTTCTAGTTTTAACCAATGAAATTGTAGAATTTACACGAAATATCCTAGATGTCCATGTAGAATATAAGTCCTTTATCAATCGCATAGTGCAAAATTATCTAACTTATTAGATGCAGCTGCTATATATTTATTTATTTGATACAAACATACTTGTTTAAAGATTACATGTTCGCTATTTGTATTTGTATACGTAAATCATTGATTTCTGTTATTTTGATAACGGGTCATGTTGGCCTATTCCAAATATATATTGTGTGCTATATTTCCTTGAATAAACCTTCTTCTATGACATATAATAACACACTATCAATACGTTTCATATATTGCCCCGTTCTAATGTCTTTTAAAGAAAACTGAGCTCACAGAAATCCAAGTTTGTTATAATTGTTTTAGTCATTATAATTAATTGTTATAAGTTTTTTTTTATAATTGAGTCGCTGAAACAGTGATCACGAAGACTTTGGGGCTGGTGTTGAGGAATTGAAGTTTTAATTGGGATCATTTTTTCCAAGAATATAAATAACCTTAGGTAAGTACGAACAACATATAATTTGTTTACGTGAAAAGTGACGTTTCGATGATTTCGAATCTTGGCTTATGTAACTGACGTCAATATATAAAAACGATTTGGGACTACCTTTTCGTGACATAACATGTCAACAGGCCATGGCGCTAAAATGTAGTCCCCCTCTCCCTCTTCCCCCCCACTCTCTCTCTCTCTCTCTTCATGGACGAATGATAGCTATCATGTTAGAGTATATGATAATCCTTTATCAAAATGCCGCAATATAAAGACAACACAATTCAATGAATATGCCTTTCAACTTATTAAATCTCTGTATAAACAATAAGAAAGTGACTTACATTTGTCTTTGAAAATAATAATTTGTACAAAAGCATAAATAAAATTTGGAAATAATACCTTACTCGTCTGTTGTAGGAATTTAAGTTGGTTGTTTCTAGATGTAATGCACTTTTGCCGTCCATTTCGTAATCGATTTTACAGTGAAATGATAAGATCTCTTATTTCGCAAGACCATGGATTTGCAAACCTTATCACATTCACAATGATATATCTCATATGACTGTTTTATGATGCCATCCTACCTTTCATATAGATAGCATCCATTCTACTCGACAATTATATTTAATTGTTTTGGGTTATATTGCTTATATTAACGGTATTCAAATCGTAGCAAAGCTCATTAAACTGTTTCAAGACAAATTAATGTTTTCGTTAGAAAATAATGTATTAAAACAGCATTGCACATGTCATGTGCGTATATTGTGCATTAAATAATGTCTGAAACGTTTTATTTCAAAGAAGTGCATGGCTATTATTCCGGACAAAACTTTTAAATCCTGGTGTCATCAAGGGATAACAAAAAGTAAAAGATGCAATTATATTTACCAGTTACCTGAGAATCATTAAACGTTAAACGAAGGCATGTCTATCAATTTATCTCTTGATTTTCCTTAGCGCGAAGTTAGGCTAGTAATGATCCAATGCAACTTAAATAAACGTAGACAAATCATTTGCACCAGACATTCACCAGTTTATGTTTATGTGGACATGAATTGATTACCAACAATGCTAGAGACCCCCTCACATTTCTCTTTGTCTTCTTGCTGTGAAAATTTAACTTGCTGTACAAACGACGTTCGGAATGTTAATATGCTTGTTTCACTCATGAAGTGTCCACTGTCTTGTTATGAATATTACATATGATTTGTCCTTTGCTTTTAAACCAATGTTAAAGTTTATCAAATAATATTTGGTTTTACGGTTTGTGAAACACACAAAACTTTCAAAGAATATATATGATGTAAAATAGTCTGAAAACACAACTAAAAAGGTAACATAACATACACGTGTTAGTTTAAACGATCAAAACTCAATGTGTACTGAAATTTCACCAACACTATAAAGTTTCTATCAGAGTGACTTCCTACAAGTCAATTGTACACCAACACCAAAGAATTTTATGTTATTGTACAGTGCCCGGCAGACATGTAAAATCATGCTTAAGTGAAGGTTATTTTATACAGCTACAAATATCCCGAGAATGTGTTTGTATGTGGGCGAGAAAAAAAGACCAAAATCAAAATTTGGGTGTCTATAAAAAGGTCAATAAATCAATAAGATAGGACTGCATATGCATTTTTATTGTTAGAATATATGATAAACAACCGGTTATTGAACTCAGCAAAACAAATTCATCATAAATCAACGAATACGCAACTTATCTCATTAGTTAGTTCGATTATTCTTTGAAATCGGGCGGGTATCGAGTTACTTTCAACTCAAACTAAGATCTGGTGTAACTCTGTATCGCAAACTGGTCGCTAGTAAACCGGTCGATGAATGATCTACATTAAATGGGAACATTTCAGAAAAGCAAAGTAAAGTATATATTAGTGTAACATGCACACAGTCTATCTTTGAGTTGCAAGCACTTGCCGTAGTACACTACCGGCGACGCTGTTGAAGTTTTCTAAATTATGCACGAAGTATCTTCTTCTTTGCGTTCCCGGTCCTCCTGTTTCACCTCCACGTCAAAATCTCCCTCAGCCATTCCGCCTCGCATGTACGCGGGCAGTGGCTGTGGAGGTATCGACGACATTTGCTAACTTGTCATCTGGTTTCTTCGTATCATTTAGTGCTCCTGGAAAAAAGGTCAAAGTATATGAGGAAGGTCAGAGAAGGGCCTCTGTATACATATTTCACCTCGAATTCGTCGCTTGCCACTCGACACGCACCAGTCCGGCCGCCATAAGGCCTGTATAGATTGGCCGGCATACTACCGAATACTTCAAGTTATTACTTTAAGGATAACTTTCGTTATTGGTATCTTTGTAATGCATTCAATTAATAGTGCTCTATAACCATATCGCGAGCAATTGCATGACGTAACTTATTATACTGATCTGGTTGGCCGCAGTGCGCGCCCTCTACAAAGCGCATGGTTATACAGGTCTCTTTGCTCCGACCATCGTATGAGAAAGGTCAGCCTTTTGCAGCTCTATTATATTTTGGTTTATTTTTATAACTCAGTTTAACAGCTAGTGTCGAGTGACTCTTATGTAGACACACCAATGATTGTGTTATATTAGTCCAGCATATTCACTCGTTAATACAAGAATAAATTATAAAATTATGATACGATGAAACCATATTATTATTCCAGTGATCTGCGTACTAAAGCATACTGGTTAGCGACCTATTATTTGCCCGTACCACTTTTTCGCACACCCAGTTAAAACCAGTCAAATCGAAATATTTTACACAAATCAGTCTGGCGTTTCATTGCGGCATCATTTTTGACAGATATCAGCTGTTTTTGCGTTCAATTGTAAGTAGTATGTGGAATTCGACCCAAATAAACATTGTTTTAATTTCTGACCTTGTAAATTGCACGCAGGGATGACGTTATCACGCGTGCGCTCAATTGCATGAGGCCCTGTAAGGATTTTTTAATTTTCATTATACCTTGCAATATCAGACGACATAATTGATCTGTCATTATAAAGCATATAACCGGTGTTAAAGAATACAAATACCATAAATTGCTGTATTTTACGTTCAATTTTCGAAAAAGCAAATGGTTAACTGAAAACGGTGAAGTAATCGCCGAATTTGCAACTCAAATTTGAATTAATCATTACATTCTTGTACGGACATGCGTTGTCCCTCTTCGGAAGTCTATAAATAAGCATATATAATGTAGGCCATGTTTTAAGAAGGAATCCCGGTAGCTTTTTGAATTTTCTGCAGAGGTGGCTTACCGAGTAGGTGTTGTATCATTTTAAACATACATAAACAGTATGTAATAGTTATCATATTATATTTATTGATCAATTGTCGTTTTAAACGGTCGCTGGACTGGTCAAATAAAATAAAAATGTTTGAAGATATAGTTTAGAGAGAAATATACGAAAAATATCGCAAGAAAAGCGAATTTATGGGGTGGGCGAATAGTTGGTACAGTAGGGTGCTTATTTTAGCGAAGTTATAGGGGTACTTTGCACGTGGGAATATACAGAATCCCTAAAAAAATACAGTTTTTGTCGGAAGAGCCAACCTGTCTGAGTGTAAAGTTTTATCGTAATAGCTTCTTATGTCAAAAGTAACATAGGAAAAACCTCCATTTCCGGCCAAAAAGGGTCGCTAACCAGTATAGTGTTAACTCGTATTTTACAATATTAATGAAAATTTACCTTATTATATATAGTCCAGTTTGTTTATATATATCCGTCATTTATGTTATCCAAGAAAGAGTTTATTTGTAATATAGCACAACACTTTAAACTCTTTTTTGGTTAAGTAATAGAATAACACACTATAAATAATATTGTATATCTAGTATCATTCTTGTTGTAAACAATTATGTAAACAACCCGGCACTGTTTCACTATCAACGTACATACGAAAAGTACTGTTATGTATGTATTGTTCAACGTCAACTCGTATGGATGAAGGGAAAACGTAACACAAGCTTTGAATGAAAATAGGCCATTTATTAATGCCATAAAAGTGGTTTTACGAAATATCGTAAAATAAAACACAAGTGTCAATAGCATGTGTATAATAACATTTCCCGAAATACATATCTGGGTGGAAAAACCGCCACAAGGAGAATCCTCCGCCGCCATTCAGAGAGACCGGACTGAGATTACTACGAGTTCAACCCAGGTCATGAATGCCAACGGACAAGGAAAGGCAGAAAAAGTTAAAATGGTTAATGGTAAAAGACTGGAAAACGAACAGACACAATGTGCTTACTGCATATTTAAATACATGATGTGGTCGAGAACATGTGGAAAATATAAAATCAAACAACAGAAATGCAATCCGACTGCGGTCTTAAACCATCAGTAATTGTATAGTATTATCACAAATGAACATTTATAAGTGAAAGCATAAAGATGTAGTGGTCTCAGGAAGTACAGGTCCCGGTGGGAAGACTGGTGACAGCGAAATATTGTGGCCAGCATTGCAGGTAGTGGCATGGGTAACAGTCCGTGTGTATTGGGGCTATGCAATCATGTGAACAGAAGGCTGTTTCCCCTGTTTGTATCTATGGCAAGAAGATTCCGAAGGTGTCTGCCTTTGATTGTCAGCAGGTGTCATCTGAAAGGAACAGGAAAATTAAATATTGAGAAAGGGATACCACCAAAGAGGGTTCCCAAATTTAATTATAATAAAATGTTGGGGTTCATAAACTAATGATGAACCCAGACATTGGTAAAAGGTAATGAAGTCTGAAATCATAACCAAGGGCGTAAATTGACCGTCATTAGTGCGAGTCATATTTGAATAGTTGAGAAACACTTGAAGGGTGTAATGTATAATCTGAACCATGTACCCCAAGTATTTATTTTTTATTTTTTGAATAGCAAGGTGTGTAAATAAAGCCAAGCTATGAGCACTGGTAGTACCCATGGCGTGTTAATGAAACCAAAGAAAAAGTATGCTACAACTTAACTTAGCCGAGCCGTAATTAAGAATAAAGGTCATATCAAATGGTGTGTATAACTAAATCAACGATGGAACAGAGCTTGATTACTTAACCATGCCATAAATCAGGTAGTGCATATAGTTAAAGCCTAATTATGGCAAACGATGGATCCGGGCGTGATAACTAATGCAGTCTTGTAGTAAACATAGTAGACTTAGTACTCGTGAGGTAACGAAGACATGATAAATGCGAAGACAATATGCGTTTACAAAGGCAAACCGTTAATACAGTAGTACACATTGTGTAGAAATAAATCAAATGCAATGATAGAACGGCAAAGCTAACCAGTGAATAATGTAGTACACAAGGTGTGATAACTAAAATATGCTATTTTTGCATGCATGCTAAGTAATGGGACATGGCGTGTAAACTAAGCCAAGCCGTAAATAATACACAAACTGGTCATGGTGTGATAACTCAACCATGGTAAGCAATGTGACAAGGCGTGTAAACTAAGTCAAGCCGTAAATAATACACATGTTAAGTAATAAGACATGGCGTGTAAACTAAGCCAAGCCGTAAATGATACACATGGTGTGATAACTAAACCATGGTAAGTAATGGGACATGGCGTGTAAACTAAGCCAAGCCGTAAATGATACACATGGTGTGATAACTAAACCATGGTAAGTAATGGGACATGGCGTGTAAACTAAGCCAAGCCGTAAATAATACACATGGTGTGATAACTAAACCATGGTAAGTAATGGGACATGGCGTGTAAACAAAGCCAAGCCGTAAATAATACACATGGTGTGATATCTAAACCATGGTAAGTAATGGGACATGGCGTGTAAACTAAGCCAAGCCGTAAATAATACACATGGTGTGATTACTAAACCATGGTAAGTAATGGGACATGGCGTGTAAACAAAGCCAAGCCGTAAATAATACACATGGTGTGATAACTAAACCATGGTAAGTAATGGGACATGGCGTGTAAACTAAGCCTAGCCGTAGATAATACACATGGTGTGATAACTAAACCATGGTATGAAAAGAAAAATGTGGCGTGTTAACTAAGCCACACAAAAATATGATAATATTAGAAGCACAGAACGTGCTAGAATATGGAAAAAACTACATATCTTTACAAATAAAAGCGAATGGGACCCAGGGCAGTGACCACAGCAGCATGGGGATGCTGGCGAAGCGAAGAGAGCATGTGACGGAAAGGTGACAATCGTCCAAAGCGAAATGGTAGAATGCATCAGCTGAACGGGCCCTGAATCCCTTTTGTAGAATGACTGGAGACACGCGCATGTGGTAGTCCAATGTTAAACAATAAGTCCAAATCAGAAATATGCTGAGCAACGTATTCTTGGTAAACATGGGTTTATCAATGAACAGCACGAGAATAATAAGGGCTGAAATCATACACCGTGTTCATATTATCCATGAACTAAGCACCAGGAAAACTCCAAGCATAGCACGTAAGGAGGCCCATATATGTCTGTATTGGGTATCAAATCACAATAATGACAGAATAATTCTTGAAGACTTGTAGATGTAGTATCAAAATTGCGACAATGGGCGCTGCCATCTTGAGTCACGTGATCCCGTAAACAGCCGATTTGGTTGGTGCCTTTTCTGCACAAAACTTCGCTATAAAACAGGGTCGCCACCCTGACATGTTTAGTCCAAACCGTAAAGTATAGCAAACAGCTATAAATGACATAAGTAAATAACCGTGAAAGGTACAAACGTTTCATGTATTATATGAAAACTAAAATAAAATGCCGAGGCTTTCGCCCACGCTAAAATTGATCAGTAATGGCTATCGCGATTGGCTGTTCAGAGCCACATGAGATAAAACTCAAAGGTGATTGGCTGAGGCAATAATTTATGCAGGATGCTGACATGGTTAAATACCACTAAATTAATGTTTGAACAATTCCATAAATAATTTTATGTTTTCATAGAATTTCATTTATTATTATTCATGTAAATATATGTCTGTATTAAACTTAAAGTTAAAATCGATATGCACATTCCTTTTTAATTCAGCTTTACATCTGATACACTTTCTCATTGTATTTGTTAAAACACGAACTACCTAACAAAACTTGTAAAAAGAGATATGCACGATCTTTTTACTTCAATTTTAAAATCAGAACAGTTGGGATAAACCGAGGGTGTTAACATGTAGTTCATTAAACAAGTATTCAACATTTTTTCAAAGGTTTAGACAAACCTACACGTGTTTATGTTCCTAAAACTTTAAAAGTTGGTATTGACATGATTTGTCTTCGTTTAGAGAATAGCACTGTTATACTTTTCATATTAATCACAAATGTAAGCTGTTTGAAAATTGTCGATATGATAAATGTTCTGCTCCTAAAATACTTGTCATGGTATCTTAATAATTATGTAGATGGACTAATTATGACTTCATCAAATTACGGGTGTCTTTAAATCGTTATTCATCTATGATAATGCAACACTACATAAGTATCTGATATTTAGTTTATTTATGACTAGTTTATTACTTGTTTTTACCTATTCATTCCTTTATTCATTTATCTATCTTAAATCATTGTCAAAATGTTGTGCGTATTGTTGACCAAACTGTCCTGTTTCAACAGTTTTTTCTAATTATTTCTTTTATACAAATCTCAAGAAACGTATTTTAGTAGAAGTACTTATTGGGTAGACAGTACTTTGTCGATATTAGGTATGCATAAGTATATGTTCATTACTATATTATTTATCGTTTTAACGAGTTGTACAGGATCCTGGGCCGATAACTGAAGAAGGGACTGGTTCAAAATATTCGCAGTGTAAGAAATAAATGATAATACATTAATGAACAAAAACGAGATTAATATACATGTATCATGTTTTACTGTAACCCAGCTTTCAAATGAAGTTTTAGACTAAACTGAAAAAAACTTGATAACTTCAACACTGTCGAAAATATGTATTTGCTTTCTCTGGTGGGATAATATTTCGGGACATATTTTAAACTAGCCAAGATATAATAAAATTACTTTGACAATTACGACAATATATCTCAAATTATTTATTACTTACTGATAAAGAAAAGCCCTTAATGAATATTTGGCATACATTTTAACAATTGACAAAATTAAATGAAGTGGAGTTACCTCCGTTCGAATTATGGTCTGCTGAAACTGTTGGCAATTCCAAAATAATAGAACCAGATATAACCGAAAAACTCAGTAATCTAGATTTTAAAAAGCAGCTGCACGGGATTGAAATAAGCCACTTTATACTAAGAAATACTCCGAATTCAAGACAAATCAACGGCATCACACTACAGATCAAGATCATTAATATGCTGTTTTAGAACGGACAGTACTCAAGTATATTTGTAACCATTTAGTAAGAAACAAACCCATTTTTAAAATCAATCGGAATTTCTTCCTTGGCATTTTACCATGTACCAACTTATAGACATATATCATCAACTACGTACATTATATTTTGTGTTGCAAATTACTTACTGTGACGCCAGCTTCATATATTTATACTAAAACCATGATTGAATTATTTTACTTTAAAGTGCATTGTATTGAAACACTTTTGTGCAAGAAACAAACACAATAATAATCATGCAAAAAGCAGATATGAAATCAATAAAATACTAGTTGTTTTAACTACATATTTACAATGGTAATTATTAAGGCCGAAACGCTTCAAGACTTGTATTGTCACTATATACGCTATGCAAGGTTTGTCGTGCTATGCTATGCACGACAACCAATGAACGCTATATTTGTATAAGTAATAAACCGTATTGCTGCAAATCTATCGCGTCGCCATAAAACGCCAACCAAATTATTGGCTGGTGGGTGCATCAGTATAACTTTTCTGAGGCTACATTAGCAGGGCCTTTGCTCTTTGCAATATATGATGAAGATGGGTATAAGGCAGAAATGCAAAATTCAGTATGCAATGCTATATTTGCATGCCGGAAAGCTTCAAGACTTGAATTGTCATTATATACGCTATGGTTTGTCATGCTATGCTATGCAACTGCAACCACTATATGCTATATTTGTATATGTATTAAACCATATTGCTGCGAATCTATCGCGTCGCCATGAAAACGCCAACCAAATTATTGGCAGGTGACACATTTAGTAAATATTTCTGAGGCTACTTTGGCCCGGCCTTAGCTCTTTGCAATATATGATTATGATGGGTTTAAAACAGAAAGCGAAATTCAGTACGCTATGCTATGTTTGCCATGCTATGCTATGCAACAACAACCACTATTCGCTATATTTGTATATGTAATAAATCATATTGCTGCAAATCTATCGCGTCGCCATGAAAACGCCAACCAAATTATTGGCAGGTGACACATTTACTATCTGAGGCTACTTTGGCCCGGCCTTAGCTCTTTGCAATATATAATGAAGATGGGTGTAAAATGCGAAATTCAGTACGCTATGCCATGTTTGCTATGCTATGTATCGCAACAACACCCATTGAACGCTACAATTGTATATGTAATAAATAATACTACTGCGTATATATCGTTTTACCATGAAAACACCAAGCACATTATTGGCAGGTGAAACATTTAGTAAAACGTTCCTGTGGCTACATTTGGTCCGGCCCTTGCTCACGAATTGCAATGTATGATAACGATTGGCACAACACAGAAATGCGAAATTTAGCCTTTAAATCTTACAAAACGCTTCATAACGTAAATTAGATTCATACATGCAATGCTTGCCAATTGCTATGCTATGTCTTGGAAAAGCCGTCATAAAGTCATTTTACTATGTGCATAACACATTGATTGACGCATTCGATAACTGCAAGTTCTTTTTTTGTAACATTTCGTGTTGCCAAGCCAAAAAAATCCAAAATATTTGACCATCTCATTTAGGTTTAGTATTTGCTGTGATTGGCGATTGGCAACTCTCAAATAACTATTAATGGACAATTTGTGGTATTTATATAGATTGGTCGGATCTGATCATAGATATACCATGACAGAACCGTTGATATTTTACCGACATTTCGTCCGAGCCTTGCCCTTTATTTCCCAAACATAAGATGAATAATGAAAATGAAATAAATATTGAAAAGGCTATGCTTTTCTTGAATGTAATGATGGGTAATAGAATATCCACTACGGGCTCCCCCTTGTTGCTGCTCTGCTTCTGATCTTAAGTATACCAATAACGCATGGGTATCACAGGGACATAGAAAGGACATCGGAAGAGTGTCTGCCGAACACCATTTGATAAACGGGCCAAGAATTCGATCCTATTGCAAAGAAAATCGGCAGATCGCCGGCAGACGACCCAGAGTTCCGTCAGTGTGCGGAGCATTAATTCTGATTTTTGCCACAATATCGTCGCTCTTTCGCCGACCTCTACATGTCGATCGATGTCAAGATATAACACAAGCCGCCTGCCTCTCCTAGTATTGTGATATAGGTATAAGGTAATTTGTTTTTATGATATGAAGCACACTTGCCGTCAATTTCGTTTATAGATTTTATATTAACACCTCAACTTCCATTCCTTAAATGTACTGCCTTTAATCAATTGCGATTATCATCCCATATCATTCGGATATGTATGACTCGCGAATCATTGTATACGATATGAAATATTTTGGCTGGTTAAAGTACGAATGGAGTCCTTCGGATTTTAACATTTAAACAAGCCTAAAGACACCGATAGGGACATCAACCCCGCGTTTCATTCCTTAAACAAAACGAGGATCGTGACCATACTATGCCATCCATTTGCTAACCTTTTAACTTGCGCATTGGGAGTCGCTGGTGTCTTTTATGAACAACCTCCGCTGTACTAGGCAACCTATAAGACATATGGAAATCATTCAGTTATAACGAGACATGTTAGATTTATTTCTTATCATTAAAATCGCAGCCTAAAAATATGTGTATTAAGACATATGAAATGATTGCGTTTGAAAAAGGGTGTAAACAACAGCATTGCGTATGTTGGTAAAGATTTTTTTAACATTAAGGATTCACAAAAGTGAAAATGGAAACTAGAGTGTTGTTACTTTAACCCTTGACATGCTTGCTGGCAATACATGAACATGAAAGGAAATTATATGCGATGGGGAAAGCATAATAAGTGCATAATGGTAATTCTAGGAAAAGCTACCATCGCTCAGTCTTATTCAGATTATAATAGGCATTTTTAAATAAATAGCATTAGTATTGAGTTCATGGATTAAAGCACGAAAGAGCCTTTCTTGTTTTGAGAAAAATATATATGTTTTTCATTTTAAAGGCATCTTTAAAAACAACAAAACAATAATATTGAGTTTGGCGACAAAAAAGACACACACCTGTGGCTAAATAAAATTTCTATAAATCACCATCTGTTTCCATGGGAATAGCTGCCATGTCTTTCCGTAGATTTAACCAGACGCTTGGATAGAAGACAGTATTTCATTTAAACACTAAGGCGGTAAATATTTATTTATTTGAATAATTATATCAAAATAAAAATAATCACGTTTTACTTGTATACATATAAATGCATTTTAACACACGCCTATACATTTGGTTTATATAAGAATGTCATTTTTATCCTAGCGGAATGGTGTTAAAGTTATCTTCTGTACAAGCATTTAAAGTTTTAAACTATATATTGGAAACGAATCAAACTTTTTTTTTTTTTTTAGTTTTTCAGTTGTTTTTTTTAAAACTGACTATAAAAACGGTAGGGTCGGCGCCTATTTCGTAGGTAGGGTCGGGTTACCCGAATCAAATGTATTTTTTATTAGGCCTAAACATGAGACGTACTTACATATTTTTAACGCCATTGCCTAATCTGTTATATATCTTCATTGTTTCATTGCTGTCAATTTGTCGTTCTTAACACGCATGATGAGAGACTGTTCTTCCATCAAAATATATTTTCAGGTAGCCAAATTTCTGAGCCATATTTCGTTTACTTTAGACAGAACTGGGATTTTTTCCGTGTGTTTGACCTTTCCAATCAACGGATTAAGGCTTGCTATAAGAACACAACAGAACATAAGAATAATTAATAAGGATTTAAAACAAACATTTCTCATTCATAAAAAATAATTATAACACAAAATATAGGTATACGGATAAGACAAATTAAAGTTCTCATAAAGTGCTATTAATGTTCACCGTTTTTGCATAACTGTAGTTTCTATATCTCTCGTTCAACAAATAAACGACAATTCCAATGTGTTTTTTTTTATCTAAAATAAGTTAAAAGAAAGTCTGTGAAGATTAAATTGGATATGTGAAGCCTTAAATTAACGTTCTGAGATACACAAAAAAACCTTCTACAAAGATACATTTGTGTCTATAAGACCAGTTATCTCAAATAATTTACTTTTGCAAAATGCATAAATGATCATAAATTGACCAAACAAAAGGGAAACTAACGTAGAAGCAGAATATATTATACAAGCGAACAAAATAGGAACAGAACAATGAAGTAGGAATCGGAGCAAAGTTATTTTTTTAGAAGAACGTTCTTATAAAAGGGAACATATTATACTGTAAAGTTAAAACTGTGAGCACAACCGTGTTCCGCAGTTTCCAGTTAGTTCCTCAAAGAAGTTTCTTTCTTGTGATCGGGAATTATTTCTAAAGTGAAATCAAGGCCCTGTGGAAACGGTCGTTCGTTTGAATGTAAGTTTTCTTAAAGATATCAATTATAAGAAAAGCGTTTCAATAACCAGAAACATTAAATTGCCCGTCGATCTACAAACGCGAAATCGTTATTTCAACCAGATTTAAAGATGGTAGGAAACGAAGTCTAAGAATTTAACGTTCCACTCACGAACCTGACCATAAAGTAACGAACATTTAGAAACATTATCGGATTGTTTTGAGTGGCATCAGTGGTGGAAATATCTTTGAACATACAACCGGACAAGTGAATACCGTTTATTTGAACTTTAGAGGCATGAGTCATGGAAATCCAAATGCGTGTTGGTACTTCAACATTGCTACAGAAATTGCAATGCGAGCGTGTATTGTTGAACAGATTGACGAGCACGTTTCGCAAGTTTCGCTTAGTTTATATGTAAAGGGCAATGAAAAGAGTAGACCAATTTGAGTATATCTCAATAGTGTGCGTGTTTATATAGATAAAACGTTTACTCATTTACTTGTGCTGTAGATCAAGGTTTTGAATACTGGTCTGTGAAATGTGAACTACCCAAGACTCCACGAACTAATTTAATACATGGATTTTACAGTACATGATTAAGGGGCGGGGTAGGGTTTAATAATGCCTTTAAATAAATATGAATTGCTTTTAGGCTGTAGTCGTTAACAAAATAAAAGTAATTTTACTAAATCATATTTTTCAATTATTAATCATAAATTTATCACAGCCATAGCTAGCTTAAGTCGATCGTCAGTTGACAATTCGAACAAACAAGTTATTCATCTTAAAAGTGCTAATTTCCTATAATATGGTAACTGATTTCTGCCATTTTGTATTTTCGCCGCGAAATACGACAACACGCCTTGTTGCCGTGCGAAAATCGGTTTTAGTTATCCGCCCTATTTTCACTTTGGCGTATTTCCGTCTTTTGGTGGACATACGCAAAATTATATTAAGAAAAATCATGTCGCTTCATTTCAGAGATGTTTCCTTGCAATGAACTTTCGTTTACTCTGTGTAATAGGGGCTAAATCACTTTCGAATTGGCTACCGGAAGGCGAGAAATACGACCATACGCAATGTGGCGAGGCGGGAATGCCTGAATACGATAGTGGCGGTGCAAACGTTCGAAAAAAAAAAAAACACGTAGCGAAGCAAAATAGACAGCAAAAAAAAACTGCCAAACGTGAAGACGACATACGCCAGATTATTAGTTCGTATTCTTTCACCCCACATTTTCGTTTTTTTTTATTTTGTGATATTTTCTTATAGTCCCGCAAACTGCTGTATTTTGTATTGTGGTGATTTTGTATTATCGTTGCGAAAATACAAAATGGCAGAAATTAGTCACCATATATATATAAATTGATAGTCACACAAATGCTATGCTACTGTAATTATAATTGGAACCGCCATTTCTCATGATATTGCCGTGTGTTTTAAATGTCACCGTCCTGTTGAGGAGCTTCTGTGTGAACGAGTCGTTCAATTAGATGCACTAATTGCGGATGCAGCTCCTGTCACCACATCCGGTTTGCTCGAGACCGCAATCAGTGCCAATAAATCGATACTGACTATAGATGTGCTACTGGCGATATCTATATTAACGTCGGTCATGTATATTACTAGCATGAAATTGACCAATTTGATTATTCCTCTAAACAACTGTTAACGAGTCTAACTGCAAACATATAAACACGACAAATCAACAGGTCTGTTATAACAAAAGAAGAAAACCTTAGAACGCATCGTATCTTTATGAGAATGTCATTTAAAAATACTGCTTTATTGATCGAGCTGATTTTGAGTTCCGTGTATTATTTGTAATATTATTAGCACCAACATATATTATCAATATATATAATACAATACTGGATGATGGTGGTCTAATGGTATTGGTACCCCTCCTCACTCATGAGGATATGGATTCGACGTACACTAGTGGTAATTTCTCATGGCCTCTCAAAATGGAGACCAAAACTGGTTTCTACCCCGGACTCGGGAGTGATTCTAGTATAAGCATCATCTTTTGTCACGATCAAGCTTATAATAGTATAATCTGAAAACTAGCATAACCAAACTACATTATGTACATTCATCAGACAAAACCTGATATACTCATGTTACCGAATATGTATATACAACGGAAAGAACAACAACATTAATCTACATAAAACGTTGCTACCATTGTAAGTTAGTTGAAACCTTGACATTAAGAATGTCTGAAATAAAGGATAATTCCACATGACATACTCCGAATGCGATTTGTATCCAGTCGAATATCGTTCTTTCGTGTTTCGTTCAACATCATTAAAACCACATTAACTGAATTGTTAAACATGTCAGACCTGAATAGATATTTTCAGGAGAATGTAACATTGTTATCTTTATTCTTAAGGTTACATAACAGAATTATGTAATACTGTTATCTTTATTCTTAAGGTGACGAAATAATTTAACAGAGAACAAGAGAATCCACGAATAGTCCTGTTTCTTCTAGATAATACGGTTCGGAGCATTGAACTTTACTAAAACAAGCTCAGTTCCGTTTTCAAAAGCATGTAATACGTATATCAAAATCAAATAAAGATATTGTTAGAATTTTTTTTTACCTTGATAAGGCACCCCAGTTTAACATGCTGAATCTTGAATCTTTAGAATCGAAGATATCTGATAAGGATTTATGTGCTATAGGCCATTCGAAAACGTCCGTATTAGTTCCTAAACGTTTTGTAAATCAGATTCTAGCAATAAACATGTCTTGGTAAAAGCCATCACACTTTCAGGGAAAAAGTACTAGGTTTGTAATTTGTTCACATACTAATGACATCATTATACAGCTGCAAGGAATGAAATAGAAAATTAGAGTGTTATCCATGCAATTAAATACCTTAAAACAAATAATTCAATCGGAGATTGTGATTGCGTTCTCGGGAAGCATTCTATTTTTTTTGTACTTTACACTGTAGTTATTCTATACTTGATAACATTGTTTTATTTCATTTTCTCATAAATTCTGATATTCCGCCGTGTTCTATGATTGCAATTCATTTGATGTCGCCTCCGATGCTTAAATATTTGATTGTATTCATTTTATACAAACGTTTCGGACTTGTTTGGCGTTAATGGCTTAGAGATCCGATATGTGTTTTCACTGCCTTTTCCAAAGCGGTTAGCCAAATATTTATTGAAAACGATACGATAGTTTGTGATTGTTGTCTTTTACCGTTGTCTCTCGTTTTTACTCCTTAAGTTTTAAAAGCTCTAAGTTTTGTTTTCCTTTCGCAGTTCTTGTTTTCAATATTTTAAAATGTGTTATGATTTCTGTGTTGAACCTGTCTCGATCTGTAAACAGCATTACCGCTTTGCTGACCACCTACTGAAGTTGTTCAAGCTATTTGTTTGAAGAATGCTGTGCCAAATGCACAAAGTGCCTTTTTCCACAGAGTGATCTACTTCCTTCACCAACCGAGTCAATTCTTTAACCAAAATATGTAATCGTTAGATGACATAAAGAAACATTTAAATATCTAAGAATGGGCGGAGTAAGCGTACCGAACAAGCCCTTCTTAAACATTGAAATTTAATTTCATGTCAACTTTCTGTCTTTTATTATAAAAATCGTAGCCTGAATCAAATGAAATGTTTCTTGAAAAAGGTTCTTTTTAATCAGCAAAACAGCATTGTTTTTGTCAAAAGCCTTAACGCATGAATGTTGGCAACATTTTAATGAAATATAGTACAAGCCTTTTGCTGAAAACAAGTTTTTAACATCAATTATTAACGTAACATCAATTATTAACGAAGAGTAAATAAAAACAAGCGTTCTGTTATTTAAACCCTTGACATGTTAGCATGGTAAACATAAAATTGAAAGAAATATATACGCTATGGGGAAAGCATTCATTCTGGTAAAGTTGACGTTATAGTAATGTTCAAATATCTAGTGGTTCCCCGCCGAACCGATGGTATAATGCGGGAGATATTGTTTTGGTGTTGACCGTCCGTCCGTCCTTCCGTCTGTCCGTCCGTCCGTTGTTTTCCTTCTGGAACAATATCTTCGTATGGATTGGTTAGAGAATGTTCAAACTTGGTCATGTGGGATCAAAAACTAGGTCACAAGGTCACATTTCGGCAAATCCTTATTTGGTCAGCCATTCATCAAATGTAATCAGAATGTTAAACTCTTAAACAATATACAGCTGGCATACATTTGATCTCATAAATATTAAGTCTGGAACCATGTCATAGTCATAATGAATAGTCAGATTATGTTCGAACTCGAACTAAATTTTAGCTGGGTGGAATATTATAACATTTAAGTGGGTCACACTGGTCAAAAACTACATTTAATCAAACCAAGGGAACATACAAGTGGCAATATATCGGATTTAGTATTTATAAAACTTATACAGAATATTTTTCTTGATAATATCATTGACTAAAAAAAATATTTGAAATTGGGTCACAGAAGTCAAACTCATTAGCATAAATCCTGCCCGGAATCTACTTTTGCTAAAATTGTTCAGACTTTCATCAAACTGTGATCATTATGTAGTCAAGCTATATATAAATACATGGCACCCTGGAAGATCGGCCATTGCGGATAATTGCTGGAGAAACAACGTTCACACATGTCTGCCATCAACGTCGATGATAAAATTGATAAACGGAATTTTAGAAAAATGCCACCTCTACTGAAAATGACAGCGAGTTGCTTAACCGCGTATTGGTATTTTAGTGAGTGAAACGATTACATGACTTGGAAGCTGTCGAAAAAAAACGCCAAAACATTCCGTCTTTTTTATACTGTAAAAACAATTGTGCTCTGTTTTTAAACGGGGAACTCGGCTAAGTCAGCGACATGATTATTGCGTATATGACTTTAAAATAATGTAAAAGGCTGTATGATGTCTCATACTAGCTCGCATTAACAATTAAAGGCTTATTTTGAGGAAATGCTGTATTTGCCGATTTTGGGACCATCTGGTGTCTAGTCCCTTTATGACTCAAATAATGCTATTTATGTTCACTGTAATTGCTGAATTGTAGTTTTCCTGTCTCTCGTTCAACAAACTTGACGACAATTCCAATGTTTTTATCTAAAATAACGTAATAGCAAGTCTGTGAAGACGAAGGAATTCGATATGAGAAGCCTTAAATAACCAGAAGTGCTTACAAATTTGAATTTACGTTATGAGATACACAAAGAAACCTCTTATAGATATATTTTTTTGCATTTTAAAGCAGTTATCTGAAATAACGTACTTTTGCAGATAGAATAAATGATTATCAATTGACCGAACAAAAGGGACACTAACGCAGAAGGAGGATTCGGAACCAAGTGTACCTATTCAATATGTTTTATACAAGCGAACATAATCGAAAAAGAATCTAGAAGTAGGAAAGTTCTAAAAAAAGGAAACAATAAACATATTATACTGTTAAGTTTAAACTGTGAGCACAACCGTGTTCTGTGTTCCGAAATAGCAGGAATCGAAGCCAAGGAGCCAAGAAAAGACCTAACAAAACATGAACATTTATTTTACAGTAATGACAAAACTATGCGCACAACCGTGTTTCGCAGTTTCTATTCAGTTCCTCAAAGGGTGTTCTTCCTTATGATCGGAACAGATCAGCCCTATATCTGTACGAGTTAAAGGTCGTTTATCTGAATTTTAGATTTTTAAAGATAGCAATTATAACAAAGGCGTTTCAATAACCAAAAGCCTTGAAATGGCGCATCCATTTACAAAAGATGTTGCGATGTTGTGGTATTTCAACCACTGGCAGATTTAAAATTGTAAGTAATAAACGGAGTCTTAGAACTTAACGTTCCACTCACAAACCCTTACCACATAGGTAATAAATGATTACCTATTATTAAGGACCACACTCTCGAGTTAAATCGTGCCAACGAGAGTGATCAATATAATGTTGTAAAACTTGTTTCAATATCGTTGTAAAATAAATGTTAAAATTATGTGGTCGTAATATCTAAAAAGATACAATCGGAATTTTTTTTATCCCGTTTCCTTGAAATAAAACGGGATTAACTGAGTTAACTAGTTAGAAGACATGACATTCAAAATATGTATCGGTACCTCAACATTTGTGCGGATCTCGCAATGTGAACGTGCCTTATTTGAACGGATTGATGACCACGTTTCGCACGTTTATTTACGTTTGTATGCAAAGAGTAATGATAAGAGAATATCAATTTGAGTGTATTTCAAAATTATGCTAGTTATTAACATTGATAGGTAAATTGATAAAACGCTTGCTCGTTGACTTGTGGTGTAGAACAAAGATTTGGAAATTGGTATCCGAAATGTGAAATATCCAAGACTCCACAAACTAGTTACATGGATTTTAGAAAACGTGATTAGGGGGCGGGGAAGCGTTAAATAATGCCTTGAAACAACTTTCTTTATATATAATTATGAATAAGAATAGCCATTGCCAGCTTAAGGAAATCATCGGACCATCCTAACAAACATATTCTCCATCTCCGATATATTGTGAGTGATTCCTACCATTTTGTATTTTCACCGCGAAAAACGCCAAAAACGCTTTGTGGCTTGGCAAAATAACGTAAAAATTATCCGCCCTATTTTCACCTCGCCACATAATTTGGCGTTTTGGCTGGCTTGTGGGCAGGCGAAAAATTATATTAAAAAATGTGAAATAAAATCGAAAAACAGCTATGTGTAAAGTGGATATACGCCGGATTAATATTTCGATTTTGAACCCGCTTTTGCGTATTTTCGTCTTGTTTTTTTTTCGAAATTCAAGTCCGTCACTTGGTACATTTCGCCTTGTGGTGTTTTTGTATTATCGGTGAGAAAAATAATAGGGCAGAAATTAGTCAACATATACGATGTATTGAATGTCGCACAACTGTAATGTTACTGTGATTATAATTGCAACCGACATTTCATGATATTGCCGTGTGTTTTAAATGTCGCCACTCCTGTTGAGGAGCTTCCGTGGGAACCAGTGGTTTAATTAGATGCGCTGATTGCGGATGCAGCTCCTGTCACCACATCCGGTTCGCTCGAGACCGCCATCAGTGTCAATTAATCAATACTGACCCGGTTGAATATAGATGCGCTAGATCAAGAGATATACACATACATATATTTTAATACATTTCAGGATTAGAGTGGTATAGGTGCCTGACCCTCACCCACGAGGCTGTGGGTTCGATCTTCACAAGGCCTAATTTCTCATGGTCTCTCTAAAGAACTGGTTTCTACCCAGGACTCAAAAGTAGTTCTTGTAAACTATAATGATCAGCTTTCGTCACAATCAAGCTTAGAATTTATTATCTAAACAAAAACATAACTAAACTACATGATGTATATTCATCAGGCAAAACCTGTTATACGCATGTAACGAATACGTATATAAAATGGAGAATACATCATAAATCTACATAAAAAGTTACTACCATTGTGAAGTAGTAGGAACGCCGACATTAGGATGTCTGTGATATAAAGGATAATTCCACATGACATACTCCGAATGCTAGTTGTATCCCTGTCGTTCTTTCGTGTTTCGGTCAAAATCATTTAAGCCACATTCACTGATTTGTATAACATGTCAGACCTGAATAGTTTTTTCAGCAGAATGTAACATTGTTATTTTTATTCTTAAAGCTGCACTCTCACAGATTGAACGTTTTGACAACTTTTTATATGTTTTTCTTCGAACGAGCCAATTTTTGCGAAAATCCATGAGAACGAGTTATATAAGAGTGCTGACAAGAAATTAGATCGTAGATTTTTATATTTTAGTTCAAAATTGATGTTGTATACATTTTTCCTAAACCGTTAGTAACGGTTTAAGCCATAAAACATTAATTTTTGAACGGAAATATGAAAATCTACTATCTGATTTTTTGTCAGCAATCTTATATCACTGGTTTGCAGATATATATTCTTTCCAAGACAAAAACTAAAACAAGTTGTAAAAATGGTATATCTGTGAGAGTGCAGCTTTAAGGTAAATAAAACAATTTAACAAGGAACTCGATACACCACGATTTGTCCAGTCTTCTGGATAATACGGTTTGGAGCATTGAAATTTTCTTCAAACAACTTAGTTTCGTTTTAAAAGCATAAGTTACACATATCAAACTCAAATAATCAATACTGCATTGGTCAGGCGCCATAGTTCAAATTCTGCAAATCTAATCTGTAACATCTAAGAATTCTGTAAAAAGGTTGATGGATACTATATATAGGCCATTCATTAACGTATGCAGTAGTTCATTTACGTTTTGTGAAACGGATGCTAGCAATAATACATATCTTGGTAAAAGCTATCACACTTTCAGGGGAAAAAATGTACTTGTGCTTCATTGAATGAGCGTAATGCAGTTGAACCCCGTTGGCTCGAACTCGCTTGGCTCGAATTATTCGAGGCTCGAGGTATTTTCGCCGGTCCCTGAGAGTTCGAGCCATCGGGGTTCGATTGTAGTTCAAATTACAAGTTCTTGAATGAAGCCCCTAATCTACATATACGTTGTCATGTACAGCTTTTAAATGCAGACGAATGATAAATTGCGTTGTAGAAAACACGTTTGTGTTCATAGTAGAGTGTTTTGCATGCCAGTGAACATATTCCATACTAACATTACTCATAAGCCCATTGCTACCAGGTTGTTATTTAATTATTGGAATTAATGGGGATGCAAGTAATCCGGACATGGCCTATGATTTAATGGTAATGATCGTCAAACAATTATCTACGCTATCGCCCTTACGATTTAAAAAAAAGCTTACTTACGAAATTTGAGTTTGACACATTTGAAATTTATGACAGATAGATGACGTATATTTGATCCTAAAACATTGCGTACATTGTCTAAGATTCAATCATCATTTCTTTAAGCAGCAAGCTAGTTTGTTATGCTCCTAAATGTCCATTACTCTCAACTGTGTGTAGAATATTCTATCTGCCTTGAGCAGAAAAGTTTTTAAGATCAATACCCAGAGGCGTCTAATTTACGTCATGCTCACGTGTTTGGATTAGCAATTGAGTGTTCCGGCTCAACCCTTTCCTGATAGTTAACGACAAAAAGACGGTTGATTTGATTTGTTTTAAAATTATCAGATTGTTTGAACTGGGAACGATGATTAGAATCTCACTCCCAGGTTTCACCACTGTTCTCTCATTTAGAAAGGATATTCATTTTTTCTTCTAATGTTAATTCATTAAAAGGTTTCAATGTCATGTCATTGTATTTTTTTTTCATTTACCTTTCATTGCATATATATACACAAGAGTCAACACAAACACACCAGAAATGCAAATGCTATCATTTAAATGCAAGAATTGAGAACGCTGCTAAATAGATCACCAACGAAAGAAGCTCAACGGGCACTTCTGGTTAAGCTAAACCTAAAGGAATGTCACGCCTGATACCATATTCACATACACTGTTAATAATATAACCAAGCAGCCGTTAATAATGCTCCCATACTGTTCCGTGCGCAACGTTCACAAATAATTATACTTCAGATCAATTTACAGGAGCTTCATATTAATTGACTTTCTTCCATTGGTTCATACTTGGATTTTGCAAGTGAGCTAGAATTTGCAGAAATATCCTTTTGACTGGTAAAAATGACTCAACACGAGACAATATTTCCAAATGGCAACATATCACAAATTCAAATAAAAAAATATTGTATTCCTAGGCAATACGAAAGACCGTCTTTTACGTATTATAAAGTCACTGGATTTATCGGCGAAACTATTCTCCCGTGAGAAGGTAAACTACTGAAATTATGTTTTGAGACTCTTTAGGGAATATGTTTTACTATGGCAATGTCATTTAAAAAGACATTTTTATAGCCCCCTTTATTCCATCGTATTAAAACTTATGATACGTTCTGCAAAACACATCATTTTGTCTGGAAACGGCATCTAATAGAACTACAACGATATTAAGGACTTACCATCTTTAACAGACTGTTATAACGTCATTGAAAAATATGAGCATGTAGATCGCGTTACGTGCATTCCATGTCATCACGGTGCCTCGTCCAAATGACCATTCGACCATACGAAATGAAAATGAAGTTTATTGCAAGAAATCAACCTATACAAATCGCAAAAGACAAATATATACTGTTTAAACTCTACTTCAATAGTTTAAAAAACACAATGACTGTCAAATAGTTTTCCTTCTTTTCCGAAAGTGTTGCTATTTTTTACTACTTTTTAGTATCGTCCCATTTATTAATACTTTAAGGAAAAACATGGTCGAGTCACAATTGCCGCTTAAACTATACAAAAAATGCAGTTTTGCTTCCGTTAATTTACTACAGAAAATTGAACATGAACATTCGACCAGAAAAACTCGTTCAATTGTTATTGCCGATGCTCAGGAAATGAAAGTTATTCAATTTTCGAATAAACAACTCAAGATATTTTAAACTAATTCCTACAAACAATGAAGCTGGGCTGTGAGTTGTAATATATTATATTCAGAACAAAATGGATCTCATTTCAATCTAAGTAAAATGACAATTTGATTGCTGCGTTAAATAGAAGCGATTTACGAGCCATTAGCGACGGTTCTAACGAACATAATTAAGTTAGTAGGACAGTCTCAGCTATCGCATGGTGTTATATTACTTAAAAGCGGTATAAACTTTCGTTTCTTGGCGGAACGGTTATGACATTGGTCGCTTAGAGTAGTATGACAATGTTTTACACACATATTAATATTTCTATCCACAAACCAGCACCATTACAACCAAAACGCCTTTTAAAATAACTACCATTAATAAACATATCGTTTACCACATACATTTTCCAAATTATTGTATACACTTTTTTTATCTTACAATGGAAAGCACAAGAGTTGAACACAACTTTTGGTAAATCCCGGTGGATGAAGTTTTCTTTTAGTCAAATTTCCGAATACTGGTATATCTAACCAATATTTACCTATTGTGGTTTCTAAATGAGTGAAGATGGACTAATTTAGAATGGCGATCGACAGAAAATACATAACGAACCGACAAAAAGACTAATGATAGCCTTTAACAACATTCGTTGTTTATGTGAGCATTACATGCTATCATGCAATGTTTAATGAATACGTATATATTTTGGAAACAGACATAAATCATCAAATAACTTCAGAACCATGATGCAATAGGAAGAACACCGTCTGTGAAATTAAGGAACATACCACAATTCATGATACACTCAAAATGCAAGTTGTAACCCGGCGAGTGTCTAGCTTTTGCTTTCACGCCATATTCAAGAATTGTTGAAAATGTCAGGCATGTATAGAGTCTTTACGGGAACATGTTATGATGTTATCTCTATTCTTTAAAGTAACGAAACAGATACACAGAAAACTCGAGAAACAATGACAGGTCCTTTTGCTTCTTCACAGAATGGAAACATTTTACTATTCATTTTGTGTTGTACTAATAAATGGGACGGTACTAAAAATATTATAATCATGTTACACTAATTAAAATTGGCATAGTTCATATTTCCAAATGGCAACACATCACACATTCAAATAATAAAATATTGTATTCCTAGGCAATACGAAGGACCGTCTTTAACGTATGATAAAGTCACTGGATTTATCGGCGAAACTATTCTCCTGTGAGAAGGTAAACTACTGAAATTATGTTTTGAGACTCTTTAGGGAATATGTTTTACTATGGCAATGTCATACAAAAAGACATTTTTATAGCCCCCTTTATTCCATCGTATTAAAACTTATGATACGTTCTGCAAAACACATCATTTTGTCTGGAAACGGCATCTAATAGAACTACAACGATGTTAAGGACTTACCATCTTTAACAGACTGTTATAACGTCATTGAAAAATATGAGCATGTAGATCGCGTTAAGTGCATTCCATGTCATCACGTTGCCTCGTCCAAATGACCATTCGACCATACGATATGAAAATGAAGTTTATTGCAAGAAATCAACCTATACAAATCGCAAAAGACAAATATATACTGTTTAAACTCTACTTCAATAGTTTAAAAAACACAATGACTGTCAAATAGTTTTCCTTCTTTTCCGAAAGTGTTGCTATTTTTTACTACTTTTTAGTATCGTCCCATTTATTAATACTTTAAGGAAAAACATGGTCGAGTCACAATTGCCGCTTAAACTATACAAAAAATGCAGTTTTGCTTCCGTTAATTTACTACAGAAAATTGAACATGAACATTCGACCAGAAAAACTCGTTCAATTGTTATTGCCGATGCTCAGGAAATGAAAGTTATTCAATTTTCGAATAAACAACTCAAGATATTTTAAACTAATTCCTACAAACAATGAAGCTGGGCTGTGAGTTGTAATATATTATATTCAGAACAAAATGGATCTCATTTCAATCTAAGTAAAATGACAATTTGATTGCTGCGTTAAATAGAAGCGATTTACGAGCCATTAGCGACGGTTCTAACGAACATAATTAAGTTAGTAGGACAGTCTCAGCTATCGCATGGTGTTATATTACTTAAAAGCGGTATAAACTTTCGTTTCTTGGCGGAACGGTTATGACATTGGTCGCTTAGAGTAGTATGACAATGTTTTACACACATATTAATATTTCTATCCACAAACCAGCACCATTACAACCAAAACGCCTTTTAAAATAACTACCATTAATAAACATATCGTTTACCACATACATTTTCCAAATTATTGTATACACTTTTTTTATCTTACAATGGAAAGCACAAGAGTTGAACACAACTTTTGGTAAATCCCGGTGGATGAAGTTTTCTTTTAGTCAAATTTCCGAATACTGGTATATCTAACCAATATTTACCTATTGTGGTTTCTAAATGAGTGAAGATGGACTAATTTAGAATGGCGATCGACAGAAAATACATAACGAACCGACAAAAAGACTAATGATAGCCTTTAACAACATTCGTTGTTTATGTGAGCATTACATGCTATCATGCAATGTTTAATGAATACGTATATATTTTGGAAACAGACATAAATCATCAAATAACTTCAGAACCATGATGCAATAGGAAGAACACCGTCTGTGAAATTAAGGAACATACCACAATTCATGATACACTCAAAATGCAAGTTGTAACCCGGCGAGTGTCTAGCTTTTGCTTTCACGCCATATTCAAGAATTGTTGAAAATGTCAGGCATGTATAGAGTCTTTACGGGAACATGTTATGATGTTATCTCTATTCTTTAAAGTAACGAAACAGATACACAGAAAACTCGAGAAACAATGACAGGTCCTTTTGCTTCTTCACAGAATGGAAACATTTTACTATTCATTTTGTGTTGTACTAATAAATGGGACGGTACTAAAAATATTATAATCATGTTACACTAATTAAAATTGGCATAGTTCATATTTCCAAATGGCAACACATCACACATTCAAATAATAAAATATTGTATTCCTAGGCAATACGAAGGACCGTCTTTAACGTATGATAAAGTCACTGGATTTATCGGCGAAACTATTCTCCTGTGAGAAGGTAAACTACTGAAATTATGTTTTGAGACTCTTTAGGGAATATGTTTTACTATGGCAATGTCATACAAAAAGACATTTTTATAGCCCCCTTTATTCCATCGTATTAAAACTTATGATACGTTCTGCAAAACACATCATTTTGTCTGGAAACGGCATCTAATAGAACTACAACGATGTTAAGGACTTACCATCTTTAACAGACTGTTATAACGTCATTGAAAAATATGAGCATGTAGATCGCGTTAAGTGCATTCCATGTCATCACGTTGCCTCGTCCAAATGACCATTCGACCATACGATATGAAAATGAAGTTTATTGCAAGAAATCAACCTATACAAATCGCAAAAGACAAATATATACTGTTTAAACTCTACTTCAATAGTTTAAAAAACACAATGACTGTCAAATAGTTTTCCTTCTTTTCCGAAAGTGTTGCTATTTTTTACTACTTTTTAGTATCGTCCCATTTATTAATACTTTAAGGAAAAACATGGTCGAGTCACAATTGCCGCTTAAACTATACAAAAAATGCAGTTTTGCTTCCGTTAATTTACTACAGAAAATTGAACATGAACATTCGACCAGAAAAACTCGTTCAATTGTTATTGCCGATGCTCAGGAAATGAAAGTTATCCAGTTTTCGAATAAACAACTCAAGATATTTTAAACTAATTCCTACAAACAATGAAGCTGGGCTGTGAGTTGTAATATATTATATTCAGAACAAAATGGATCTCATTTCAATCTAAGTAAAATGACAATTTGATTGCTGCGTTAAATAGAAGCGATTTACGAGCCATTAGCGACGGTTCTAACGAACAGAATTAAGTTAGTAGGACAGTCTCAGCTATCGCATGGTGTTATATTACTTTAAAGCGGTATAAACTTTCGTTTCTTGGCGGAACGGTTATGACATTGGTCGCTTAGAGTAGTATGAACATGTTTTACACACATATTAATATTTCTATCCACAAACCAGCACCTTTACAACCAAAACGCCTTTTAAAATAACTACCATTAATAAACATATCGTTTACCACATACATTTTCCAAATTATTGTATACACTTTTTTATCTTACAATGGAAAGCACAAGAGTTGAACACAACTTTTGGTAAATCCCGGCGGATGAAGTTTTGTTTTAGTCAAATTTCCGAATACTGGTATATCTAACCAATATTTACCTATTGTGGTTTCTAAATGAGTGAAGATGGACTAATTTAGAATGGCGATCGACTGAAAATACATAACGAACCGACAAAAAGACTAATGATAGCCTTTAACAACATTCGTTGTTTATGTGAGCATTACATGCTATCATGCAATGTTTAATGAATACGTATATATTTTGGAAACAGACATAAATCATCAAATAACTTCAGAACCATGATGCAATAGGAAGAACACCGTCTGTAAAATTAAGGAACATACCACAATTCATGATACACTCAAAATGCAAGTTGTAACCCGGCGAGTGTCTAGCTTTTGCTTTCACGCCATATTCAAGAATTGTTGAAAATGTCAGGCATGTATAGAGTCTTTACGGGAACATGTTATGATGTTATCTCTATTCTTTAAAGTAACGAAACAGATACACAGAAAACTCGAGAAACAATGACAGGTCCTTTTGCTTCTTCACAGAATGGAAACATTTTACTATTCATTTTGTGTAGTACTAATAAATGGGACGGTACTAAAAATATTATAATCATGTAACACTAATTAAAATTGGCATAGTTCATATTTCCAAATGGCAACACATCACACATTCAAATAATAAAATATTGTATTCCTAGGCAATACGAAGGACCGTCTTTAACGTATTATAAAGTCACTGGATTTATCGGCGAAACTATTCTCCTGTGAGAAGGTAAACTACTGAAATTATGTTTTGAGACTCTTTAGGGAATATGTTTTACTATGGCAATGTAATTTAAAAAGACATTTTTATAGCCCCCTTTATTCCATCGTATTAAAACTTATGATACGTTCTGCAAAACACATCATTTTGTCTGGAAACGGCATCTAATAGAACTACAACGATGTTAAGGACTTACCATCTTTAACAGACTGTTATAACGTCATTGAAAAATATGAGCATGTAGATCGCGTTACGTGCATTCCATGTCATCACGGTGCCTCGTCCAAATGACCATTCGACCATACGAAATGAAAATGAAGTTTATTGCAAGAAATCAACCGATACAAATCGCAAAAGACAAATATGTACTGTATAAACTCTACTTCAATAGTTTAAAAAACACAATGACTGTCAAATAGTTTTCCTTCTTTTCCGAAAGTGTTGCTATTTTTTACTACCTTTTAGTATCGTCCCATTTATTAATACTTAAAGGAAAAAACATGGTCGAGTCACAATTGCCGCTTAAACTATACAAAAAATGCAGTTTTGCTTCCGTTAATTGACTACAGAAAATTGAACATGAACATTCGACCAGAAAAACTCGTTCAATTGTTATTGCCGATTCTCAGGAAATGAAAGTTATCCAGTTTTCGAATAAACAACTCAAGATATTTTAAACTAATTCCTACAAACAATGAAGCTGGGCTGTGAGTTGTAATATATTATATTCAGAACAAAATGGATCTCATTTCAATCTAAGTAAAATGACAATTTGATTGCTGCGTTAAATAGAAGCGATTTACGAGCCATTAGCGACGGTTCTAACGAACAGAATTAAGTTAGTAGGACAGTCTCAGCTATCGCATGGTGTTATATTACTTAAAAGCGGTATAAACTTTCGTTTCTTGGCGGAACGGTTATGACATTGGTCGCTTAGAGTAGTATGACAATGTTTTACACACATATTAATATTTCTATCCACCAAACCAGCACCATTACAACCAAAACGCCTTTTAAAATAACTACCATTAATAAACATATCGTTTACCATGTACATTTTCCAAATTTTTGTATACACTTTTTTATCTTACAATGGAAAGCACAAGAGTTGAACAGAACTTTTGGTAAATCCAGGGCGGATGAGAATTTCTGCTAGTCAAATTTTCGAATACTGGTATATGTGACCATAATGTAGTTGTTGTGGTTTCTAAATGAGTGAAGATGGTCTAATTTTGAACGACGATCGACTGAGAATACTTAACGAACCGACAAAAAAGACTAATGATAGCCTTTAACAACATTCGTTGATTATGTGAGCATTACATGCTATCATGCAATTTTTAATGAATACGTATTCATTATGGAAACAGACATAAATCATCAAATAACTTCAGTACCATCATGAAATAGGAAGAACAGTGAAAGACCGTTTGTGAAATTAAGGATACATGCCACAATTCATGATACACTCCAAATGCAAGTTGTAACCCGGCGAGTGTCTGGCTTTCGTGTTTAAGCGATGTTCAATGAATTGTTGAAAATGTCAGACATGAATAAAAGTCTTTTTGGGAACATAAAAGCTGTTATGTTTATTCTTAAAGTGACGAATAAGATAAACAAAAAACTCGACAAACAATGACAGGTCCCTTTGCTTCTTGACAGAACAGAAACATTTAACTATTCATTAATCAGCAAGTCGGTTTCCTCCAGGTAATCCGGTTTCCCGAACAAAACATGACCACACTCTCCATTTCCATAAAAGCATAAAAAATAAAAATCAAATAAAGATTTTATAAGAAACAATTCTGCATTGGTAGAGCAACCACACAGCTGTTCAACATCCAGTGATTTTTTCAATACTTTTTATCTGCCCGATTGCGTTGAACTCGAATCTGAAGAATCTGACATTTCTAAAGAAGCTTAAGGGTGTCACAGACTATTAACTTACGTCCGTATATGAGTATCTCTAAGACACTTTGTTAAACGGATGCAAGCACTTTCGTAATATGTATTAAGTTTGTATCTTGTTCACATACTGAATTACAGAGTATCTCCTACGGAGGAAGAAAATGAGAGTGTTATATAAAACTGTAAAGGAAATTCATAGTCCATAATGAAGTTTTTCAAGCTATTTATGGAAAATCATGCTGTGCGAAAGCGTACCTGAGTTATTTAATGGGGTTAACCTCTCAGTGAACTGTTTTTACTTCACCGACCCTGTTAATCCGTAAAATATAATACGTATTGATAACGGCGTTCCAATTTTTGCGATATCGGAGTAAATTGGCACTTTTTGTGTCTTCCTTAGTGTCTGTGTTCCAGTTGTAATGCGTGTCTCGTTCAGTGTATGCTGTCTTGTTGCGTTACGAGTCCTGTGACTTTATCTGTTAACTGTCTCTTTCAGTACGTGTTTCTTTCAGTGTCCATTGCCTTGTAGCGTTTCATGTTTCTTACAGTGTCAGTTGTCATGTGGCAGCATAACATGTTTCTTTCAGTGTCAATTGTCGTGTGGCAGCATTACATGTTTCTTTCAGTGTCAATTGTCGTGTGGCAGCATTACATGTTTCTTTCAGTATCAATTGTCGTGTGGCAGTATTACATGTTTCTTTCAGTATCAATCGTCGTGTGGCAGCATTACATGTTTCTTTCAGTATCAATCGTCGTGTGGCAGCATTACATGTTTCTTTCAGTGTCAATCGTCATGTGGCAGCATTACATGTTTCTTTCAGTATCAATCGTCGTGTGGCAGCATTACATGTTTCTTTCAGTGTCAATTGTCGTGTGGCAGCATTACATGTTTCTTTCAGTGTCAATTGTCGTGTGGCAGCATTACATGTTTCTTTCAGTGTCAATTGTCGTGTGGCAGCATTACATGTTTCTTTCAGTGTCAATTGTCGTGTGGCAGCATTACATGTTTCTTTCAGTGTCAATTGTCGTGTGGCAGCATTACATGTTTCTTTCAGTATCAATCGTCGTGTGGCAGCATTACATGTTTCTTTCAGTGTCAATCGTCATGTGGCAGCATTACGTGTTTCTTTCAGTGTCAATTGTTGTATGGCGGCGTTTTGTGTTTCTTTCAGTGTCAATCGTCGTGTTGCAGCATTACGTGTTTCTTTCAATGTCAATTGTTGTATGGCGGCGTTTTGTGTTTCTTTCAGTGTCAATCGCCGTGTTGCAGCATTACGTGTTTCTTTCAGTGTCAATCGGTGAGTGGCAGGATTACGTGTTTCTTTCAGTGTCAATTGTCGTGTGGCAGCATTACGTGTTTCTTTCAGTGTCAATTATCGTGTGGCAGCATTACGTGTTTTTTCAGTGTCAATCGTCGTGTGGCAGCATTACGTGTTTCTTTCAGTGTCAATCGTCGTGTGGCAGCATTAGGTGTTTCTTTCAGTGTCAATCGTCGTGTGGCAGCATTACGTGTTTCTTTCAGTGTCAATCGTCGTGTGGCAGCATTAGGTGTTTCTTTCAGTGTCAATTTTTGGTTGGCCGCATTACGTGTTTCTTTCAGTGTCAGTTGTCGTGTGGCAGCATTACGTGTTTCTTACAGTGTCAATTACCGTGTGGCAGCATTACGTGTTTCTTTCAGTGTCAATTGTCTTGTAGCGGCGTTTCGTGTTTCTTTCAGTGTCGATTGTCTTGTAGCGGCTTTTCGTGTTTCTTTCAGTGTCGATTGTCTTGTTGCGTCTTTTCGTGTTTCTTTCAGTGTCGATTGTCTTGTAGAGGCGTTACGTGTTTCTTTCAGTGTCAAATGTCTTGTAGCGGCGTTTCGTGTTTCTTTCAGTGTCAATTGTCTTGTAGCGGCGTTTCGTGTTTCTTTCAGTGTCAAATGTCTTGTAGCGGCTTTTCGTGTTTCTTTCAGTGTCGATTGTCTTGTTGCGTCTTTTCGTGTTTCTTTCAGTGTCGATTGTCTTGTAGAGGCGTTACGTGTTTCTTTCAGTGTCAAATGTCTTGTAGCGGCGTTTCGTGTTTCTTTCAGTGTCAATTGTCTTGTAGCGGCGTTACGTGTTTCTTTCAGTGTCGATTGTCTTGTAGCGGCGTTACGTGTTTCTTTCAGTGTCGATTGTCTTGTAGCGGCGTTACGTGTTTCTTTCAGTGTCGATTGTCTTGTAGCGGCGTTACGTGTTTCTTTCAGTGTCGATTGTCTTGTAGCGGCGTTTCGTGTTTCTTTCAGTGTCGATTGTCTTGTAGCGGCGTTTCGTGTTTCTTTCAGTGTCAATTGTCTTGTAGCGGCGTTTCGTGTTTCTTTCAGTGTCAAATGTCTTGTAGCGGCGTTTCGTGTTTCTTTCAGTGTCAAATGTCTTGTAGCGGCGTTTCGTGTTTCTTTCAGTGTCGATTGTCTTGTAGCGGCGTTTCGTGTTTCTTTCAGTGTCGATTGTCTTGTAGCGGCGTTTCGTGTTTCTTTCAGTGTCGCTTGTCTTGTAGCGTCTTTTCGTGTTTCTTTCAGTGTCAAATGTCTTGTAGCGGCGTTTCGTGTTTCTTTCAGTGTCGATTGTCTTGTAGAGGCGTTTCGTGTTTCTTTCAGTGTCAATTGTCTTGTAGCGGCGTTTCGTGTTTCTTTCAGTGTCAATTGTCTTGTAGCGGCATTTCGTGTTTCTTTCAGTGTCGATTGTCTTGTAGCGGCGTTTCGTGTTTCTTTCAGTGTCGATTGTCTTGTAGCGGCGTTTCGTGTTTTTTTAAGTGTCGATTGTCTTGTAGCGTCTTTTCGTGTTTCTTTCAGTGTCGATTGTCTTGTAGCGGCGTTACGTGTTTCTTTCAGTGTCGATTGTCTTGTAGCGGCGTTACGTGTTTCTTTCAGTGTCGATTGTCTTGTAGCGGCGTTACGTGTTTCTTTCAGTGTCGATTGTCTTGTAGCGGCGTTTCGTGTTTCTTTCAGTGTCGATTGTCTTGTAGCGGCGTTTCGTGTTTCTTTCAGTGTCGATTGTATTGTAGCGGCTTTTCGTGTTTCTTTCAGTGTCCATTGTCTTGTAGCGGCTTTTCGTGTTTCTTTCAGTGTCCATTGTCTTGTAGCGGCGTTTCGTGTTTCTTTCAGTGTCGATTGTCTTGTAGCGGCGTTTCGTGTTTCTTTCAGTGTCGCTTGTCTTGTAGCGTCTTTTCGTGTTTCTTTCAGTGTCGATTGTCTTGTAGCGGCGTTTCGTGTTTCTTTCAGTGTCAAATGTCTTGTAGCGGCGTTTCGTGTTTCTTTCAGTGTCGATTGTCTTGTAGAGGCGTTTCGTGTTTCTTTCAGTGTCAATTGTCTTGTAGCGGCGTTTCGTGTTTCTTTCAGTGTCAATTGTCTTGTAGCGGCATTTCGTGTTTCTTTCAGTGTCAAATGTCTTGTAGCGGCGTTTCGTGTTTCTTTCAGTGTCGATTGTCTTGTAGCGGCGTTTCGTGTTTTTTTAAGTGTCGATTGTCTTGTAGCGTCTTTTCGTGTTTCTTTCAGTGTCGATTGTCTTGTAGCGGCGTTACGTGTTTCTTTCAGTGTCGATTGTCTTGTAGCGGCGTTACGTGTTTCTTTCAGTGTCGATTGTCTTGTAGCGGCGTTACGTGTTTCTTTCAGTGTCGATTGTCTTGTAGCGGCGTTTCGTGTTTCTTTCAGTGTCGATTGTCTTGTAGCGGCGTTTCGTGTTTCTTTCAGTGTCGATTGTCTTGTAGCGGCTTTTCGTGTTTCTTTCAGTGTCCATTGTCTTGTAGCGGCGTTTCGTGTTTCTTTCAGTGTCGATTGTCTTGTAGCGGCGTTACGTGTTTCTTTCAGTGTCAATTGTCTGGTAGCGGCGTTTCGTGTTTCTTTCAGTGTCGCTTGTCTTGTAGCGTCTTTTCGTGTTTCTTTCAGTGTCGATTGTCTTGTAGCGGCGTTTCGTGTTTCTTTCAGTGTCAAATGTCTTGTAGCGGCGTTTCGTGTTTCTTTCAGTGTCGATTGTCTTGTAGAGGCGTTTCGTGTTTCTTTCAGTGTCAATTGTCTTGTAGCGGCGTTTCGTGTTTCTTTCAGTGTCAATTGTCTTGTAGCGGCATTTCGTGTTTCTTTCAGTGTCAAATGTCTTGTAGCGGCGTTTCGTGTTTCTTTCAGTGTCGATTGTCTTGTAGCGGCGTTTCGTGTTTTTTTAAGTGTCGATTGTCTTGTAGCGTCTTTTCGTGTTTCTTTCAGTGTCGATTGTCTTGTAGCGGCGTTACGTGTTTCTTTCAGTGTCGATTGTCTTGTAGCGGCGTTACGTGTTTCTTTCAGTGTCGATTGTCTTGTAGCGGCGTTACGTGTTTCTTTCAGTGTCGATTGTCTTGTAGCGGCGTTTCGTGTTTCTTTCAGTGTCGATTGTCTTGTAGCGGCGTTTCGTGTTTCTTTCAGTGTCGATTGTCTTGTAGCGGCTTTTCGTGTTTCTTTCAGTGTCCATTGTCTTGTAGCGGCTTTTCGTGTTTCTTTCAGTGTCGATTGTCTTGTAGCGGCGTTACGTGTTTCTTTCAGTGTCAATTGTCTGGTAGCGGCGTTTCGTGTTTTTTTCAGTGTCAAATGTCTTGTAGCGGCGTTTCGTGTTTCTTTCAGTGTCAATTGTCTTGTAGCGGCGTTTCGTGTTTCTTTCAGTGTCAATTGTCTTGTAGCGGCGTTTCGTGTTTCTTTCAGTGTCATTTGTCTCGTAGCGGCGTAGCGGCGTTTCGTGTTATTTTCAGTGTCAATTGTCTTGTAGCGGCGTTGCGTGTTTCTTTTAGTGACAAATGTCTTGTTGTGGCGTTGTGTGTTTCTTTCAGTGGCAATTGTCTCGTTTCGTGTTTCTTTCAGTGTCAATTGTCTTGTAGCGGCTTTTCGTGTTTCTTTCAGTGTCATTTGTCTTGTAGCGGCGTTACGTGTTTTTTTCAGTGTCAATTGTACTATGGCGTTAGGTGTATCATTTAATATATCCCTATGCAGTGCTCCACATTGTTCATAAATCTCAGGAATAGTAATGGTCATATTTTTCCTCTTTAAATAATATTATTATGATAGGGATAAATGAAAATACATGTTGCTGTTATATTCAAAGGGCTCTGAATTAATGGATATTGTAAGCCTTCACAAATCATTGTTATTGCTTTATGACCGAACATAAATGAGAGTGATAAAGTGGTGTCAAAATTACACATATGATAATTGAAATAAGGCCAACATCTCTTGAATATTGATTATGGTTGTCAAGATTTAACTAACTAACTTAAGAAATTTGAATTCGAAACAATGGAACAAGACGACGAATAGATGACATACATGCATCCATAGAAGTCCACACAAAGCTTCATGTAACAGATTGATTTCATAAACGTGGCATGAAGTACATGTGTTTCCATTCATTATTCAATATTAAATGCTTCAAGCAGCACACAAGTGTATGATGTTCCAAAATGTCATTTTCTCGCAATTGCTGTAGTTAATTTTATCTGCATTGAGCAGAAATGTCTTAAAGATCAATACACAGAAACTTTAAATAAGAATTTACGTCAAGCTTACATATTTGGATTGGCAATGAAGTGCCACTGATCTATTATTTCCTGACACTTTTACGACCTAAGGACATTTAAAAAATAAGAAAGATATATCTGTTTGACCAAGTTCCTGTCACTGAGAAGAGATATTGAAGTTTATTTTTAAATGTATGTCTCAAACGTCTGGAATTTAAAAACAAGGCAAACTCATTTCATTCGCTTTATCTTACACGTAGATAAGATGTGACGTTCTTATTGTATTACCGACAGCGATTTCGACGTCGAAAGGGTTTTCATAATTTGGCTTTGAATATTTAGCGAAGAGTTATTTTCCTTATTTTATACGACGTAAGAAATATACGATATTTTTTATACAAAATTAATGTATATTGTCAATACCCTTCCTGTTACAATTAGCACTCAGTTGCAGACTTTAATAAAATTAAAATCGCAATTAAAGATTATTTAAAATGTAAATATAAGGGCAGCTAGTGCGTTTCATGAAATTTGCTTGCTTGCCCTCCTGTGTTTATAGAGCACGAACACACAAAAAAGTGCGATAAATCCTTCATAATATTATTTATTACGCTTTCTTTTGTAAATTTTGAATACTTTCTGCAAAATCAAACTTATAAAACTAAATAATATTTATGAAATCAAAATGTTGAAACAAACAAAGTTTCTCTTCATTTTCGACATTTTAAGTAAACACACTGAAGAATGAGTACTATATTTCACAGTAAGGGTTTATTTTTTTTGTCGTCCCAGCAATTAAGTCGGCAGGCTAGGCTTGGCCTAGCGCTGATTTATTGTCTTAGAGTTCAGCACAAAATGCCCAGCGAATGGATTTATATAAGCAAGTCCTAAATAGTTCATTGCATAAAACAGATTAATGACTAAATGGAAAATTGGTAGTTTTTCTCGTATTTAAACAGACATTTGCAATCTGCCTACAGGACTTTTCAGAGTTATCCTAAATGATAAAATGTTAATCTGTCCGGGGTCCCTTTGGTGGAGGCAACATGAATACTAGTCGACAATAACCAAAAGGCCTTATATAATTCAAGATAAACACTGGTTTTCAAAATTCGAGATCTAACTTTAATTGGTACGCAACTAGGAAACTCGGTTGTGGTTTTAATATCAATCGAAAAGACACAGATCATAAACGAAATACATATTTTTATATTCTTAGCATACACAATTTGTCAAAAGTAATTAAAAAAATTGGCGTTGTTTAAGAAGTAAATACGAAGGGAAAACTAATAGAAATTATCAACTAAATTTACATATTTTTAAGTTGATTAAAGCTATCAGAATCAGTTAGTACTCATAAAAGATAAAGAACTAATGTTAGTCTATGATAACATGTTTTGGATATCTTTGTCTAACTGTTTTGAAATTGTATGTCTCGTCTTTTTTCAGAATAGAATAACATTTTGTAAGTTGTGACTTGATTAAGTCAGATCGTTCTATGACTTTGTTGTTCACTTTTTAACTTTTATCAATCCTTTATTTCATTGTCCCATCTGTAAGAAACAGTAATTTAAGTGGAATTATATCTATAAAAAGGCTAATTGTGTAATAGAGTGCGCAATCCCTTCCAAAGAGAAGACATGTTACTCAACGCTCTATCATTCCAAAGGAAATAATTCCAAACGAAAACACATCACAAATTAACATTATGTTATGGATTGGATATTTCTAGGCAACATGTGCACGACGGACCATGTTTTAAAGTATTATACAATTTAATAGATTTTCCTTAAAAAGGTTCTTCTGTCAAAATGAATAACACTGCTATAAGATTTTGAGTCTTTTAATGGAATACGTTCAAGTTTGTCAAAGTTACTTTACCGGACAATTTATGTCCCGTTTTCGTTTTGCCATTTTAAGATTTATTATACGTTCTACAGGAACATCCTTTTGTCTGAAAACCACTTACTGAAAAATGATTTCATTAATGTAACGTTCCTTTGTCAGATTTTTTCCTGAGGCCAATGAATATATGTCGTAAAGTGCAGTCAATGCCGCTCGTCCACTCGATGTTTCATTATAATTCTGCTTCGTAGATATTTGCCCCTTTCTTTTGTAGAGATATTTTTACGTGACAACTCATAAAAAGTTATATACACCGGCAAAAAAGGAGTTTTTGGGGTAAAAAAACGCGTGTAAACAAGGACTTGCGTCAATTCGTTGTATGCTATACTAGTGATGAAACGATTATCGAGTACAATCGATAAATCGTCGCTAACAATGCTACGTCGGCGACAGTCGACAGTGGTTGTCCATAATCGATGTCGCTAATGTGGTAAAAGTCGAGTTAATGTCATTTTTTCTTTCAGGTAAATTCTCGTTGAGTTCATTTTAACAAGGGAGGTCACTGTCTAACACAAATGCGGTGAATGTAAACACTTTTGCTTAAAAACTCTCCCAAAATTACAAATTGGTTATATATTTAATAAAATCTCCTTCTATAACCTGTTTCTATGGTGTAGTGGGTCCGGTCTTTCCTGCAAATACCGGGAATCCCGGCTCGATGCATTCTCTTTTTGAAACCTTTTTTGGTATCGTTTGTAATTACAAGGGTAGTAATGTCAGGGTGGTCCAGATTTCCTGGTTTGTTGTTTGGGGTGAAAAACGTCCTTGATACGGTGAGGATAACCATTGTTATCTTTATGATAAAGCTATATTTTTAGAAACGACCTTGTACACCGAATGAAGAGCAATAAATTATTGCTAATTTACGATGAGACTTGTTCAAGAAGAAAAGCATGACCGTATTAAAACATCTCGTGTAAACAACGCACGTTTGAAATAGGCTCACCGACTCACTCAATGCACTTTATTCTTCAAAATAACGATTTTATACCGTTCTCTTTCGTGTTATTCTCATCTGATACCGTGATATGGTCGATCAAGGTATTGTTATTGTTTTCCGGGGGCAGATCGCAAGTTTTTGGAAAAAGATGAGCACATTTAAGAAAATGCTTACTGGTTCACTCTGGTGATTTTAAGAACCCAGGTTCGTCTCATATCTATGGCACACTTGAAAAAACGATGAAAAGGCGTCGATTGTCTTTCCTTATACATGTAGGTGTACTATTACACGCGGAAGAAGGATCCATCTTTAGCGAGGAAGCCGTGATTCACCCATAATCACGCGGAAGCCGTGATTCACCAACGATAACGAAGAAGCCGTGATTCACTTTAGATAGCGATGAAGCCATAATAAACCTTCTATAACGAGGTAGCCGTGATTCATTTACTGTAACGAGGTGTTTCACCTTAGATACTGCAGAAGACGTGATTCACCTACGATAATGAAAAAGCCGTGTTTCACCTAAAATACTGCAGAAGACGTGATTCACCTAGGATAATGACGTAGCCGTGTTTCACCTAAAATACTGCAGAAGACGTGATTCACCTAGGATAATGACGTAGCCGTGATTCACCTTTAATACTTCAGAAGTCGTGATTCACCTACGATTACGCAGAAGTCGTGAATCACCTAAGATAGCGCGGTAGACGTGCTTCCCCCAAGCCGAGGAAGACGTGATTCACCTACGAAAACGCAGAAACCGTGATTCACCTTCGATAACGCAGAAGCCGTGATTCACCTACGATAACGAAGAAGCCGTGATTCGTCTACGATCACGAGGAAGCCATGATTCATCTACGATTATGAAGAAGCCGCGTTTTACCTACGGTAACGCAGAAGCCGTGAATCCCCTAAAATAGCGCGGTAAACGTGCATCTTCAGACGTGATTCACCTACAATAACGAGAAAGCCGAGGAAGACGTGATTCACCTACAATAGCGCAGAAGCCGTGATTCACCTACGATCACGAGGAAGCCATGATTCATCTACGATTATGAAGAAGCCGCGTTTTACCTACGGTAACGCAGAAGCCGTGAATCACCTAAAATAGCGCGGTAAACGTGCATCTTCAGACGTGATTCACCTTCAATAACGAGAAAGCCGAGGAAGACGTGATTCACCTACGATAGCGCAGAAGCCGCGATTCACCTACGATCACGAGGAAGCCATGATTCACCTACGTTAATGAGGTAGCTATGATTCACCTGCTAAAACGAGGAAGCCGTGCTTCTCCAGGGTTGCCACCAAAGTCTTGCATGGCTATATCATCACGAAATTCAGGCTCAGCGAGCCTGGTAACCTTTTGCAAGCCTGGTAACCTTTTGCAAGGTAGGATTGTATACAGGAATGGCCGGAGTTTTACACAACTAGTTTATGTTAAAGAGACTGCTAGATATGAAATGAAACAAAACTCACAATTTTGCCTTCACATTTCGAATCATAATAAACTTAGCCATTTCTATACAAATATAGTTTCCTTTTCCCTGTTATGATGCATTTTCTGCATTAGGCTAAGCAAAATAATTGTTTAGTTTCTCGGTCACAATATTTCATTTTCATTTCCTTCATGTTTGCCCAAAACTTTATCAACTATTTGCTCAAAACAGTCAATAATAAATAAACGAACATCTTTATACGGTGTTAAAGCTTTTCAAATGGTGCTTTATGCGGGGCACCGTTACGCGACCTAAATGCAGTGATATGTCTGCCTCATACGGTATGCAGCGGCGTGATGCCTCCATGTCGCTCTGTATAGGGCAATGTCTCATAACTCTTCATTTTTCAAGTGTTAATCTATTATTTTCTGTCGGTATACAACGTACAGTAATATTTTCATTAATGGCCATACTTTCGCACCTTTTATGGTGATGGCCAAAGGCGTTACTGTATATCATTGTTGTTATAATAATATACTTATTTATAGAATATTTAATAATAATATAAATAGACTGAATAAGCAATAAACGGAAGTCATAAAATAATACTAAATAGCTAAAATAAGGCAATTTACTCATTCTTGAAGAAATTTCATTCCAGTATAAAGCTTTAAAAATATAATAATATAACATGCAGTGTTTTTTTCGTACAACTGTATGAATTTATACAAATAACATTTCCACGGAAATGTAATATAAATCTGCCATTTAAACCTTCAAGTTTTGTATTATAATAAAATCCCAGGGTTTCAAATCTTAATCTAGGTAAATTTGTACGGGAACTAGCGGTGCTGGTTCTCGACCCGGCTCTCGGAGCCACTGCTCGTACGTGTGGTCGTGCATGGTACGAGATCTGTCTCCTCTCTTCTGTCTTTCCTTTTGGCTCTATGAGCCACCATCGTACATGTGTATGTGGTCGCACATGTTTCGAGATCTATCAAATCTTGATTACTTTCTTATCTTTGCCTGCCTTCCCCACTCTTTATCTTCCCATTACACTACCTCCCCTCTTTTCTTCTTAAATCTCAAAAAACTTTCTTATGTGCTTTCAACCTCTCTACTTCTACTTCTTATCTCCTTCCTCACTTTTCTTCCCCTGCCACTTCATACTTTCGCCCGTGTCTCTCCCAAACCCCGGACAATATCTTTACCACATTCTCTTCTCTTTCTCCTCTCTCTCTCAATTCCCTTCCAACTCATATCTCCCTCTTTATATCCTCTCTCTTCCCCCTTATTCTCCCCTCCATTCTCTTTTCTCAATCTTTTTCCCTCATTCTCTCCTGCCCGTTATCTCCTCTTTTTCTTTCCCCCTCTTTCTCTCCTCTCTTTCTTCCCCTTCTCTTTTCCACCCTCTTTACCTCCTCTTTTCCCCCTCTTTAACACCCTCTTTCCCTCCTCTTTCCTACCTATCTCCTGTTTTTCTACCTTCTCTCTCTCCTCTCTTTCTTTCCCTTCTCTTTTCCACCCTCTTTCCCCTCCTCTTTTCCACCCTTTTTCCCCTTCTCTTTTCCACCCTTTCCCCCCCTCCTCTTTTCCACCCTCTTTCCCTCCTCTCTCCTCCCTATCTCATCTTTTTCTCCCCTCTCTCTCTCTCCTCTCTTTCTTCCCCGTCTCTTTTCCACCCATTCCATCCTCTCTCCTCCCCATTTCCTCTTTTTCTCCCTTTACCCCTTCATGTCTAAGACTGTTTTTCCCTCTTCTCTACCCCTTTTCTATCCATTCTCTTTCTCTCCTCTGTTTCTTTTCCCTGTATAATAATTTATTGTCAATAACACAATTTCAATTAAATAAAGGTAGAGGCGCGGAAAAACATTTTATTTTATACGCACAACTCATGAACTCAAGACCCTTCGAATATTGACAGAATCAAGAATGTCAGATGATGAGTTTTGACAGTCAATAATTTCTAGAGTCTAGAATTTAGTTCATCACAATTACACGGCCTCTCCACCACTTTACGGTGGTGCAAAGATAAAGAGCTGTCGACTTTTCCGTGGTGGAGCTGTGCCCTATGTTTACATGAACAAACGTGATTATGGTTTATATTTCTTTTGATAATTCCATTTAACGGACATATTTCGAAAATCGGAGAATGTGGTACCGTGTAAGAACACTTATACTGTAGGATGGTTACAATTTTGTTTCAATATTGTGCAAAGTGTGGTGCCAGGAGTTTTTCTCCCGAATCGGTCTTGTGCATATTTTGAGATCTGATTGCACAGCAAGTACATTTCGGTGCTTACACACCCCGTAAGAACATTCTCACGCATGCAAACATAACTGGTATGTTAGTACCTATGCCGGAACACAACAAAACTGAAATGCACTTCTTAAAAAGGAAAAATGCACATATTTATAAAAGTGGTGGCGCTGTTGCCCTAGTGTTGGCGCTATCGAGTATGTTTTGTGCTTGAAGTAATATCAAAGGTGGACTCTTAACCTTACTGAAAACTATTTCGAAAACAAACGGCTAGGTGCTTTAATTTTACCATAGAACTGTAAGTAAATATCATGTGTGTCCGGTACGGATAGAAAAATCCGACCCGAGTGCACGCGCGTAAGCCAAGTTACCGTCCACGCAGCGTGACCGAGGGACGGATTTTTCGATCCAGACTGGATTAACATGATTGGTATTTTTTCTTGCATATCAATTTGTGGAAAAAATTACGTAGAAAACACACTTTTGTACATTTTAACAAAAAGTGCCTGAAACGTTGTTTACTGACGTCATAAAGCGCAGTAATTTTAAATAACTATTGAAATGAAATAATGTACTTTTCATAAACCATACAATAAAATATATAAGAAGTGGCGCGTTGTTGCGTATGACATAACTTACATTGGGGTGTAAGATGCATTTTTCCAGCACTGGTCACATGACTGCGACACACGTCCGGTATGCAAGAATACCCCTCTCTTTACTGGACAAACATGATAGATACTTATAGTTCTATGGTTAAAATTAACAGCACCTACCCGTTTGTTTTCGAAATAGTTTTCAGTAACGTTTCGGTAGTTCGCGAAGAGTTTTGTTTCCGCAAGAAGTATGCATAACCCGCAGCATAACAATGAATGATAAACATAGCAACCTTAATATTCATTCCAAAAGCGTTAACTTTTTAAATTACTTCAAGCGCGAAACATACTCGACAGCGCCACCACTAGGGCAACAGCGCCACCACTTTTATAAATATGTACATTTTTCCTTTTTAGTAAATGCTTATCAGTTTTGTTGTGTTCTGGCATAGGTACTATGCATAACAGTTATGCTTGCATGCCTAAGAATGTTCATACGCGGTGTGTAAGCACCGAAGTGTACTTGCTATGCAATCACATGTCAAAATATGCACAAGTCCGATTCGGGAGAAAAGCTCCTGGCAGCAAAGTTTGAATATTGAAACGAAATAGTAACCAGCCTGCAGTAGAAGCGTTCTTACACGGTACCACATTCTCCGATTTTTGAAATATATCCGTTAAATGAAATAATCAAATAAAATATTAACCATACTCACGTTTGTTCATGTAAACATAGGGCACAGCTCCACCACGGAAGTGTCGACAGCTCTTTTTCTTTGCACCACCGTAAAGTGGTGGAGCTGGCGTTTAGAGGCCGTGAATTAATCTTACTTAATAACCGCCATATAGAAATATTATGAACTTTCGATTATTGTCCGATAGTAAATCGAAATGCTTGGTTCGATTCGATTCGATTATCGATAGCAAATATAGTCCGATTTTCAATCACTATGCTTTACCTAAACTAAGCAACTGGAAGTAGACTAAGTTTCAGTAGCACTGCGTCGTTATTCGTTATACAGAAAGTTATGATATTAATATGTTCTGGAAGATATATACTAAAAGCATTTAATGAAAGTCTAACAAACTGATGCTATTGGTCTATATATTGTTTAATTGACCACAAAAAGTAGTATTTGCTCTACTTCATCTCAGTGAACATAACTTTTTATGGTAACAAAACGGTATAAACAGTTCATCAGAAATCAATACATAAATATTATTTATCGATTCTAAAATATAACACTGTGCTGCAGATTGTATATATTTAGCAAAGCGCTGCAAGGTTTGGGTCTTTACAAATAGGTGGGGCTCACCTGGAAATGTTTAGAGTGTACACAGTATGCTCCCTTTTGATTGTTGTCCATTCGTTTCCGTTATTAAGCACGTGATCTCCTATTATATAGAGATTTCATAAATGGACTAGAGACAATACGAACCATCGATAATACGGAATATCGACAATGGTGACCATTAACAGTATGGACAATCGACAATACGGAAAATCGACGATACGGACAATCTACAATAAGAACCATCGACAATACGGACAATCGACAATACGGACCATCGACAATACAGACAATCGACAATACGGACCATCGACAATACCGACCATCGACAATACGGACCATCGACAATACGGCCATCGACAATACGCAATCGACAATACAGGCAATCGACAATACAGACAATCGACAATACGGACAATCGACAATACCGCCATCGACAATACAGACAATCGACAATACGGATCATCGACAATACGGCTTGTGGACATTTACAATAAGGACCATCAAACACGCGGAGCATTGACAGTACGGATTATCGACAATTCGCAAATGATAATACGGGCCATATACAATTTGGATCATGGAATCATTGGATCATCGACGATACGGAACATCGACAATGGTGACCATTAACAGTATGGACAATCGACGATACGGACAATCGACTATACGGACCATCGACAATACGGAATGCGGACATTGACAATAAGGACCATCAAACATAAAAAAACATCGACAATACGGCAAATCGACAATACGGACCATCGACAATACGGACCATCGACAATCCGGACATCGACAATACCGACCATCGACAATACTGACCATCGACAACACGGACATCGACAGAACTGACCATCGAAAGAAAATATAGTCAAGTCAGAATTGCGGTTGAAACTATACAAGCAAAATGTAATTATTGCTTCATCAATAATTTGATGAGTACAGTATATTGAACAAAGAAAATTCTATCAGCAATAATCGTTAAGTTGCTATTGCCCATGCTAAGTTATGAAAGTTCTCCCGCTTTGTTTTAATTAACACTTCATAATATCTTAAAACTATTTATACAAACACGAAATCTAGACCGTGGGTTGAAATATTTCTATTCAGAAAAAGGAGACTATCTCAGTTTAATTTAACTATAATTACAATTTGATTGCTGCGTCAAGAAGAAGCAATTTGCGAGATATTAGCGACACTTTTAACGAACATGATTAAGATAGCAGGCACGTCTATGGAACGCCGGCACTGTCTTTCGTAGTCCAAAAACTTTATTACTGTGTTTGTTTCTTATTACATTATACCAAGTGCTTTACATGGTGTACAAACATAGTTATGTTATGTCAGTTTATCTTTATATGTTGTGGTTTTGTACTGATATTATGACAGTTTTTATTATATTATGCGGATACATCTTTATATCATGTAGACATTTTATTACGTTATGTGCATACTTTATTATATTATGTCCATACTTTATTATATTATGTATTATACCTAAGAAAGGAAACCTTACTGATGTACATAACAACAGAGTACTAGAATCGTTTATGTAATGCTTGTTATGTTCCTATATTAATTCCTTTTGTCCAAATACAAGGTAATTCACAATTTTCACAATAATTTTTAAACAATATCGTACAAGTAAAATTTTCTTTACGTTCAATAATCATTTCCGTAGATGCCGTCACAACTACGTATTCCTATAAAAAGAAGCCCTCTGGTTACTCATGATTTCCCTTTGAAAAGGGTCTAATATATAGAAAAACCTTGTAGTGTGGACTCATTTGTAGCGCTAGGTAACACTTACCTGGTCATCCACTTTAATACCTTGGTAGAATGTATTCTGATGACTGGTACAGCTTGGGCCATTTGAAGCTTAATCCCAAAACTTGTAAGTGTAAATTTCTCAAAAACACTTTCTAACATTTCAGGTATTTTTTGTTTAAATTAAAATGGAATGTTTCTCCATTAAAAATTATTAACATCATGCAATACTGATTAAAATTGGCATAGTTATTTCGTTTATATAGCCCCAAATGAAAGTATCGAGGCTTTCTGCCCAAGAAACGGACTCAAGAATGAATTTATGAGCTTTTGTCAGATTTCGTCAAAATCGAGCAAAAATAAATTTGTCTAAACTAAATATACTCTTATTGTCATCATTTTATATTATATTTTGTTGTTTAAACGAGTTTTGCGCTTGTTTAAAACTTTAGATTTTCATTAGGCTATGTTTATTTAACAATGGATTTGACATGGACCTTATGCTCATTTTATTGATTTTGGCCCGACTGGTGTGTCCAAAAAAGCTCAAGTCTGCTAGCCGGTGGTTGGCCGTTTTGGACATATAATCTCCGGTAGTTTTGTTCTAAAGTACGTCATTTGCGAACTTGCAAATCTATACACAACCCTTGATTTCGCGCAAATTGTTACTCAATTTATGGATTAAAATCAAAGTGAGTGATTACAATTTGAATCATGACTTGAGTAGCTGATACATCATACACAATATACAATTTGAATCATGACTTGAGTAGCTGATACATCATACACAATATACAATTTAAATCATGACTTGAGTAGCTGATACATCATACACAATATACAATTTGAATCATGACTTGAGTAGCTGATACATCATACACAATATACAATTTGAATCATGACTTGAGTAGCTGATACATCATACATAATATACAATTTTTTAAAATCCCTTTCATTGTACACACACAGGAAAATTCATTGATTATAAATTAAATCGTCGCTAGAAATTTTGATACCGGAATACAAAAAAACGTGCTTAAAAAGTATCTCATCCACGTCTAGACCGTGTAACACAAAACGATTCCTTTGAGACGAGTTACAGCTAACTGATTGCCAGAATCACAGCGGTAAAAATGTTAATAATATTCAAGACCTAATAACCTTGGATGGTATCATCATTTTGTCTAATTTCTTAACATTTACAACATCATCATACTCTTAAACTACTCCTATAACTTCTTCATCACTGAACCATCACGAAACATAAAGACGTGCTGTCGATACAAAAACGGCTGATAACGTTTTTAAGCTCTTGAAGAACGTATATTATAAATTAAATAATTACGTATAAGAAAATAATTCAGCTGAAATCAATCGCAGTCTATTACTCTGTTACCAACTTCAAAATAAAATATTCGTTTGAGCGATTCGAAAATACAAAATGGCAAAACTCTACCGAAACAAACATAAAGTGACATTGAATCATCAGAAATTTTACGTGACAATCTTGAAAGTACAAATCCCGAACAACTTGTAGGAGTATATACAAATGAACTATCCACCTTACTCGATAAACATGCCCCACTTCAAACAAAGGCAATATTGTTACGACCTTCTTGTGCTTGGTATACTCAGGAGTTACATGACGCAAAACATCTGCGGCGTAAGTTAGAAAGAAAGTGGCAATCATCTAAACTGACTGTTGACCACGAAATTAACCGAAATCAATGTGCAAAAGTAAATAATATGCTGGTAGAGGCTAAAGCGAATCATTATTTGGATAAGGTAGCAGCTTGTGGTCGAGATCAAAAACAATTGTTTCAAATCACAAAAGATCTACTGAACGGTCCAACTGAGACATCTTTACCTACAAACATAAATACTCATAAATTGCCACAAGAGTTTAGTGACTTTTTGTTAAGAAAATAGAAACCATCAGAGATGAGATAAAATCAAAATTAGTTCTTAACCCAGTCGAATCAGAAACAGAACAATTGAGTGTTGAAAATAGTCTGACTCACTTTGAGACATCATCAGCAGAAGAAGTTAAGAAAATAATCAATAAATCTTCCAATAAATCATGTGAACTGGATCCGATACCAACATGGCTATTAAAATCATGCCTCGATGAACTTTTACCATTTCTTTCGAACATTATCAACATTTCGCTCAGCACAGGAAACGTTCCATCAGAGTTTAAAGGATCTTATGTTCGACCTCTTTTGAAAAACAAACACTAGATCAAAGCATTTAAAAAATTGATAGACCTGTTTCAAATCTATCATTTGTATCAAAGACACTAGAAAAAGAAGTGAGTTCTCGCATTGATGAACACTTGACAGAAAATCAACTTCAAGAAAAACATCAGTCAGCCTATCGTAAATTCCATTCGACAGAAACTGCACTTATCAAAGTCCAAAATGATGTTCTTAAATCCCTTGACCATGGTAATGCAACCATCTTAGTAATGCTAGATCTATCGGCAGCTTTTGACACAATCGATCACAAAACTTTGTTACAAAGACTTGAAATTGTGTTCGGAATCGCTGAAAAAACACTGGAATGGATAACATCATACCTTCAAGATAGAAAACAGACAGTATACATTGATGGGGTGCTGTCAAACCCGGTCACACTGAATTTTAGTGTTCCACAGGGGTCCGTATTAGGACCGAAATATTATACAATGTACACTAAACCCCTTGGTGCCATTTGCAAAGAGCATTGGCTGCATTACCATCTCTACGCCGATGACTCACAGCTGTATTTATCTTTTAAACCATTAGATGGCATTTCTAAGGAAGAAACATTACAACGCATCCAAGCGTGCCTTCGAGACATAATATCATGGATGAATCTAAACATGCTCAAACTTAGCACTGATAAAACAGAAGTCATCATGTTCTCATCTCCTCATAACTCCAAACACATTGAAGATCTATCGGTAACCGTCGGTGACTCGAAAGTTAAACAGTCTGTTAATGTAAAATATTTAGGTGCCATCTTTGATTCAAACATGAACATGGAAGATCACGTTAATTCAGTATGCAGATCATGTTATTTACATCTTAGACAAATAGGCAGAATTCAGAAATATCTGACAATTGATGCATCTAAACAACTTGTGACTTCATTGGTTATCTCGCGCCTAGATTACTGCAATGCACTACTGTATGGAGTTTCTCAAACATTAGTCAACAAACTGCAAATCGTTCAAAATACATCTGCCCGCATCATCACCAGAACCTTGTGGTACGATCATATCACACCTGTACTTAAAGAACTACATTGGCTTCCAGTGCAATACAGAATTCAGTTTAAAATTTTAACGCATACCTACAAAGCTTTAAACGGAAAATCACCAGAATATTTGGAAGAAATGCTATGTGTTTACAAACCACGAAGAAATCTGCGATCTCAAAACAAAGCACTTACTTTAGTGATACCAAAAAGTAAAACTGTAACCTACGGCGACCGACGTTTTGAATATGCAGCTCCGAAACTGTGGAACGACCTACCTTCCGGTGTGAGAGACTCAAGTTCATTATGTTCTTTCAAACATGCACTCAAAACACACTATTTCAAACAGGCGTATGAGTAGCATTTTTACCAGGAATGATCTGTGATTCCCGAAGACTGTGTGACCATTATGTGATTTTAAACATAATTTTACAACTTGTTTTAATTCTAGTACCATGATCTTTTAGTACAGTTACATATCCTATGTAAACTGTTTTAGACTATTGATACAATATATAAATGCAATTTAGATGTCAGGCGTAAATTATATTAATATCATTTTTAAATTTGTTCAAAGTTTCGCTAGACTATTTTTTTATCGTATGATATTGATATTTATTGTTTTTAATTCAGACGACCAGTTAAATACCACATTTCATTTTATTGTGTTTCATATTTTTTAGTATGTTGTACATTTATTGTTCAAAAGCTGTCTAGTATTTTAATGATATTGCTTGTAGTTAGCTATCAGATTATATCGGTGTAAAGCGCCTTTGAACGTGTATATGAAAAGGGCGCTATATAAGTTTGGTAAATAATAATAATAATAATAATACTAATAATAATAATAATAATAATAATAATAATAATAATTATAATAATAATAATAATAATAATAATAATATTTTGTCATACAATATTATGTTGATGGTTTTACAACTGTAATGTTGCTGTAATTATAATTGGAACCGATATTTCCAATTATATCTCTGAGAGTTTTAAATGTCGCCACTCCTGTTGAGGAGCTTCCGTGGAAACAAGTGGATAAATTAGATGCGCTGATTGCGGATGCAGCTCCCGTCCCTACGTCCGGTTTGCTTAAGACCGCCATCAGTGCCAATTAATCAATACTGACCCGGTTGACGTACAGATGTGAAATCTGTATTCATATCGGTCAGGTTTGTAACAAGGATGAAATTGACAACTTAGCTACTTCTCTAAACAACTGTTTACGAATCAAACTGCAAATGCATAAAAAATGAAAAAAAAAATGATCAAAGTGGCAGGAAACGCATCTTATAATAACAAACGTTATAAAATACTGCTTAACTTATCGAACTAATTTTAAGTTCAGTGTATCATTAACATCAACATAAACCATCAACATTTATTTGAATACAGTTCAGGTTGAAATATTGTGAAATAAGAACCCGCCCCTCACCAAAGAAATTTTGAATTCGATTTCCTCAAGAGGCAATTTAAATGTACACGATCACTGAATTCTACACACACAACGGACTCGAAACTGATTCTATAAGCTATCAAATTTCGTCACAATCGAGCTAAACAGGCTATACAATAACTTGAAACATTAACGAACTACATTATGTATATATATTACGCAAAACCTGTGATATTGATGGGAAACAACATAAATCTACGTTGGACACTATTGTAAAATAGTGAGGACACTGACATCAAGATTGTCTGTGAAATAAAAAACAATACCACATGACATATCCGAATGCAATTTGTATGCTGGTGAATGTCGTGTGTTTCCTGTTTCGGTTTATTTCTTTAAAGCCAGATTTAATGAATTGTTTGACATGTTAGATCTCTAAAGACTTTTCTTGAGAAAATGCAATATTAAACATATAACTCAAGAAAACAGTACTTTATCTAACTGAGAACATGGTTTGCGACCTTGAACTTTTCTTTACTCAGCTCAGTTCCGTATATTCAAGCAAGTTATACATCAAAACCAAATACAGATTTTTAACAAACTGCCTTCGTAAGGTGCCCAAGCGACAGTTCAATATCCGCTAATTTCTTTAGAATTTTGACATGCTTGACGACGCTGAAACTGGCATTTTTATTGAGGTTCCTCAAGAATCTAATGAACATTATAGGCCAATAATTAACTTCCGTAGTATTTCTTGTACGTTTTTAAGCCGGATACACGCACTAATAAAGATGTGTGTATAAAGAACCACACTTTCAGGATATTGAAGTTCTTTCACATACTAAAGTAATTTTGCTTTTATACAGCTGCAAGCAAGGAAGAAGAAATTGCGAGTGTAATGTATAACTGTATAATCATAACGTTAACCCAAAAATAACATAATTTTAGGCTAATTACGTGATTGGTGGTTTGGGGAAGCACTCCAATTTAGAGTATTTTAGACTGCTGTTATTTTATACTTGATATCATTATTTTCTTGTTTTTATTTTCTTTTAACCAATGACAAAAATGTCTTTATGAAAATATCAAATTCTAGCTGAGGTGTACTATGACTGCATTACATTTAATTTCCGCTTTCAATAGGCTTATATGTTTGATATGGTCGTTTTATAAATAATGGGACTTGTACAGGGTTTATCACTCCGTGATTCCCAATGACCTTTCTCTGCCTGTACCAAAGAAGTTATCCCAACAATTAATTGAATTTTATATGACATTTATTTGTTTGGTTTTGTTGTCTTGGTGTCTTGCACCGTTGAAATTCTCTAGCATTGAAGCCTTATGTGGGCTGATTTGCGTCGTTTCCTTATGCAGTTCATGATTTCTGTATTTAAAAATATACTGGGTACACATTTATTTATAACACAAACTATTTGCTGTGCCTGTTCTTGTACTTTTCATTTTGTTACAAATGAAGTTGTCTTGAATGAAACCTCAAGCCACACAGTAGTGGTCCGTTATATGTCTTAAGACATCTTCCAAGTTGGTCAAGGGTACCTACTCTTTGTCATATACAGCTTTAAATAAGGATGAAGGATTCATAACTTTGTAGGACTATACGTTAATGTTCTTGGAGGTCTTTATCATGCCAATGAACTTAATCCATACAAAAAATACTCATAACCCCATCGCTACCAAACCATTAGTGAATAACTGGAATTGATGAAGAGGTTGCGAGCCAACCGGATATGGCCACAGGAACAACATCCACAATAATGGCATCAAATTGATTCCGTCATTGTCATGTACAGCCTTGAGCAAATGAACGAACACCGAGATTTAATGTCAAATGTTGTTTCCAATTATAATCATAATATATTCAATGTGATAATTATAAAACTTTAACAGGCAATATGATGGTTTCAAATGTTAAAAACAGTAAATTAGTATATTTCTATAACAGAACAAGTGTATAAGACATCTGTGTATTCATAACTCATGGTGCAGCTACATATGCAACATTAGATAGTCGTGGAAGCATTGCTCAAAATAGCTCTTTTATCTTAGTAATCGACGTCTCATCGCCATGCTCTTTTCTTTCTTGCCACAACAAGGATCGGGGAAGAAAAGAAGATACATTGTGAAATACGAAATGTTTCAATCTTTCAAGGGCACACAACTTTGGACCACATGGTTATTTTTGGTTTAAACAAAACATGACTGTGTGTCCCAATATATAATTTAGAGTGATAAAGTTGTGTCAAGGCATTTAGGATAAGAGCAACAATCTTGGTTTGTCAAAAGAATATTTGCTCTATATTGCGCTAAAGATTAATTAAACTCACTTCAAAAAGTCCAGTTTGATACATTTATAAATAATGACGGATACATCATAACATTCAACAAAAGAAACTCGCATACAGTACACGTATTTACATACATGTTTTTGATTAAATCATCGATGCTTCCAGCAGCAAGCAAGTTTATGTTGCTCCTAAATGCCCGTTCCTCTCAAATTGTCTTTAGTATATTTCATCTGCATTGAGCAATGTAAGCTTCATGATGTAAGATCATGGCACTTTTATTGCAGATCAACTGACGTTTATATTGTATAGCTTCAGGGTAATATGACGTTTATGCCTATTTCTATATGAAATTCCATTTCGATCTGCGCGACGTCATTAAACAAATGGTAAACAACGTTATTAATATCGATATTTTATATAAACGTAGTCGATACACATTTCTTTACAATAAATACTCAAATTAAGTTTAACTTAATTTTAATGAATTAAAATGTGAATATCAGGGTAGCGCGTTTCATAAAATTAAATTGTGTGCGTTCATGCATTCATAAAGCTTTGACAAACGAACCTCTTTTGATAAATTTTGAATTCGTACTTCTAACTCACAAAATATAAACTTGATATACATATATAAAATATTGAAAAAAAGCCCACACCATCTTTTCATTATAAATATTAATTAAGATGATTTGCCATGTATTTGACAATAACACCAGGCTGTTATATAGTTCATGACAAAAATCGAATTAATTTAAAATTTCCGAAATCTAAAACTTACAATTTTCTAAATTTGAAAAAAACAAAACATGGACAGGGACTACTGCGTCCACAATGTTCTCCTGGTTTTAATGGACTTTCCGGATTGAACGAACATTGAACCCCCCGATATATATTATGGGTGAATGTCGATTTCCAATAAACACACCAGTAAATTTGACATTTCCAAAGCAGTCAAAACGACAAGTAAACTGCAATATCAGAATGCTTTAGATACTATTTGCCCAAACCAAAGCACAATAAAAGTAAGGAATTTTAAAAGACATGAGAACTAACAAACACTTTTTTAAAACCTTAAATAACAGAAATGACGCTTTTCAGTTCTTTAGATACTCTCATAAAACGTTTGTTGTATGTGAGCACGTGATCCAAATCACAAAAAAGGACCAAAGAAATTTGTTTGTCGTTTAAATGAAAAACACCTTAAATCCTTTGAAGACGACGAGGGTTTGTCGTAAATCGTTAAGATAGGGAACATTGCAAACGACGGCAAGGAAACCGGACCAAACATTTTTCCATTTTTTTGGATGACAGCAACATAGATTATATACATGGAACAATGACAGGTGTTTGCTACGTTTATTCGATGAGAACATTATATTCAGTCCTTATTTGATGAACACAATTTTTTAATCTGAATTGCTCGATATTATACGATCTCAAAAGAACATTGAAAAAGCATTTCTGGTAAGGCTAAACCTAATGGACATTTCAAGCACTGTCAATGACAGACACCAAGCAGCCGTAAAAAATGCTCCTAAACGTCAACTTTCGCACAACCCCACTCTTATGTGAGCAACCTTAACAAATAAATCCTTCAGATCAATTTGCATACCAGTAGATTCAATTCAAATGGCTTCTTTTATCGATACATTTCTTGGTTTTGCAATGGAGCCAAACTCTGCACAAATATCCCTTCGACAGAGAAAATATGTAATTCAACAATTTATTATTCCACTGATAATAATTCCAAATGGCAACGCATCACAAATTCTCATCATAAAATATAGTGTTCCCACGAAATACCGTCTTAAACGTATTATAAGTCACTAAGAAACGTATCTCTTGTGAGAAGTTATAACACTGATATTAGGTTTTGAGACGCTTTGGGGAATACGTCAAACTATGTGAATATCACCCTACTAGACATTTTTATACCCCCTCTCCCGTTTATTCAGTCACATGAAGATTTATTATACGTTCTAAACCACACACCATTTTTTTCTGAAAATCGCTTAATGTAGAACAATTTCAACGCTGTCAAGGACATCACATCTTTATCCAATTCTTATAAAGCTAATGAAAAAAAACAAGTAGCTGGCGTTAAGTGCAATCCATGTCTACCGGGTTCTTCGTCATTATGTCCATAAAATAGTATGATGGTAGGCTTGGTAGACTTCCGTTCCTTTCATATTGTTTGACTGGTCGAGAGGATATTACGTGACAAACCATGATAGTGATATACACAGACAAAAAGGAATGTTTTGGTAAACAAAACCGCGCGTGTAAAAGGATGTGCGTCATTTCGTTGAACTCTATAATAAGACTAAGCGACCAGAAGTAAAACTAACGTCAGTACAATAGCGTTGTTGTATACTATAAATAAACTTATGATGTTAAGATTTTCCGAAGACTTATACTAAAAAACGTTTAAGGAAAGACTTACAGACTGATGGTATAAATGAATATACGGGTTTAGGACCCAAAGAAAAGTGATGTTTGCTCACCTCCATGACAGTGAATAAATATCTATAAGGTAACGAAACGTGATGAGTAATGCTTGAGCAATGTCAAACAAAAGCACTCAAAACAACATAAGCGTTGAGACTGAATACTCTAAAGCCTTACATCACTTTTGGATTTTAGCAATAAATGGACAGTCTCATCAAAAATAGTCTATATTTATGCAAAAAGCTACAGAAACATGCTCAGTAGTAAACATAAACCTGGTTTAGTAGCACTGGGCAAACGCCCTGCATACATTCTATTTATATAAAAAATAGGTATGTTTATCAAGAATTGTTAGGTACCATCTTGGAACGGTCAGTAAAATGTAAATTTACTGGGAAGTCAATACTTTATTAGCAAACAATTTAAGAGGAACTTTATCTTGGCTTGTCGTAAAAAAACAGAGAATACCGTGTTGCTTTCTGGCTAGGAAATGGATTCGATAGAAATGTTGTAAGCTTCGTCACAATCGAGCGAAAAGGAATTTGTTGAATCAACTAAATACACTGTTGAAAACGTTGTAAATCATCATTTTATAGGATAACTTATTGTTAAACGAGTTTTGCGCTTGTTCATTATTTTAGATGTATATGCAACTACATGTCTGTCTAATTGACAATGGATCTGACATGGAATTGTGCTTGCGTTCCTGGCCAGACTATTGTGTCCTGTGTGTTATTAAGTTTATTTAAACTCCAACACGGGGAAAGCCAATTAAGCAATTGCTCCGACAATATTGTCAGTCATAGAAGTGTTTTAAGACAAACTGCACAGACATAATGTAACCCTGGTTAGAGCTTCCCAGGATATATAACGTGCACAAAGGTATAGCACTGTCACTGGGGATCCCCATTTTACGTCCCTACCGGAAGACGATTAGTATTTGTTTAACTGGTGCGAATGTGAATCGAACATACGACCCCTGGATTGACAGTCAAGTGTGTTACCACTAAACCAGGGATCTACCACTCTAGTGTGACAAAAACACCATTCGGTGTATAAACTTAAACCTAAGTATTGCACGAAATTAACCGATAGGCCAGCCGGTGATATGCCGTTATGCCCACAGTTACTCTCATTGAAGTGTGTTTCTAAAGTACGTCATTGGTGGTAACAAATATGGCAGACTGTCAAATTTATAAACAATCTATAAATTTGCGCAAATTGTGACAAAATCTATGGAATAAAGTGAAAAGTAGTGAACTAAACTTGAATCATGACTATAGCAATACAATATACTATTTTCTTATAAAGCCCTTCAATTTACACATACAGGAATGCACATTGTTTATTAAAAAAGTTGCTTGAATATTTGAAATAGAAATACAAATCACGATGGAAATAACTTATAAACGTCTATTCCGAGTTATATAAAAAAAACGATTCTTTTTACACGAGTTACAGCCACATGGGACCAACTGTCCGAATCAGTGCGGTATATAAATTTACTTATGATTCAAGACTTCATAACCTTGGGTCGAATCAATATTAAACTCTTTGTCTAATTGCTTAACATTTACAATATCACAATATTCTTAACTTCTCTTTCAATCTTTGCATCACTGCACCCACAAAGTAAAGGCGTAAAATGTACAAGACATGCATGCTTGGCTTAAAACGTTTTATGTATTATTTCAATGGGAACATGTCTTGACAAGATGTACAAATCGTGTATTATAATAGTACAATTATTAAATATAAGAGAATATTTCAGGCGAAATAAAATTGTCGTCTATAAAACTATTACCAACTTACAAATGAAATGTTAAACTGCAATACAAGCATCATCCCCCTTTCGGCCACTTATAATTGTCAGATCACTACAGATAACTTTTATTTCAGAATTTATTGTGTGTTTTTATTGTTTTATCCATAAAACATCTGTGTGATGAATTCAGCATATTTTTTTGCCAATAAGACTGCTTGCTTGGTAGAGTCTTTACAAAACACATAAAAAAATCTTTTGACAAATTTAAATTTCCTTTTCCTAATATGATTCAATTTTATTCACTCCAATCATACTTACTCAACGATATAGCTTCCGTATTTTCTCGTTTGTACAATAATAACAAAACCCGTCCACCCCGAACAACACTGAGCGCAAACATTTATAACAAAGCTAGTCGTTAACCATAGGCCTTGAAATAGCCATTCGATTTATCAATATATTTTCTGTAATTTAAATAAAATTTTTGTCGTGATATGTCAAGAATCAACGAAGCCGAAGTATTAAACGTTTCACTCACGCACCTTACCATACAGACGGAGAACATCGTCATCGAACTATGACAAATCGCCTTGAAGCTGCTTGCCGTATTATTGTACCGACTTTGCGTATTTTCACCTTCAGGTGAGCATGAGCATGTTTGGTAAATGCAAATCATGCTCCATTTTCAGACATGTTCCTTGTAATTACGTATTCTCTACTTTGTTTGATAGATGCTTTATCGTTTGCGCATGCCTACTGAAATGCAAAAAAACGACAATACGCATTGTTGGGTGGCAAGAAAACCTATATAATACTAGTTACGAAGCAAGAAAACCTATAAAATACTAGTTACGGAGCAAGAAAACCTATAAAATACTAGTTACGTTGCAAGAAAACCTATATAATACTAGTTACGGAGCAAGAAAACCTATAAAATAGTAGTTACGGAGCAAGAAAACTTATAAAATACTAGTTACGGAGCAAGAAAACCTATATAATACTAGTTACGGAGCAAGAAAACCTATAAAATACTAGTTACGGAGCAAGAAAACCTATATAATACTAGTTACGGTGCAAGAAAACCTAGAAAAATACTAGTTACGGTGCAAGAAAACCTATATAATACTAGACGTGCTAAAATACACCATAAGGCGAAGCAAATACAATACAATAAGATAAAATATGCAAAGAGCGATATTCGCCGTACTATTTCGTAGTTTCGTATGGTCGTATATTTTAATTTAACCTATGCCAACAGATTAATTTGATTTTGTCGTGTGTTCTTTTTATCGCCATGTTAATACAAAATGGAAGAAATCAGCCGTGCAATATTTGAATATTACAAAACTTCAGTGTTACTGTGATTGTAATTGGAACCGACATTTCCAATTATATCGCTGTGAGTTTTAAATGGCCCAACTCTCGTTGAGGAACTTCCGTGGGAACGAATATATCAATTAGATTCACTGATTGCGGATGCAGCTCCTGCCACCATGTCCGGTTGGCTCCCGACCGTAATCAGTGCCAATTAATCAATGCTGACCCGGTTTATATATATTGCGCTCGTGGAGATAGTTTTATAAGCATCCGCCATGCACTTTTCTAGCATGAAATGGACCATTTTGAATGTTGGTCCGAAAACCTGTTTAAGAATTAAAGTGGAAAAAATATTTATATCAAACGTTTCAGAATACTAAATATCAAAATCAGTTCGAGTTCAACCGATCATGGCAAGATTTACCAAACTGTGCCAAGTTAATTGATAAGGTAGGACCTTGTACATTCATGTTAACAAACATCGAATGTATTATGAAAATATTTTACAGATAACGTTGGCTCCATTTTAAACAAGGAAAGAAGACACAAAAAGTATGTCTGTTAAATAAAGGGAAATACGGCATGGCATACTTCAATTAAAAACATGTTGTATTTTCATATTTCAGCCAAACTATGTTAAAGCAACATGAAATGAATTAGTGTCAGACTTGAAAATATTTCTTTCACGAAAATGTAATGTTGTTGTCTTTGTTCTTAAAGTGACGAAACAATTGGACAGAAAACTCGAGAAATCGTGACAGGTCTGACAGGTCTTTTCGCTTCTCAATAATATGGTTTGAAATATTGAACTTTTCATCAATCATCTCAGTTGTTTTCTCATAAGCAATGAATATATCAAAATCAAATGAAATCTTGTTAATCTTGTTAAATGAAATATGCTTTGGTGAGGCACGAAGCAGCTGTTCAGCATCTGGTGATTTCTACTAAATTCTAAGCTGCAAGACAGTGCTGCAATTGAAATATTTAAGATATGATATTTAAGTGCAAACTTATTTATGGATATCATAATTATGTTATTAATTATTTTTCTTAAAGCGGATGTCAGCCCGTATAAATATTTGTGTAAAAGCCATCATTCTTTCAGTAAACAACACATAATGTACGTCTCTTGTTCAAATACTAAAGAAGTATGTTTATACAGCTGCAAACAAGGAAACGAAACTGACAGTGTTATCCCAACACTCGAATACTTTAAAACAAATAACGTTATTTGATTATTTGAGATTGTGAATGGGGTTTCGAGAAGCATTCAAATTATTGTTCCATAAATGTATGGACATGTGTGAGGTTAGGTTTTCAATGCCTGTACCTAAGTGTAACTCCAATAATAAATGAAAACGATAGTTGGTGTTTGTTGTCTAGTTTCTCTAATTATTTCTTGTCTGTAGGCCGTATATTTGGACTGTTTGGAGTTTTTATCTTTTGCAATTTCTGCTTTCAATGTTTAAAAAAGGTTGTGATTTCTGCGTACTGTTTATCTGCTGGGCTTTAAGTAGTTTGTGTTTACACAAACCTATTGCTGTGCTGGTCCAATTATTTTTCATTTTGTTACATTGTCTGTCTTGAATGAAGCCCCTAAGCTACAGATTTAGTGGTTGCCCATTGCATACCTTACTTGATTCTACACGTTTGTCAAGATACAACGTTTTAGACACAAAAAGGATACATTGCCTTGTACCACATGGAATTAATATTCAAAAGAGTCATCGCTTCCAGGTGATTATTTAATAAATGGAATGTATATAGGGTTTGCGCTCCAGTCATTGCCACGTACGGCCTCAAGTGAAGGAAATTAAAAACGACCACTGATATATTATGACAACTGTTGTTTCCAATTATAATCACTGCGCTTTTCATGTGACAATTGTAAAGCTGTCATAACGATGCTTTTTAGTACCGTGAATTATTTATGAAAAATAAGTAATGCTATTTTTGCCAGACGAGTGTATGTAGCTATGTCAACAGCACGTGATAATCACACACTGCTCGAAATTGCTATTATAACTTAGAAACCGAAATCTCAAAATCTGTTTTTATCTTGATAAGATTATAATAAGGACGACAATAAGATACTTTGTTTAATAAGAAACTCAAGGCTACACAACTCTTGGCCGCATGATCCTTTTCGGCTTAAGCAAATGTCCAACAATGCTTTAACCAGCTAGCAAGTTTACGGTACGCCTAAATGTTCGTTACTCTCAAACTGTCTGTAGATTCTGCCATGATAGCAGAAATATCTTTAAGATCAATACCCAGAAGCCCAGAAGCGCTAATTGATTGTATTTACGTCATTCTGACATATTTGGATCGGCAATGGCAGGCTCAACCATTTCATGACATTTAACGACAAAAATTCAGTTGAAGTTTTCTTTCCTTTTATTTTACCAATCTTCTTAAATATGAAGATAATTTAATTTTCGTCCATTTTTTTTATAAAAACGTCTGAATGTACAGACCAAAACAAAATATCATTCCCTTTTTATTTTGTGCAAATAAATTCTGACATTCATATTGTATAGGTCTAATGGGAATATGACGTTAATGCCTAATTTGATATCAAGTTTAGGGCCTATATTCACTAACGTCTTGTGTCTGAGTTTAAGACTCAGAAAAACAAATTCAAAATTATGTTATAAAACTTCTGTGAAAGGAGCAAATATTATAAAACTTTCGTAAAAATGATATATTATAGATATTTTAAACACTTCTTGACCTTAAGTTTCAAACTCAGACTTAAGACGGATTGGACTAATGAATGACCCTGATTCAATTCCATGGTAAACGTCGTTACCAGTATCGGCTATTCTTTAAAGCGAACGTAGTCGATACATCTTCTATAACAATAAATACTCAGCTGCAGAAGATTTAACTTATTTGAAATCGTGATGATCAATTATTCAAAATGTAAATACATGGCTAGCCCAGATCAAGAAATTCTCTCGCGTACCCTCCTGCGTTTATTCATTCACTAAGAACACACAAATGTGATAAATACTTGATCAATGTAGTGTACATACTACTTAGTTTCATATCACACAATTGAAACTTGTTGTGTATGATATTAAAAAAACCAACAACGTGTAAATAAACAGAGATTTTTTTATTATGAATTAAAAAAAAAACACCGTACAGTTCATTAGTTTCAATAGTTTATTAGAGTCTAATCAATACACTTAAGAACAAGATGTTAGATTAGCTGTATAAACAGTATTGCCACTCATTGCATGAGTTATAGGAACTATGGCAATAAAATACGATATATATATATATATATATATATATATACAAATTTAGGACATTCGATATATGTTCAACACACAGTATTGCACATATATATAACGTATATGTCATTTATTTGACAATAACTCGGTGTCTTTATATATTTCAAGATTGAAATCGAATTTAATTTTTACAATCTTTAAAATTAAAATCTCTAAATTTGGGGGAAAAGGGCTATGGTTTAACATTTTTATTGGCATAAGACACAATTCATGGGCGCATTCATACCTTAAATACTTAGGGATAGGGGATATCGGCGAAATAAGTGTCCTTTACCTCTCCAAATGTGGATCCCAGCGCTCTAGGCCCTTGGCCAAACACAAGTCACTTTATAAAGTTATACTGACAGTGATTTTACTCCTGTGCCCTTCACACATTCCCACTGTTCGAATAAAATATCCAATACTTGTATACTTGCCATAAGATAGTCTGTCAGAGCATTCGGAGCTTTGATTTATAATAGAGACCCTTAGGCACAAACAATGGCACAAAAATGGTGGCAGAAGGAAATCTGAAAAAAATAAATGATACATGCATTCTAAGTGTTAAAATACTCACATAAAAAGCTTTTCGTTATACGAAGTGCGCAATCTTTCTCCACAGAGAAGAAATGCTATTTTATCACTCCAAAGAAAATTATTCCAAACGGCAACATATCACAGATTCACATTATATAATGGGATGTTTCTGAGCAACACGAGGAACCGCGTTTTCACGTAGTATAAAGTTAATGGATTGATCCATAAAAAGGTTCTCCTGTCAGAAAGTATAAGATACTGCTATAAGATTTAGAGTCTCTTGAGCGAAATCGATCAAGTTTGTCAATGTACTTTTCCCAGTCATTTAATATTCCCTAATTTATTTGAGTATCTTGAGGGAATTTGTTATTAGGTTGTCAAATGTTACTTTTCCAGACATGTTGTATTCCCAATTTGTTCAGTCATTTTAAGATTCATTATATGTCATGCAGAAACATCAGTTTGTCCGAAAACCGCTTACTGAAGAATGATTTCATAAATGTGACGGACTTTATTCCTTGATCAAATTTCTCATGAGGCCAGCGACATATATCAGCTATAAGTGTAGCTGGCGTGAAGTGTAGACAATGACGCCTCGTAGTCGTTCAAAGGTTCTATGCTTGGTCAATTGTCGCCCCTATCTTTGGTCGAGAAAATGTTACGTAACAAACAATAAATACACAAGCAGAAGGATTTTATTTGTGGTAAACAAAACCGACTATGTAAAGGAACGTGCGTCATTTTATTGTACGCTATTCTTAAACTAAAAATAGAGCTGACGTCAATATCATTATTCAAGCGTTGCTGCTCGTTATAAATAAAGTTATTTCGTTAAGACCTTTTCGAGGGTTAATGCTAAAAGCATTTAATATTAGCTTTACATTCTAATAATATCGGTGTATATTCTGTTTGAGGGACCACAAACAAGTGATATTCTCTCTCCTTTCTCTCAGTGAACATCATTATATGGTAATAGACGACAAAATGGACATTGACAATACAGACAGACCACTAACAATACAGACAGACCACTGACAATACAGACAGACCACTGACAATACAGACAGACCACTGACAATACAGAAATCGACAAACTTGACATCGGCAATACGGATATCGACAATACGGACTATCGACACAACCACATCAATAATACGGATCATCAACAATATGACATCGACAACACGGACCATCGATAATACGGACATCAATGCGTACAATTTGCAATAAGACCCTAGCAGCACTACGCACTTGTTTAAGACGATGAGTAAAACGTGTCTCAAATCTAGTTTAAACAAACGATACACTAATAACTCGCGATGGTTACTTTCGTCCCACCTTAAAGTCAGCTTTGTCAGACCGTATGGTGTCCCTTATTCAAAACACGTCGGTGGATTATTAATCATCACAAAGTCCTGATACACCGTTTCGTGTTGTAAAACGTCAGGAAGACAGAGAAAAACGAATCTAGACTGGTATCCTTCGATTTTTTTTTATTTCAACTTTAAATGCATCGTCTAATAAAAAAATGTCAAGTTAATAATTTATTTGCTAAAACATAACATTACTTTTCATATCGTACGCACAAAAAACAGGATGATAGGAATTAAGATGGTTTATTTAAAATAAATCATAGCCATAGAGGCAGTCTATAAACAGGTATAATATAAAACAATTCTGGTGGGGGGGGGGGGGTAAAACCTGTTATATACCTTTTTCCTAATTTTGAAGCTTCAAATAATTGAATCATCACTTGAGTATCAATAAATGAATTTAATTTATACATTATAGATGATAATCAATTCCGTTATAAATGCCTTTCTTTACGGGAATTATCATTGTTGTTGCATACGATAATTGCTAGAATATTAGGAACAAAAATATATATATGACTGTTATAATAACTAATAATAGTCTAGACTGTGTAACAGAATCCAAGCGAATGCGCGTTGACGTGCTTTCGGCCTGCTATGTTTTGGGAGAATAGTCATGTAATTCCGAATGAAACGGAAATTATGTGAGAATTTCTCAGTTTATCTCAGTATTTCCAGCCCAGAGACCTGAGCATGTTCCAAATGTATATTTATAAACCATTGATATTAATCTGTTCATTTTGTCCACAAGAGGTTGAGGGCATTATTCAGATACATCAATGCATATAGGGAATACATGATACGTGGTTGATTAAATCCAGAGGAATTTTGCGCAAAACTCCTTTCATTGGAGAAACAGACTTTTAACATCAACTTTATTTACATGTAAATGCATTTTGTTTGATGCATTTGAATTAGCGGACAAAGTGAACTAAAAACGACTCATTGTTGAATTGTAAACAAGAATTTACTCAAAATGTGTTTAAATGCTTTAAACTTTCCATTGATACTTTTTTTGTAACGATTGGAACAATATCATGGGACTAATTTTATCAAACGCCTTACAAAAGTCGACATTTAAACAATAAAACCTTTCCTTTTATTTATACATATATTCATATTTTTTTAACAGGATTGTCTTGGACACAGCATACATTATCAATGGCTGAATAACCAGAACGATAGTGATTCATCTATTTTGTTATTAATTTCGGCCCATTCATATAAACATTTATTTATGATACCTGAAAATATCTTATACATAGTAAGATATGGTAAGTGAGATACCACGGTATTTTCCAAGTACATGTTTAGGTCTCGATTTATGTCTAGGCCATATTATACTTTGACCCAATGAAATTGGGAAATCCCCTGATTTAAATATTCTTTTGAACATACCCATTAAGTAAGGTGCAATTCTATCGATATTACTTTCAGATGGAATTCCGTTTACTTCGTATCTTTTCCCTTTAACTAACTTGCGGGTCGCGTGTTCAATCAGAGTGTGTAAAAGGCACTTTTATTGTATTGGAATCAGTATCATTAATATGCATCGTTGACATCTGCCAACCTACCATTTATAAATATTTACGTCAAAGATACGGCACAGGTTCAGTAAAGATGTGCCAAAGTTATTACCTCGCACAATATTTAATTTTCTTCGGACCATATCGAAAGGACTGCCTTCGTAATCTATTTCCCCAAAAATATAATTCAAATTATCTAAAGGTATAAAGTCTTGATAATATTTTGTTCTTGAATTTAAATCTCCGCAGAAAAATATAAATGCATTTGAATATTTAAACATAAGTTATTCCTAATTTGAAAACAAATTCCATGTTTAACTCTCCTACAATTATTATTATAGATATGTGACCCCGCAAGGGAAAAAATCTGTAATAGATAATAATATAACATAATTATTATAACGTCTCATAATACGTGAAATAATATTCAGTTTCTTTTTATGAAAACAACAACACTTAACTCCACTATTTCATGTATTACTCTGATTAAATAGTCGTACACTATCATAACAAATGTATGCTTGCAGAAAATCTTTATCCCGTGTTTCACACATATTGGTAATATCAAATGCATTGAGGAAGAAATTAAATTCAATATAGTCAACAGGTTTACCCAAGCCAGCAATATTCCAACTAACAATGCCTAAATTACTAACCCCCAATAGTATCGTGAGCCTTAAACTAATATATGGAGTTGCTTGGTTGAATATAGAAACAAAAAACATAAAAGTGACTTTTGACAAAATGAAAGCACCTTTAGTTAATTGAATCAAACTTAATTAATTCAAATCAAATCCACATAACGAGAAAGCCTCCGTATATTCTTGTTTGAACAATAATAGAAAAACAAAACGGCTGTCCCATTTAGAAATTACTGCTTGTAAGCGTGAAGTTTTCAACTAAAATATCTTCGTCCATCCTTTACTGCGTTTTACAATTAAAACTCACACAATTAATTTCAGATTTTAATTTTTGATCATGACTACATGATTAACTCAAATCTATGACCCAAAGCAAACACTGAGCGCACACTTGTATCAAAAAGCACGTCGGGGCGTTTAAATTCTACAATGTCTGCTTGATTTGAGAATATTGTCGATGCACACCAAGTATGTTTACAGCAGTTTAAAAGTAACGAATGAAGTCACGACCATTTAGAAACACCATTAACTTGCTATGATGGCATTTGTTACAGACACGGATATGTTTGCGTTCTGTTCAAAATATCTACCAACATACTAACGAAAGTCTGTATGCCGTTTCCTTGAAATTTGATGGTATAAGTCATGGTATATTGGCACCTCAACATTGTTGCAATATTGCAATGTGAATATACCTTGCTGGAATTGATGATCCTGCAAGTTTAGCTTAATGTTCATGCAAAAAATAGCAATAAGTGCATGCACTCATTTGCAGATCAATTTGAGTATATTTCAAATTTTTGCCTGATAATATCGATAGAACGCCTGCTCGCTAACAAGTTCTGTAGATAAAGGTTTTGGTTATTTGTCTCTGAAATTTGAAATACCAAGAAGTCGACAGAGTTCTAGAAAACGTTAATTGGGGGACTTTATTGTTATTCGTAATTTTACAAGAACAACTTTCCTTAACATATAAATAAACAGAGCCATTACCAGTTTTAGTCGATCACGGACCATCCGAAAACAATATTTAAATAAATCCACTGCACATTAAAAAAGGTCATCAAATTTGTACTTTCTTTTTTTCTCCACAAATCCATTTATCTTTAAAAGGATATTCATTAAACACCGATTAAGTTTACGCAAACTAATACGTTTTTTGTGCAAACATATTATGTATTTTAAAAGTGCAAAACGCCTATATATGGTGGCTTCTTCTTTCTGTCATTTTTGCCGTTAAATACCGCCATTCCCCATGCGACTGGGCATTTTTTTTGCAACGCGACTTGGCGTATTTTTGCCTTCAGTTGGGCATGCGCAAATTTCTATAAATACAAATCATGCTGCATTTTCAGACATGCTTCCTTGCAATGGCATTTTCTTTACTTTGTGTTAATTTTTTGCTCAAAATTTTGCTGAATCGTTTGTGCCTGCCTACCGGAAAGCGAAAAAGCGACAAAAGTTGCATATTTTTGTATTTTCGAATTTCAGCCCCACCAACTTGCAAATTTCATAGTGTCGTTGCCCGTACTATCGCCACGAAAATTGAAAAGGGCAGAACTCAGCCCCGATATATATAAATGTTGCAGAACTGTAGTTTTATTGTTAATATAATTTGAGCCAACATATCCCATTATATAGCTGTTAGTTTTAAATTTCGCCACTTCCGTCGAGGAGCTTCCGTGGAAATGAGTAGATCAATTTGATTCGCTGATTGCGGATGCAGCTCCCGTCCCTACGTCCGGTTTGCTCCAGAACGCCATCAGTGCCAATCAATACTGACCCGGTTGAAATATAGATGCGCTAGTGGAGTTATCTGTATAAACATCGGTCATGTTTGTTTCCAGCTTGAAAATGACCAATTTGAATACTCCTCTAAACAACTGTTTACGAATCCAACTGCATTTTTTTGCATATTAAACTTTTCAGAATATTGTTTTAGCGAGCGAGCTGTGTTAGAGTTCAGCGGATCATGACAACATTTACCGAACTGCGCAATGTATATTGATAAGGCGATACCTATTATATTCATGTTAACGAAAAACGCATTAATAATGAAAAGAAGATTCACATATAACGTGGGCTCCATTGTCAAAAAGTGAAGAAAGAAAAACAGAAATTACGAGTGTCTGTGAAATAAAGGAATATAGTACATGGCATACTTCAAATGAAATTTGTTTTGCCGGCGAAATGCCGTATTTTCGTGTTTCAATCAAACTATGTTAAAGCCACATTAAATGAACTATTGTCAGACTTGAGTAGATATTCTCAGAAAAAAGTAATGATGTTATCTTTATTCTTAAAGTGACGAAACGATTGGACAGAAAAGTGGAAAAAAACGTGACAGGTCCTTTCGTCTTTCAATAATACGGTTGGAAACGTTGCACTTTTCATTAATCAGCTCTGTTCTGAATTCATAAGCAAGGAATATATCAAATGGAGATCTTGTTAAAGAAATATGCCTTTGTCTGGCGCCTAAGCAGCAGTTCAGTATACAGTGATTTCTTCAGAACGTTGGACTGCCAGACCGCACAGAAACTGAAATACTTAAAATATAAGATTTAAAAAATAGAAATAATATGCCGTTAATTAACGACCAAAGTATTTCTGAAAACGAATGTCACCACTAATAAAGATTTGTGTACAAGTAATCTCACTTTCAGGAAATAACGTATTATGTTTGTCTTTTCTTCAAATACTGAAGACGAAGTATGTTTATACAGCTGCAAGCAAGGAAAAGAAAATGACAATGCAATCCCAACAATCGAATACTTTAAACTTAATAACGTAATTGGAGATTGTTACTGGGGTTTCAAGAAGCATTCCAATGTTTGTCCCATAAACGATTGGACATGTGTGGGTTTAGGCACTCAGTTTTCACTGCCCGTACGAAAGTGGTAACTCCTATATATATTGAGAACAATATTTTGTGTTTGTTGTCTTGTACTATTGAGTGTCTCTCGTTAAGGCCTTATGTTTGAGCTGCTTTGTATTTTTCTCTTTTGCAGTTCTTGCTTTCAATATTCAAAAAATGTGTTATGATTTCCGAATACTAGTTATCTGTTGGGCATTGAGAGGTTTGAGTTTTTAACATAAACTCATAGCTGTGCCGATCATTTTATATTTCTGTTTGTTACATTGTCTGTCCTAAAGCCCCGAAGCTACATATACAATCATTTGTTGTTCACTACATGCCCTAAGTGATTCCCCACCTGTTTCAGGTACAGCTTTAAAATACAGATAAAGTATAAATTGCTTTTTATGATAATAAGTTGATATTCAAAGATATTTGTTTCATGGCGGTGAACTTATTCAATACTAACATGAGCCCATCGCTACCAGGCCATTATTGAAAAATTGGAATTGATGTGATAATCACTCTCTACTCGAAATTGCTATTTTATCTAAGTAACCGAAATCTCATTATCATCATTGTTTCTTTCTTGATGAGATTATAATCAAGGATAAAAAATATACTTTGTAAAATAAAATATTGCAGTGCATACAACTATTGGCTGCATTATCCATTTTGGCTAAAACAAATTATGGCCAACAAAGCTTCAACCAGCTAGCACGTCTAGGATACGCATAAAAGTTTATTAGTCTCAGACCGTCTGTAGTATATTTTATCTGCCATAAGCAATGTTAGCAGAAATGTATTTCAGATCAATGCCCAGAATCGTCAAATTGATTGAATTTACTTGATGCTGGCATGTATGGATTGGCAATGGAGTGCTTCGGCTAAACCCCCCCCCCCCCAGTAAATTTACATTTTACTGACCGTTCCAAGGCGGTACCTAACAATCCTTGTTAAACATACCTAGTTTTTTTATTAACCAGGTTTTCACATATTAGAATGACGAACGGTTAGGGTTGGCATATCTTGACCCAACTTGTTATAAAGGAAGAGTCTTTGGAGACCTGTCATGGGATTGTGTTTGGGGTCCCAAGGATCAAGGTCAAGGACACTGTTACTTTAATAGAAAACCCCCCAGTTGAAACCGAATAACTTTAGTCAGGGTCCACATTTCTTGACCAAACTTAGTCTTTTGGAAGAGTTTATGGATACCTTTCATGGGATTGCGTTATGGGTCCATAGAGTCAAGGCCACGATCATTTATTATAAATCGAAAAACGGTTGAAACTGAATAACTTTAGTTAGAGTTGACATATCTTGACCCAACTTGGTATAAAGGAAGAGTTTATGGATATCTTTCATGTGATTGCGTTTGGGGTCCCTATGGTCAAGGTCATTGTTACAAAAAATAGAAAAACAGACACAGGCTGAAGTTCTTCTGTCAATCATTGAAAACCTGGTTTCGTCGCATTGCGGCGTTTCTTGTATATAATATGTATGCACTGTGCTGTTTGTGGAGTTTTGTGCTGTTCTTCCATGTTTCTTGTTTGTGTTTTGTGTTCTATGTCTTTGGTGTTTACCCAGTGCCATTAAACCGGGTTTATGTTTAAACTTTTTGCTACCGAGCTTGTTTCTGTAGTTTTTCACATAAGTATTGATAAACCCCGGCATGCATCGCTCCATACTGTATTTATCTTTATTAATGTAAAATATATGTAATTCATACTTACCTTTGTCTATTCATGGAAAGATATTTTGAAGTTTTCAAACCTTGGCATTTTAGGCCAGTGCTTAGCGCCATCCTGATATTACAGACGGGCTAGCCCTGTGTCCATCATGCCAAGATCATTAATAGTCACTAAGTGTTGTTAGTAATATTATCCTGGATAAAGTCCATTTTTTCAAGCATTGTTCATGCAATTTATTTAATAAGTACCAAGTTATTCAGTAAATTATTGATGTACAGGTTTAACATTATTTGCATAACATGTACTGATCTCAAACCTGTTGTTTTATGGCACTAACACAGCAAAACGTAATAGCTCTTGTCGGGAATTTCACAAAGTTCACATATTTTCTTTGTAATTCAGCGTGTACACCGCCATTTTACCTTTGAATCTTGGGTAATCCTGAGATAGTTTTTGACCTTTCAAGATTTTAAAACTTGACAAGTTATTCTTACTTGAGCGTTTGAATCATGTCGTTCCACAAGGTGATAATGTCTCTTAGTTAATAATCCATTATTCACATGAAATGCACTGATAATTTATTGTTGTAATCCAGTGTGATGCTTTAAATCCTTTTTCGGAAACTTCACGGTCATTTGACAGTTCGTCCGCCATCTTGAATATTTTACAATGGCTGTCAGCCAATCGGGTCATTTGACCCGATTCTGGGTCATTTTCGGTCGGGTCAATTTGGGTCAGGTCATTTTTGACCGAGATTTTCGGGTCATTTAACCATAGGAGTATATAAGGCCGTGAATTTTCAGTCTCAGGACAGTCGAATTTGGATCATTGAACAAGCTGCCTGCATATTATTCTTAAAAGGTTAAAATCAACCTGAATATTTAAATAGACAATAAATAAGTAAATATAAACTACTTACAAGTAATAAAATAACAGGCATTGATTTTATATTGAGTTTGTAAACAACTTTATACTGATAATAATATTTTACTGTCTTACTACGACGTGCTGTGCCAACGTTCATATAAGCCAACGCGTTTTTGCTGTGTACGGTGCCGCTGATTACTACCGTATATTATATCTGATGTTTGATGTCTTGATGCATATATTTATTTGCTCCAAAAATAAAACGTAAAACGTTCATTGCGTCGTCATTTTGGCTAGGTCGTAACAATTATTGCTTCAAATACTTGGTCACCCTAAAAGGGACAGTTGATAGCGTTGACGGACCACGGGGCTATGTCGTAACAGTATTAACCGTTTCATGACATTTTACGATACAAATTCGGTTGAAAAACAACTAATGGTACACTATGCACGACGTTACTAGTATCGGCTGTTCTTTAAAACAAACGTAGTCGATACCTTTTCTATAACAATAAATACTCAGCTGCAGAAGCTTGTTATAAATATAAACCGCGATGTTCAATTATTTAAAATATAAATATAAGGCTATCGCACTTCAAGGAATTCGCTCGCGTACCCTCCTGCGTTTATACAACATGAACACACGAAAACATTTGATAAAAACTTAATAAATTGTTGCACATTTAAAAAAAAGAAATACGTAGTTCCAAGTTACACAATTGACCTGATATGTATAATGTTATAAAAAATATAAGGAAACAAACAGAGATACTTTTATTTCGGAATTCAAAAAAGGTATCTTGTATTGAATCTAAAAAGTCTAAAAATCTGTTTGGTTTGAATTGTTTGATATAAGACGTAATTCATTGACAAGGGACATTTTTCTCTATTTTTAGCATAAAACAGTTTTTATATTGACGCAATGCAAATAGCGAAAACAAAAGAAAACAAACAGAAACTATCATCTTTTTCGAGTTTACTAAAAGAACATAGTTATAGGTTGATTCTATCATTCAGAACCAGTTTGTTCTAATATAAGCCGAAGATATATTGATAGCCAATGATTATATATTTTGGAAATCGTCGTCTTGCCTTTTAAGTTATCTGTCTTGTCATCCTCCACAATAAAATAACATTTTCTCAGTTACGACAGCTATAACAGTCATTCAGTCTGTTTATTCTTTAACTTTGCTGTGCACTTTTTAACTTTGATCAATCCTTGTTTTATACTTGTCTTAAATCGTCTGTTTTACAGATTGTTACAATGGATTGCTATATTAGGTCTTTCAAAACAATGACCAACAATAAATGAATTTTTGAATTGGTTGACAGAGTAAAATATCATTTTAATTCCACTGATAAATCTCAATTAACTAACAGAAAGCACACACTATAACGGCATAGCTATCATGCCGGTTTTACAGATGACCGAACGTATGCCCTTCTAACAATTCCAAATTGAAATAGCTACCGGGTCACTTTTGATTAATTGGGATTGGTGGAGGTCCCGAGCTTTCCGGACGTTGAGAAAGCGGCAGCATTCGCAGTCAGCACATGTAATTAATCCCGTCGTGACGCTCACGTAAACATTAATGAACACATACCACATGTCGTTTTTCAATAACAATAACAGTATGTAACATGTGAATTGCAAAGCAGTCAAAACAATGGTTAACAGTACTGAAAAATGAGTAGTTCATGTGCTATGGAAATATACGACAAATGGCATAGTTCATAATTGAGCTATTACATGAATGGTACGTGAATAAAGAAGGTACAGAGTGGTACCCTTCTCAAGCGTCGCACTCGATCGCGAGTTGTAGGGGCCACGACCGTTGCCTGGGTCTTAGCACTCCCTGGCACCATCTGTGCCACGCGAAATTACATGTGTTTAGCAACATTATGGTAAAGAATCGGTTAAGAGATTGTTTTAAATGAAATCCGCGCTTTTGTGACTCTGAGGCACAAACAATGGTGTTAATTTTAAAAGGCAGAAGAAATATGCAACGTTTCGTTCTGAAATAAAATAAATGATATAAAGTGCAGTCCTTTCGACAGAGAAGAAAGGTTACTCATCACTTCATCAATCCAAAGGAAATAATTCTAAATGGCAACACATCACATCACATCATAAAATGAAGTGTTTCTAGGCAACACGAGGGGTCGCGTTTTGAAGTATGACAAAGTTAATGGATTGCCCCGTAAACAGATCCTCCTGTCCGAAGGTTTAGTACTACTATTAGATTATGAGTCTTGAGGGAAAACGTTTAAGTTTGTCAATGATTCTAAGTTTGTCAACGTCACTTTGCCAGACGTTTTATATTCCCAATAGGTTCAATCATTTTAAGATTTATTATAAGTTCTACAGAAACATCATTTTGTCTGAAGACCACATACTGAAGAATCATTTTAGTAAATGTATCGGACTTTATTCCTTTGTCAGAGGTTCTCAAGAGGGCAATGCAAAAATATCAACAATTAGCTGGCGTGAAGTGCAGTCAATGTCGACCATACTTCGTCCACAGGTCAATTCGGTATTAGTATATCCTTGGTAATTTTCTTTGGTAGAAAGATTTTAACGTGTCATTTCTATATACACTATACTTAAACTAAGCTTCTTGAAGAAGAAAAAATGTCGGTAGTGTAGCGTTGTTTTGCGTTATAAATACAGTTACGATGTAATATTAATTGGAAGATTAATTTAATACTAAAAATATTTAATGAAATACTTACAAACCGATGATATCGGTGTATTTACTATTTTAGGGACCACAAACAAGTTATAATTGATCTCATTAATCTCAATGAACATCACTTTCTATTATAATAAAGGGATATCAGTTCATCAGAAAGCAATAAATGTACATTATTTATCGATTATACCGCTGTTGCTGGTTATAGGGGGTGGTGGGTATTGAAGATTGCTTCAAACGAACATAATCATTCAAACCCAGACTGCAATTGTTATTGTTTGGATGCATCTTGTGCTGCCGATTGTACTTAGTTAGCAAAACGCTAATGGCCCTGCCAGGACAGGGTCCTTACAATTGACATGGGGCTCGGTTGGAAATATTTGGAGTGTACACCACAGTATAATCCCTTTCGATTGTTGTCCAATCGTTTGTCAAATATATCACGCGATCTAAAATTGTATACAGACGTCGATATAAACGGACCATCGACAATACGGACCATCGACGAATCGGAACATCGACAGTACGGAACATCGACAATACGGAACATCGACAATACGGACATCGACAATACGGAACATCGACAATAAGGACCATAGAAAATACGACCATCGACAATACGGACCATCAATATCACGGACATCGACAAAACATACATAAACAATACAAACCATCGACGAAACGCCATCGGCAATACAGACAACATCGACTATACGGTCAGCATTGACAATGCGGACATTGACAATACGAATCATCGACAATTCAAAGCATCGACAACCCCGACACTCGACAACACCGACGATCGACACTACGGATTTGGGTATTACGGACCATCGACAATACTGACCGTCGACATGCGATGGTTGACTTTGTTCCAACTTTAAGTCTTTTGTGACTGTTTTGGTGTCCCTAATTCGATCCAAAATACGTCGCTGTGTTAGTGATCCTTACAAAGTCATGATACATTGTTACATTCGAGAAAACGCCATGAAAATAGAGAAAACCTAATGTAAAATGATACCCTTTGCTTTTAACCCATAATGCGCCAACATACCTCAGTAATTGTTAAATCGAAAGAAATAGAAATAGATATCAGGCGTTAGGGATCAACCTACACATTTATATCTCAGTAATCAATTATTAGCTTCTTCAACTCAACGTCGTGAATATTTTTACAAAACTCAATGAGTGTCATCTATTTTCTTTCTAGCCAAAGGTGTTGCAATTTAGAACCTTCTGAGAAATATTGTCCCCTTTACCAATATTTTAAGGAAAGAACAATTACGGTCTAGGCAGAATTGCGGCTAAAACTATACAATCAAAATGCAATAATTGCTTTATAAATTGATGAGTATAGTATATTGAACAAGAACATTCTATTAAGCAATAGTCGTAATGTTGATATTGCCAATCCTTAGTGATGAAAGTTCTCCTGCTTTTTTAATCAACACTTCATGATCTTTTAAATAAACTCAAACAAAGAAGGAACCTAGGCCATGGGCTGAAATATTTCTATTCAGGAAAAAGAGATTGTCTCAGTTTAATTTTACTAAGATTGACAATTTGCCTGCGGCGTAATGCAGAAGCGATTTACGAGAAATTACAAACAATTCTGACGAACATAATTAAGAGAGCAGGCCAGTCACTGCTATCGCGTTTTATTTATTGACTTTAAAGCGCAATACGTTTTTTGGTTATGACATTGGTCACTTACGGCATTTCGACAATGTCGTACACTCATATTTTTATTAATAAACATATATTTTATCGTATATATATATTTATTTTTTAAAATTGTTTTATACACTTTTTTCATCTTACAATAGAAATCACAAGCGATGGATAAGATTTTGGTCATTCCCAGCTGCTGAGATGTTTCTTTTTGTTGAATTATCGAATACTGGTATAAGTTTCTTAATTAGTGAAGATGGTTGTATGGACTATATAACGAAGCGACACAATCACTGAAATACCTTCATACTATTCGCTGTTTATGTAAGCTTTACGTGCCATATTAGATTATAAATCATGATATCATATCCAAATTTATTTTAAACTGAAGAAAACCGCAGCAAAACATTTTATTGATTGGTCAATATTTATCCAGTAATTACTGCTAATCACTTTATTGTGCCTAAAGATAATCGTTACAATTATTCATTTTTCATGCAATAGGCGGCTGATGTTTCCCTAAACTGAGAATTTAAATTGCTGCTTGAACAGTGTTAACAAATGGCAATCAAAACTACAGAAGGGTGAAACTTATACGCCATTGTTTCACTTTTTAATTTGAGCGTTAAATGCATCATCTCATCAAAATAAGTCAGGTCAATAATTTATTGCCAATTACATAAAGAACATTACCATCCATATCGTAAAAACAAACAAACAGGGTGGTGAAATAAAGATTGTATATTTGCAATAGATTAATAAAATAATATCAAATATTGTTCGCCAAAAGTCGCAGTCTATGAACAAGCATCACATAAACGGTTCTAGTGGGGAAATACCTCTGTAAGATTACATTTTTAGGTAAAGGACAAGAATGCATTTGGTCAAACTAAAAGGGAATTCACAGTTTACACATATATGTTTAAACAATTTACACATCATAGGAGTTAAACTAACTTGACCTTCAATAATCATTTCCGTAGTTGTTATAATATACGTTTTTTAATGGTTGGAGGCTTGCAATAGCTTTAGTATTTCAATGATATTGTTACGCGCTCGCTGTTCATGGGCAATTTTCCCCTCGACAACCGAAACCTGTTGTATGTACAAAGAGGCCCTCTGGTTACTCATGATTTCCCTTAGCAAATGGTCTAAGAAATAGCAAAACCCGGTATTGTGGGCTCATTTGTAGCGCTACGAAACACTTACCTGTTCATCCACTTTAATATCTCGGTAGAATGTATTCTCATGAATGATATAGATTGGGCCATTTAAGCTCAAGACTTGGCAGTTGTAAATAGCTCAAAAACACTTTCTTACCCTTTAAATTTTTATTGCGTTTTACTTAAAATCGTATGTGTCTCCATAAAATATTATAAACATCATGTAGCACTGATTAAAATATCGCATATTAATTCCTAATTATTTTAAATCTCGTTTCAATAGCCCCAGAAGAAAGTATTGGCTGCTGCAGATATTCAGAGATCAGTGAATCATCAGGGGTACTTTCTCGTGGCTTCTAATAAAAATGGTGCAGGGAACTGCTTTCAGCCCAAGAAAAAGGACGCAAAAAAGAGTGATTTATATTATGTCACAATCGAGCAAAAATAGTTTGTCTAAACAAAATATGCTGTTGAAAACGCTGTTGGCATCATTTAATAGGATAATATGTTGTAAAACGAGTTTAAATGTATTTGACATGAAGCTTGTGCTCGTTTTCGCGATCCTGGCCCGACTGGTGTGTCCAAAAAACCAGTTTGCTTATATACTAATACCTAAGTAGGACACGAGGCTGACTAATCGCCATCCGGTTGCAGGTCGTTATGAACATTTACTCTCCGGTATGGTTTTCCTAAAGCAGGTCATTGGCGGAAACAAATTCGGTGGACTAGCAAATCTATAAACAACCTTTGAATGTGCGCTAAATTTATTGAATAAGTGAAAGTAAATGAACAAAACTTGAATGATCTGATACATCATACACAATATACAATTCATTTTACACATACAGGAATAATCAGCGTATATGCAAATATAGTTGCTAGAATATTTGAAACAGGAATTCAAACGACGGTGGTAATAAATAATGGAACTTCAGACCGTATAACAAAAAAACGATTATTTTTACACCAGTTACAGCCACCTGGGAACAACTGTCAAATCAGTGCGGTAAGTAAATCAGTAGTATTTTTGGCTATATTCAAGACCTTATAACCTTGGGTCTTATCAACATTTAACTCTTTGTCTAATTGCTTAACATTTACAATATCAATCATTCTCTTAAACTACTATTTTACTTTTTAATCACAAAACAACGAGCGGTCAAAAATACAAAAATGGCTGATAACGTTTTATGTACTCTTTCAATGGAAACATGTCTTGAAAAGCGTGTATTATTAAAAATATCAGCTGAAATTAAAATGCATGAAGTCTATTACACTGTTAGCAACTTAAAACTAAAATGTTCATATTGCCGTTGCGAACAAAATGGCGGAATTCAGCCACCATAAATATATATTTTCACACAATCTAATATTGAATGTCACACAACGGCAATGTTACTGTGATTATAATGTAGCCAACATATCCAATTATATCGCTGTAAGTTTTAAATGCCCCCACTCCCGCTTCCATGGAAACGAGTGGATTAATCAGATGCGCTGATTGCGGATGCAGCTCCTGTCACCACGTCTGGTTCGCACGAGACCGCCATCAGTGCCAAATTATCAATACTAAAATATAAATGTGCTGGTAGTGATATCTCTATTAATATCGGTCAGGTTTGTAACTAGTATGAAATTGACAACTTAACTAGTTCTCTAAACAACTGATAACGAATCAAACTGCGAATGTATAAAAATGAAAAAAAATGTACCTATCTGTTATAATAAATAAAAAATAAAAATAGCAAGGAACGAATCTATTTATAACAATCGTTTTAAAATACTGCTTAACTTATCGAGTTGATTTCGAGTTCAGTGTATTAACATATATTTGAATGCATTACAAGGTAAGAGTGGTCTTGTGTAATAGGTGCCCGCCACTCACCCAAGATGTTTTGAATTCGATTTACACAAGGGGAAATTTCTCGTGGCCTCTGAAAACGGACACGAGTAATGGTTTTACTTGACAACGGACTCAAAATTGATTCTATAAGCTATCAACTTTCGTCGCAATCAAGCAAAAAAGCAGTATAAACTAAGTTAAAACATTAACGCACTGCATAATGTGTATTCATTACGTAAAACCTGTTATATTCATGTAAAACAACATACATCTACGTTGGAACCATGTCAGGGGGGAGAATCGAGCTTAACCTTAGCATTCAAACAAGATGGCGGCGCCCATGTAAAAGGTGAGTTTTTCGGCGATTTAAAATTTTGGAAGCCAGTTTAGACACTGGCATATTGTGAAAAACCTGCTAGAGAAAATTCCTCACCCATTGATACTTGGATCTCCATGAAACATGCTGTAGTTTTGTCAAACATTCGGACATCGGCATCGACTCGAGAGGAAAACAAACTAAAAGGCACGGCTAAGGTTAAGATCCCTCGATAATATTGGCCTGTTTTGACGATTAGCAACACTATTCATGATTGTTGTGTCAAGTTGGTGCAATATAAATGTGTATTGATCAAAAGTTATCCGTCTAGAAACCCGTAATGACGTATTTACTTCAAAATTAGTATTTATGCACAATGCTAAGGAACAGTGCACGCAAATAAGTGGCTAAGGTTAGGTGCCATTTATTGAGAGAGGCGTTCATTACCTACGGTAATTTTGTTTCCTGTTTGTATCTGTTCTTTCTGAGAGATTAAAGGTTTCCGTAACACTGTGCGACATCATCATTATCCAGATGAGGTATTTTGAAACTGCCAAATCTGATTTCGCTGTGTTTTCATCTAGATACAGTTGAGAAAAAAACTACAGTGACGCGATGTTGTGAATGAAAATCGTCTATTTTGTAGTTTTTGGTGTACCTGTTTAAATTCGAGGATGCATTAAAACAAGTAATAAAGAAATATTCACATTCATATTTAATCAATCGTTACCAGAAGCGAAACTGATCGCACTTAATAAGTACTTAAATTGTCAACGGTAGATCGATATGGTGACGATAGTTTGAGACATATAAATTTGGCCGTAAAACGTCGCCCCGTACCTCATTCTCAGTGTTGTTATATATTCTGGTCCGTCGAGATCATGAATTTCAACACTTATAGTTTTGAAAATTAAATACCGTCAGTATATATAGTCAGTGCTAGAGGGGCATTAAGTGAAGGGGTTAATTTTCCAAAATGTAAAATCTATAATGAACAGAGGTGACAAATTTATATGTCTCAAACTATCGTCACCATATCGATCTACCGTTGACAATTTAAGTACTTATTAAGTGCGATCAGTTTCGCTTCTGGTAACGATTGATTAAATATGAATGTGAATATTTCTTTATTACTTGTTTTAATGCACCCTCAAATTTAAACAGGTACATCAAAAACTACAAAATAGACGATTTTCATCCACAACATCGCGTCACTGTAGTTTTTTCTCAACTGTATCTAGATGAAAACACAGCGAAATCAGATTTGGCAGTTTCAAAATACCTCATCTGGATAATGATGATGTCGCACAGTGTTACGGAAACCTTTAATCTCTCAGAAAGAACAGATACAAACAGGAAACAAAATTACCGTAGGTAATGAACGCCTCTCTCAATAAATGACACCTAACCTTAGCCACTTATTTGCGTGCACTGTTCCTTAGCATTGTGCATAAATACTAATTTTGAAGTTAATACGTCATTACGGGTTTCTAGACGGATAACTTTTGATCAATACACATTTATATTGCACCAACTTGACACAACAATCATGAATAGTGTTGCTAATCGTCAAAACAGGCCAATATTATCGAGGGATCCTAACCTTAGCCGTGCCTTTTAGTTTGTTTTCCTCTCGAGTCGATGCCGATGTCCGAATGTTTGACAAAACTACAGCATGTTTCATGGAGATCCAAGTATCAATGGGTGTGGAATTTTCTCTAGCAGGTTTTTCACAATATGCCAGTGTCTAAACTGGCTTCCAAAATTTTAAATCGCCGAAAAACTCACCTTTTACATGGGCGCCGCCATCTTGTTGGAATGCTAAGGTTAAGCTCGATTCTCCCCCCTGCATGTTAAAATTGTGAGAACACTGATATTAAGTTTTCTGTGAAATAAAGAACAATACAACATGACATACTCCGAATGGAATGTGCATACCGGCGAATGTCATGCTTTCGTGTTTCGGTCAATTTCGTTAAAGCCACATTCAATGAATTGATTAACATGTCCGACCAGTATTGTTTTCAGGAAAATGCAATGTTAAAAATAGAACTCGAGAGACTATTAATAGTATTGTATTTAACCGATAATACGGTTTCCGACCTTAAACTCTTATTAGTAAGCCAACGCAATTCCGTTTATACTTGCAAGTTATATATCAAAAAAAAGAAGAGATAAAACATACTGCCTTGGTAAGGTGCCCTACCGGCAGTTTAATATCTGCTGATTTCTTTAGAATTTTGACATGCTAGACGGCGCTGAAACTGACATCTTTTAACTGAGTTTTCTCAAAAAGCTAATGGATATTATAGGCCATTAATTCACGTCCGTAGTATTTCTTGTACGTTTTGTAAACGGATGCAAGCACTAATAAATATTTGTGTAAAAGCAATCACACTTTCAGGAAATAACGTATTATGTTTAAATTTCGTTCACATACTAATGACAAAGTATCTCTAAACAGCTGCAAGCAAGGAAAAAGAAAATGAGAATGTTCTATACAGCTGCAATAATATCATAATGTTATCCCAACAATCAAATACTTTTAAGCAATTCACGTAATCTAGGACTGTTATTGGGGGTTTCGGGAAGCATTCCAATTTTGTGTATTTTACACTTCTGTTATTTTATACTTCATATCATTATTTTCTTGTTTCATTTCCTCATAATTTTTGACAAAATGTCTTTAAAGAAATCAATACTAGCCACGGTGTACTAAGATTGCCTTACAGTTGATACCGGCTTCGATCACGCTTATATTTTGATCAGATCGTTTTTAAATGATTGAACGTTTGTAGGGTTAAGCACTCAGTGATTCCCTATGAGCTTTTTCTGCCCGTACCAAAGTGATATCCCCAACACTTATTGAAACGACATTTATTTGTTTTTGCTTGTTGTCTGGTGTCTTGCATCGTTAAATGTCTCTCATTTTAGGCATTAAAGGCTGATTTGCGTCTTTTGCAGTTGTAAAAAATACACAAACCATTTGCTGTGCTTGTTCTTGTTGCTTTCATTTTGTTACAAATGATATTGTCTTAAATGAAGCCCTCAATCTACACAATGTTTGTCTGTTATATGTCTTAAGAGATTCGTAAGTAAGTGACATCTCTTGGCATGCTCTTTCCTTTCTCATAAGATCAATGCAGAAAAAAGATACATTGTTAAAACGATATGTCGCAATATTTCAAAGGCAAACTACTCTGGAGTTCATGAGCCTATTTGGCTGAAACACATCATGGCTGTATGACCCATCAGATGAATAAGAGTGATAAAGTGTTGGCATGATCACAAATATGGCTTTTGAAATAAGGGCCAACTTTGAATAATGGTGGTAATGGATGTCAAGAAAGATTTGCTCTATACTGCTGGGACCAATAATTAAAATTCTTCTCCCAGGTTTAACAAATAGTCTTTTATTAGATAAGGATATTCATTTTTTTTTTAAAGTTAATTCATTAAAACGTCTCAATGTCAGATCATGGCAAATATATTGCAGATCAATTTTGACGTTTATATTGTATAGCTGGCGTTTATGCTTATTTCAAGATGAAATTCTAATGCGATCAGCGCGACGTCATTTAACAAATGTGCACGACTTTATTAATATCGGCTATTATTTTAAACCAACGAGATCGATACCCTTTTTTTTACAATAAATACTCAGCTACAGAAAGTTGAACTTATTTTAGATATATTAACACCATAAATACACGAATACATGTGATAAATTACTTAATATATTTATTTTCCTCTTTTTAAAACAATTGAGTTTGTACTTTCAATTCACATATAAAAAATGTAAATGCTGAAATAAACACGATTCTTTTATAATGGAATACAAAAACCCCGCAACACTTGCCTGTTATTCGACAATTACCCCGGGTCGTTTTATAAAATTCCAAAATTTAAAAATGATCACAATGTTCCCCTCGTTTAAAATGATCTTCCCGATGGAATGAACATTAAAACATACTGATATATTACGGGTAAATGTCGAGTTCCAATCATAATCACAGAACGGTACATGTTACATTAATAGAGCTGTCGAAACGATGGTTAGGCCACAACAAATTGATCATTTATTCGTCGGATTTGCCACTCCTAAAATTCGAAAAACGAAAAAAAAAATAAAAAAAACTTTTTTTTTGCGCCCGCACATACTATTTGGCCGCGCATATTATTTCATTATTTTTCTTCTGAATTTCCTCTATTTTCTGAAGTTTTTTTACTTAAAATTTAAACCTGCAACGTCGACTTTTTTGAAGGTATTTCCATGCTTTCATTCCCCGCGAGCAAACTTTCCTCGCGTCAGGACAAAATCAGGTCCGGGTAACCGCAAAACAGCCGATATTTGTTGACAGTCTTTTTTGTCGGGAATATTTTGCAGGACGCACCGTTGTTATTTATTTCCGGTATTAATTTGCAGGATACTTTCAGTTTTCGTAAATGTAAAATACACATTTTTAATTGAAAATCAGTGTCATAGTCAATGGATTATAGTCTTCAGTAAACAACAACAGTTTCACAGCGTCGAAGGCAATAATTATTTATGTGTGTTTTAAGTAATTCATTGTTTTGTACTCAAAATTTAGTGTTAAATAATAACTAAATCAGATTTTGAGTGCAAAACTTATATTAAAATACACGGACACTCGACTTATAACAAATGAACATATTTCCGTGAGTTATTTTTTAAATTCTAAAATGCATTTCTCAGTTTTTAATTCTCAATGTCAAAGTCACTACAACCTTATCATTTGCTTCAAGAGGTTCAAATATAGACCTGACCCAATTTTTGGAAATGCTCAAATGATGAATTACTCTTACTAGTCTAAAAAAAAATTCTTTTGTGTATTAAGTTACGGGATGAATACAATAGTTTTCTTTTTGGTCTTCGAATAAGTGCACGTTACTATGAGGAATGTTGTCTTTACAATATATCCATGCTTAAATTGAAGTTAATAGTAAAGCACTGGATCTTATTGCCATTTTTTATATATTGAGACAGATTTTCATGTGATACAATCAAAACCTTTTAATTTATATTTAAACTAAGAACCAATGTTTGCAATTAAAAAGCATTTCTTGACATATTGCATGATATATTTGGTAAGAAATAAACTTTTTATATATTTTTTTAATTTTTCGCCTTGCGCTCGCCTCTGAATTGCCTGAAATTTAAAAAAAAGTATTTTTTTTTTTTTTTCGCTCGCTCGCTCCTACTTTTTTGGGCAAAATCCGTAGAACAAATGATCAATTTGTTGTGGCCTTAACAGCAATATTATTATATACATATATCATAATGCAGCTATATCTACGACCTGACGTATAGCTCAAAATTTTTTTTGAATCTAACTTGACCCACCTCAAATAGATTTCATTTTTATAAAATCCGCGCTAAAGAGACTCTTTGATCAATCAAAAGTACAATCAAATAGAAGGAATTTTAAAAGTCAGGAGAAATGTCAAACACTTATACCTGAAATAAAAGAAATGATGCATTTTAGTTGTTTAAATACTCTTATGAAAATATTTTGCACGTAAGCACGTGATCCAATTATGGAAAATGAAATATGGTCTGTAATTTGTTTTGTCGTTTAACTCTTCAACGCCTTAAATCATTTCAGGGCGACGAGGGTATGTCGCAATCGTCTAGATAGACAATATTGAGAACGACAAAGGGGAAACCGGACCCAGCTTATATTTTATTTTCGACAACAGCAACATGAATTATATATATATAATACACATGTTACTATAAATGGTAACATTTTACTATAGAAATTCGTTCCCGCAATAATGATTATGGTCTCCGCCCGTGAGATTATCACGGCATGTCATGGCGATTATTGCATAATTGCCTGACGAAGACAAAAACGTGCACATTGACGTCATTTTCACGAAAATAAAATGGCCGCCGTATACTCGGTAGGCAAACATTTGAACATTAAACGCTTTAAAGGGATTAAAATGGAACTATCGGTGCAATAATAGTGAAATTAGTTTTACCAATAATGACACCTTCCGTGTTTCTGTAACGAGTACTACCCGAAACCGTACCGGATGTTTACATTCGGTAAAGGTCATTAAGCAGTAAGACAAGGAAATGTTTTGTTGAAACGTTTTGGTTTACTTTATTTGCTGAGAAATGTTAATTATTCCAGCGAAATGGCTAGGGACATTCAAGCCGAGATTCTTATGAAACTGCTCCTAGGCTTGATCGACCCTAGCTTTGCTCACCTATTAAAATGAACATCACAATCAGCCGATGTAAAACAGGAAATATTTGAAGAATGGAAAAATTGCAGGCTTATTCTGAAAACACGTACGAAAAGGTTTACTATTTTGAATTTCAGTCACTCGTTATTGTTCGCACCTAATGCCATTCAAAACCAAGACTTTCAGACTAGATGCTAATTGGGAACAGAATATTGAGTCCTTAAAAGATACCAAATATTTTAAATCTGGATTTCCCGATTCAATATGACCTCAACAGAATATTCAACGGCCACTTCTGGAAAAGCTAAACCTAAAGGACACGCAATGCTAGATACATTCTTATATTCATACTGTCAATGACAAAACCCAAGCAGCCTTAAATAATGCTCATAAACGTCAATTTACTCACAACCCCACTGTTATGTGAGTAAGGTTAACAAATAAGTCCTTAAGATCAAACTAAAGGAGATTCAAATTAATTGACTTCTTTGATCGTTACATATCGGAATTTTGCAAGAGCTCCCCTCTTTTTTCAGTCACAAAAATATTTATTTTACGTTTTGCAATCATTACGTCTGAAAACCGGATAACGTAGAACAACTACAACGATGTAAAGGACATCACATCTTTATAAGGTTCTTATAACCCCAATGAAAAATATCAGCATTTAGCTCGCATAAAGTGCAGTCCATTTCACGTCTTTATGTCCATTTGATATCATTATTTAATGCTCGGTAGACTTCCGACCCTTTCATTGTTTCACTGGTCGAGAGAATATTAAAACCATAAAAGTGATATATAAAATGAATGTTTTGGTAAACGAAACCGCGTGTGTAAAAGGACATGCGTCATTTCGTTGTAAGCTATAATAAAACTAAGTGACCGGAAGTTGAACTAATGTCAGAAGCATAGCGTTGTTGTGAGCTAAAAATAAAATTTTGAAGTTATGATTTTTGGAACATTAATGCTAACACCATTTAATGAAATACTTACAGACTGATGGTATCAGTTAATATATGCTTTTAGAGACCACAGAAAAGTGATATTTGCCTTCCTTCATGTCAGTGAAAACAACTTTATATGGTTACGAAACGTGATATACACCACATCATCAATATATAAATAAATGAAACAAGTTATAACATTACTATTTTAATCACTCTCGTTTGAACTATTTTACAATAGAGTGTGGTCTTGTGTTTTGGAGGTAATTGGCGTGCCCGGATGAAACCGGCTTGGTGACGACAAACAATTCCCTGACTAATGGACAAAATGTGTGATTTGTGAAGAAAGGTGCAGAGTCCTTGACAAATCGAGATTTAATGCCGTCCAGATAAGTAGCCTTGTTGGAGCCATGACTGTTCTGGTATTTTAAAACTGTACATTCAGTTACAATGGAAAAACTAAAGCTGTGTGGGTTAAACACCTTAAAAAATAAAAGTGTAAGACACAGTTTCTACCAAAATTGCTAAAACACTTTGGCTATTTTTTTAACAAATTTAGCAGCAAACAGACCACAAAATAATGGATTTTTTATGAAATAAAACTGATGGTTTACAATTGCTGCTTGGGCAATGCTTGAGCAATGTCATTAAATAGCAATCAAAACAACAGAATCGTGAGACTGAATTCTCCAAATCATTATATCAATTTTGGATTTCAGCGTTGAATACATCGTCTCATCAAAATCAGTCAAGTCAATACTTAATTGGCCAAGACAAAAAGTGGTTCTTTGTCGTGGTCTCTCTGAAAAAAATAGAACACCGCGCTGCTTTCTTCCCAGGAAACGGACTCAAGAGTGATTTTGTCACCTTTCGTCAGAATCGAGCAAAAATAAATTTGTCTAAACTAAATATACCGTTGAAAACTTTGTTTACATCATTTATAGGATAACTTGTTGTTTAACGATTTTGGCGCTTGTTAATTAATTTAGATGTACATGCAAATATGTCTTTTTCACAATGGATCTGCCATGGAGCTTGTGCTCATTTTCGCGATACTGGCCAGACTGGTGTGATTAGTGTGTATGTAAGTTTATTTATTTTCGCACTCGGGCAAAATCCATTCGACGAGTGCTTCTTTTGGATTGTTAGTCCTATTAGTTTTTAGGCAAAGTACACAGACAAACTGTAACCCGGGTTAGAGGTACCCTGGATATTTAACGTGCTCAAAAGCATAGCACTGTAACACGGGACCCCCATTTAACGTACCTCCCGGAAGACGATAAGTATTTGTGTTTGTGGTGCGGAGGGGAATCGAACATAGGAACCCTGTATAGAAAGTCATGTGTGTCACCACTAGACCAGGGATCCGCCACTTCAGTGTGACCAAAAACACCATTCTGTTTATGAACTATTACACAAGTAGGACACGAGGCTGGCTGTTAAGCCAATGGGTGGCAGGTCGTTATGAGCATTTACTCTCCGGTAGTGTTTCCCTACGTCATTGGCGGTAACAAATATGGTGAACTGGCAAATCTATAAACGAATGCATTTGCGCAAACTTTGACTTAATCTATGGAATATAGTGAAAGTAAGTGAACTTAACCTCAATCATGACTTGAGTAGCAAGGAATGAATTGAACTGATACACCATGGACAATATCCGATTTCCATATAAATGGCTTTTATTACATATACAGATATAAACACTGTTAGTGCATAATATCGTTTCTTGAATAGTTGATACAGGATTTCAAATGACGGTGGTAATTACTAATTAAAGTCTAGACTGCGTAACATAATCAAAGCGCTTAAAGCATTGACATGCTTTCGGACTGGTACGTTTTGTGAGTAAAGTCATATAATTTCGAATGGAATGGAAAAAGTGTAAATATTTCTCAATTTGTCTCAGTACTTCCTACCCAGAGACATGAGCATGTTGCATATGCATATTCATTAACCACTGATATAAATATGTTCACTGTGCCTACAAGTGATATAGGTTGAGTGCATTAATAAGATACACCAATCCATATAGACAATAAATAGTACGTGGGTGATTCGATCAAGAAAATCCTGTCATTGTAGGAAGAGACATTAAATATGAACATTATTAACATGTCCAATATATTCCGTTTTTATTAGATGCAAATTGAATACGACTTATGTCTGAAGTGTAGAGAAGACTTTTCTAAAACATGATAAAATTCTTTATCCGTGGCAGTGCATCGTTTCCTGATAAGATTTTATATGCAGTTGATTAACATTCCATACTTATTTGGGTATTCCCGCAAACAGATGACCCAAATTTTATTTTAAACCGATAGTTGAAAGACCCCACGGGGATTCCAAAATGTAAACACATATATATACATGTTAACATAATTGACTATTAATTTTGATATTTATATTGATTCATTACGCCTTCATTTTGAAATTATTTGCGTATTTTGCTTTTCATAATGCGTTTTGTTAGTCGTCGATATTAAAATAATGTTTTCTCATTTGCATTATTTTTTACCGCACAAAACAGTTTAGGAATAGTAATTACAGCGCTTCTTTAACAGCTACTAATGCATAAGACAGCTTCGTATCTATTACAGCAGATTCATAATGTAAATTAGGTTGTTGACCACCGCAGTCCTAACAGCGCTGGAGTAAATACGCCCGCAAGCGCATTAATTTTTAAATGTTACAAATATTGTGTCGATCTGCCGATGGATGATTACGATTTACGGTTATTTGAGTATGCAGGTTTAGCGGCATACAGCCAAAAAGATTCGTATTACACGAGTTACAGCCACCAAGGAACATCTGACATAATCTATGCGGTAAGTGAGATTATTGTTAGTAATATTCAAGACCTTATAAGCTTAGGTTGTATCATTATTAAACTCTTTGTCTCATTAATTAACATTTTCCAGATCATCATTCTCTAAACTACTCTTTCAACGTTTTTATCACTGAACAACGTGCAATCAAAGTGTACCAGACAGACGTGCAATCACATAGCAAATGCCTGAAATGGTTTGGATACAAAATTAGCTGGAAATGTTTTATGTGCTTTTTAAATAGGAACTTTCTTTGAAAGACGGTGCAAATCGTGTATTCTAAAATCATTTATTATTAGGAAATAATACAGTTAACTCTGCCATTTCTGTAGTTCGACCACTAACACTTTCAGATGTGACTTAAAATTTATAGAGTTCTTGGTAGAATATATTCAAAACTTATAAAAATGACCTTTGACAATTGAAATGAGCTTTACTCAATCTAATTTCAATTATTTCACTCGAATCATATTCACACAACGATATAAATTCCTTATTTGCTTGTTTCTATAATAAAAGAAAACCCCCGTCGGCCCCTTTTAGAAATTACTGCTATCAGCTTTATGTAAAGATATCAGATTAACAGATTTCAACTAAAATTTCGTCGCCTTCCTTTCACAACGTTTTACACAAAAACCATGAGTTAATAGTAGAATTTAATTCCTGATCAATAATACATGATTTCACTCCATCTATATTCTTAATGCCAACATTGAGCGCAAACTTTTTTTTTAAAAAAGCCAATCGTTATTCAAAGACCTTGATATATCACTTCGCTTAAGATTTGTGTCGTAATATGTCAGGAATCAACAGAGTCGAAGTATTCAACGTTTCGCTCAAAATAATTACCATACAGACGGAGAACGTCATCATGGGACGTTTCAATTCTACAATGCCTATCCTGGATTTTTGAACTTTGTCGATGCAGATGATGTATATGTACAGCAGTTTAAAAGAATGTCACGACCATTGAGAAACACCATCAACTTGCTATCAATTGAAATTGTTATAGACATGGATATTTTAGCATTCGTAATACCTACGAACATACATGCGGGAAGGTGTATGCAGTTTCCTTAAAATTTAATGGTATTAGTCATGGTATTCCAGATGTATATTGGTACCTTAACATTGTTGCAAACATGTTGGAAAGCCCGTTTATCCAAATGTTTATACAAAGAACAATGATAAGTGCATTCATTTGTAGACCAATTTGAGATTTATTCAAAATTGTTGCTGTTTATATTGATAAAACGCTTGCTCCCTGACGACTAGTTTTGTAGAACAAGGTTTCGGAAATTGGTCTGTGAAATGAAAAAATACCGAAGACTCCACAGACTAGCTAACATGGGTTGTAAAATATGTGAGTAGGGGGACTTTATTGTGCCATTAATTAAACATGACATTTCCGGGTATGCTTTAAGGGTTTCTTGTTCTTTTGTAGAAATTAAAAAACAAAATGTTTACATTTTATGGCTTAGTCAATCATCGGACCATCCGGAAATAAAATATAAAAGAATTCCACATTAAAAAAGGTCATCAAACATGTACTGTCGTTTTTCCACAAATCCCATTCATCTTCAAAAGGATTACAAACTCCGATTAAGGTTACGCAAACTGATTAATATGCCTTTTTGTGCAAACATTTTATGTATTTTAAAAATGCACATCTCCTATATATGGTGGCTTATTTCTGTCATTTTGCATTACGACAATTCACCATGCGATTGCTCGACTTGGCAAATTTTTGCGCACAATTTTGTTTACACAAATCATGCTGCATTTTCAGACATGTTTCCTTTCAATATTTTTTTACTATGGGCAATAGATGCTAAATCGTTTGCGCATGCCCACCAGAATGCAAAATTACGACAAAAGTTGCGTATGTTCGCATTTTCGAATTTCAGCTCCGCGAAGCGGCTTATTTCATATTGTTAAATGTTCGTATTCTCACCACGAAAACAAAAAAATAGCAGAAATCAGCCACGAAATATTTAAATATGTAACATAACTGTAAGGTGACTGTACTTATAATTGGAACCGACATTTCCAATTAATATATCGATGTGAGTTTTACATGTCGCTACTCCCGTTGAGGAGTTTCCGTGGGAAGGAGTGGATCAATGAGATGCGCTGATTGCGGATGCAGCTCCTGTCACCACGTCCGGTTTGCTCCCGATCGCCATTACAACTAATTAAGCAATACTGACCCAGTGTATATATAGATGAGCTAGTAAAGATATCTGTATAACCATTGGTCATGTATCTTTCTAGATTGAAATGGACCAATTTGAATACTCCTCTAAACAACTATTTACGAATCAAAATGCAAATCTACTCATATCAAGCTTTTCTGAATACCGCTTTACCGATCGACATGAGTTCGAGTTTAGCGGATCATGACATCATTTACCAAACTTCTTTATGTAAATTGAAAGTGCAAAGCCTGTAACACTCATGGTAGCGAAAATCGCATTTAAAGTGGATTTCCTGTACGTATTTTGTTGGCTCCATTGTAAAATGTGAAGAAAAAACATAAGCAGAAATAACGAGTGTCTACGAATTAAAGGAACATACCACATGGCCTTCTTCAAATGAAATTTGTATTCCGGCAAAATGTCGTATTTTTGTGTTTTAGTCAAACTATGTCAAAGCCACAATTAATGAATAGTTTTTTTTAGGAAAGTGTAACGTTGTTATCTTTAACGTGACGTAACAATTGGACTGAAAACTCTAGACACCATGACAGGTCCTTCGCTTCTCGATCATATGGTTTGTAACATTTGTTTTCATTAATCAGCTTAGTTCTGTTTTGAAATGAATGTATCGAAATGAAATAAAGATCTTGCTAAAAGCAATATGCCTCGATTAGGCGCTCACGCAGTAGTTCAGCATCCGGTGTTTTCTTCAAAAGTTAAAGCTGTCAAACTGCGCAAAAATTGAAATATTAAAACCATGAAATTTTAAAAATATCACAACATTTATCATTTATCATTCATCATATGCTATTAATTAACGACCAAAAGTATTACTAAAATGTATATATTCAGTCATTACACTCTCAGGAATTTACGTATTACGTTTGTCTTTCGTTCAACCATTGAAGACGAAGTATGTTTATACAGCTGCAAGAAAGGAAAAGAAAAAGATAGTGTTATCCAAACACTCGAATACTTTAAACAAATAACGTTATTGAAGATTGTCATTGGGGATTCGAGAATCATTTAAAAATTGTCCCATAAATGATTGGACATGTTAGTGGTTAGGCACCCATAACAAAGTGGTAACTCTTATATTTTTTGGAAACGATAAATGTTGTCTTGTACCGTTGAACGTCTCTCGTTTTGAGGCCCTATGTTTGAGCTGATTTACGTTTATTTTTTATCTTTTGCAGGCCTTGCTTTCAATATTTAAAAGAATGTGTTATGATTTCTGGGTAAAACTTTTCTGTTGGGCATTTAGTGGTTTGCGTGTACATAAACTATTGTTGTGTTAGGACTTCCTTTTAGTTTTTAGTTTTTACATTGTTCTGAATGAAGCACCGAAGCTACAGAAACAGTGCTTGTACATTATATGCTTAAGGTGATTCCCCTCGTCTGACAAGAGTACCTGCCCCTTGTCATGCAAAGCCTTTAAATAGAAATAAAGGATTATTGCTTTGTATGAAAATAAGATAATATTCAAAGAGGTCTGTTTTATGATGGTAAACTTGTTTAATACTTATACTAGGCCATCGCTACCAGGACATTATTGAGCACTTGGAATTGATAAAGGGTTTTCGAGCCGAACTTCGAACCGGACATGCCCACAGGAGCAACATACACATTCAGCTCAATTAATTGATCCACTCATTGCAACATTCGGCCTCAAGTGCATGAACTTTTAAACGATCACTTAGCTATAATGACAAATCGCGTTTCCAATCATAATCACTGCAGTTTTTGGACAATTGTTAATCAGTCAAAACGATGATTTTAGTACCATGTATTATTTATTGAACATAAGTAATGAATGTGTTTTTACGAGTGTACATATCATTCGGGTATGTAGCTATGTCTACAGAACCTGATAATAATGCACTGCTCGAATTTTCCCTTTTATCTAAGTAACCGAAGTCTAAATACGATTCCTTTTTTCTTTCTGATAAGATTTTAATCAGGAAAGAAAAAAATATAATAATTTTGTAAAAGAAGAAATTAAACGCCACACAACTCTGTGCTGCATGATCCTTTTTTGCTTAAATTAAAAATGGCCACCAATCCTTCAATCACAAGTCTATGGTGTGCATAACGTACATAACTCTCAACGTTCATAACTCTCAAACCGTCTGTTGTATATTGTATTTGCCATGAGCAATGTTAGCAGAAATGTCTTTAAGATCAATACCCAGCAGCGTTAAATTGATTGAATTTACGTGATGCTGACATGTTTGGATTGGCAACGAAGTGCTTTGACTCAACCATTTCATGAAAATGTACGAAACAAATGCAGTTGAAAATTTATAGATCCTTTTATTTGACCAATGTCCTTAAAATAAGAAATACCACACTCTCGGGTAACATCGTTCCAACGAGAGTGATTAACATACTTTTGTAATAACCTGTTTCAGAATCGTTGTAAAATTAATAAGTTTAGACTAAACTAAATATGAAAGAATATTCATTTAAGTTGATTTATTAAAACGTCTGAATGTACAGGCCAAGGTAAAATATTTTCATTCACCTTATATATTTTGCAGATAATTTCTGACGTTCATATTGCATAGGTCGATCATGGCGGTTTTACAGATGACAGATGCATTTCCCCTACTGACACTGCCTCATCGAAACAGCTACCGGGTCAATGTTGTTTGATTGGGATTAGTGGAGGTCTCCAGCAAGCCGGATGTGGCTTGATTGATCCCATTGTTTCTCGCTCAAGAAAACAATTATGAACAACCACATGTCATTTCCAATGACAATCACAGTACATAACATGGAACAATGGTAAAGAAGTCAGAACGATGTTTAAGAGTACAGTACACTTATAACGAAAAATGAGTAATAAATGTATTATGTAAATATACGACAAATAACACTGGACATAATGCAGCTTTAATTGCACGAATAATGAAGTTACAGAGTGTTAACGTTCACCGGCGTTGCAATCGCCTGGTCCACAATCAGCGAATACGCGCAGGTTATCTTAAGACCGCAAACTCTGAAGAAAAACTTTTGTATATGTCCGCGGGAACCGATTTTCAATGCGCCCTCTGTTAAGCAGAATGACATCGAGACAACAAAAATAGTTAAGTTGTTTTGCGGCCCGTGCATGAGTTATTCCTAGTTAGGCTATTACCGCGCTGTACTTTTGTGAGCCCGGCGTTTTATTTTAGCAGAATATTATTTTTTACGATCGCTGTATTTATCAGATTAGTTTTAATGTGGGTCAAAATAATGGAGGCTTTGTGAGAAAGGTAACATAATGTTATTTACTGTAAGAGTTCAGCCAAAGAGTTTTCAAAAATGATAACCGACCGCCAGTGTCCTATCTCAAAATTGATAGCTCTACATGGTTTGCCTGCAACACAACATCAAAGTATCTATTAATTCTATGACTAAACATGTAATGACTTTCAGGCGTAAATCTTTTTAAAAAGATATTGTTTTTTCTCATTTATAAGCATAAAAACTTCGTTATGGTGTATTCTTGACATTTGGGTTTCAATTTTAATGATTTCTTAGTGTTTAACTATTCTCATAAAGAGCTTTTCGTTTTGTGGAGTGCGCAATCTTTTTAATAGAGAAAAGATGCTACTTCATGACTCTAAAGGAAATAATGTCAATGAGCAACATATCACAAATTCACATCTAATGAAATGTTTCTAATCAACACAAGGGACTGCGCTTTAACGTATTAATAAGAAAATGGATTGATCCGAAAAAGGTTCTCCTGTCAGAAGGTATAACACTGCTATTAGATTTCGAGTCTCTTTAGGGAATTCGTTTTAGGTTGTCAATGTTTTCCAGACATTTTGTATTCCCAATTTGTTCAGTCATTTTAAGATTTATTATACGGCCTGCAGTAACATCAATTTGTCTGAAAATCGCTTACAGAATAATAATTTAATAAATGTAATGGACTTTATTCCTTGATCAGATATCTCATGAGGACATTGAGTATAGCTAGTATAGTTTTTGGGACGGACACATCGACAAGATTTAAAATATGTTACGTTTAATAGCGATATGTATCATAGCTTATTGCGTAAATTTCGATATTATGTTTGAAGCGTGAGATAATCGCAGATTCCTGTCAAACGACTTGCAAATGATGTTATCGCCAAGCTTAAACAATCTATGAAAATACTTTCAACTGTTTAAGTCAACGTATTTTATTATCTTAGAAGAAACATGACAACTTCCTATTATGATATAATTGTGAAGAAGTATTTAACAAGGTGAACAATTTAACACTGATCACACGCAGACAGGCCCCTTAAATATTGTGCTGGTCTAGCACTGAATAAGCTTTTATCTGGAGGTAATTGAAAGACAACATCGTAAAATAATATAACAGAACATATTTCAGATAAAAAAATGATTAATCGACAGTTGAATAATCCAAATCATAGATATTGATAGTTAAAAATGAAGTATTTGCGGCTTTTAACAATACCAACGATGCTAATACTGAGTATAACGATGTTTTAAAGCATTTAACCTATATATTTTGGTAATAAACATATACATTGAAGAATCAAGGGAAAAATGGCTTATAAAATATTTACAAGAAGAGTTTCCGACCTTTTATTTGGACCTACCTTCCCTATTATTTTGGGCATTAAAAATAGGCCATACAGTTAAACAAACAGTTGCCCTACATGCAAATGCAAATTGCTTCAATTAAAGAAGTGTTTCTAGGTAACACTGGAAAATGTGTTCTCATTCGTTAAGGAATTACAGAAATAAACTGCAATGTGATAATCATATGACACTTCATCTTCCGATGTATTTTGAAACTATGTCTGAAACAGAAACACAAGCCTTGAAACTAACAGATCTTAGGCAACTTTTCAACCCTTTTACATCAAAGCAGATGGATTTTGAAACGTAAGTTCTTCTGTATTGTTCGGAACGTTCTTTCAGCTTCTCACAAATCTTGTGCTCCCAAGGATTTTAGATTCAAAGAATATCAAACGTAATGACTATCTGAAAAGTGATTATAAGAATGTGTTTCTCATAATTTATTTGAATGCTATGGTTACAATAAACGATTACGTGCAAATGTATGGAAAAAGACACGAACATTTGTCGGAAAAACTAATACAATGGAAACTACATGAATAAGCCCAGAAGAAAATTTACATACAATTCGGAGTTCCATTTACATCAATAGGATAACAAGTCCGTTGACTTGATAAATTTGATTGATCTTTATTAGTAGATCTAATTTAAACCAGATGACAATACACCGTGCTGTAATAAGACGACACTACAACCAGCTGAACTATGATTACACTACATCCAGATATAGCCAATACACTGAGCTGTAATCAGACTACAATGCACCCAGCTGTAGCCAGATGACAAGAAACCGAGCTGTTGTTAGACGACAATACACCGAGCTGTAATCAGAGGACAATACACCGAGCTGTAATCAGACTACAATACACATAGCATGTAGCCAGATGACAATATACCCAGTGTTACCAGGCGAAATTCATCCAGCTATTACGTGACAAAAAACATTCAGCTGTAACCAGATAACAATACATCAAGTTTGTAAGCAGATTCAAAACTTATTTTGCATTGATGTCTATGAATCAAGTGGCAACTTTTTCTGCAGACCCTTTCAGACCAGTAAGTCACAGTCTCGTATGATATATTCCTTTTAGTTAGTAATTAGATATAATGACATTGAACTGAGCGAAATTTTTATCAAAAATTGAAATAAAGTATAGACTTCAATAAAAAAAATGTCTAATGATGGTTTAAATACTGTATACCATACAAAGCAATTCATGAAACATAGTCAGTAGATGTCATCTTTTAAATTTCTCTTTTGCATAATGTGGAGGTCTGGACAGCTATAATATGAATGAGCTACATGCACTAGGGGGTCTTGACGCATGCGTTCTAGTGTGTGCGTGGACACTTGTTTTTGAAGACACGAGAAAGCACCATTTTAGAAATGAATTAGTCAAACTGTATCAGTTTATCCTAACATACAAAGTTAATAGTCTAACCTGTTCGATGTTGTGGAGAAGGAGCGCTCGTCCTCTTGTTGGCGTCCTCTCCGATCCTAGAAATGCCCATACGTGCTTTCATAATCGAAACATTCCCACTATTTTGAAATCTTTTTCAAAATCAAAATCATCAAAATCAAGCAAGATCCTCTAAATACTCAAAACATAAATACAATTTCCGAGGACAGGTTTATTTAAGATCTCTTCTACGACACAATGGGATTATGTCATTCTTTTTAGCTAAAGAGAAGACTTGTATAAATCTGTCTTTATACAGCAGTTTGAATGCGGAATATAACAGAAGCCGTTTACGAGACACATCATTACGTAAACCATTACATATCTGGCTAATAAACACTTTTGAAAATGTATTATTGATGGGGATATTTGCCCAATGATGCATGACGTATGAAGTAATTGTACCAAAAGACAGATTAATGACTCTTTTAGGTGATCAACTTGTTACGTAACGCTTGATATGTCCTGAGTATACAGGAGAACATATTCATCACTATTTTTGGAGTTGTTGTTTTATTTTGGTTAGGGACGAAGTTTGTCTGGATCGTGAATCTGACGTAGAATAGATGTACACAGCTATAGCTACTGGAATGGATGTAAACCCTTATAATTATTTGAGTAAAAGCCATCACACTTTCAGAAAAGTAATGTATAACGTTTGTCTTCGTTCAATTCTGATGACGAAGTATGTGTATGCAGCTGCACGCAAAGAAACAAAAACGAAAGTGTTATCCTAACATTTGAATACCTAAACAGGTAACGTGATAGGGGATTGTAATTTTGAGTGGAGGAACATTCCATTTTTTGTCCCATAATTTTTTAGGACGTGTGTAATGTATAGCACCCAGCTATTTCATTTGAGATTCCATGGGCCGTACCAAAGTGGTAGCTCCAATTATATTTGAAATTATAGTTTGTTTTTGTTGCCTTTTAGTGTCTGTCTTTTTTAGGCCTAACGTTTGAGCTGCTATTCCTTTTTCTCTTATGCAGTTCTTGCTTTTAAAAACGGAATTATTATATCACTATGTGTGTGTATTCATATTTCATAGTTGTTGTCCTTGTTTCTGTACTTTTTATGTAAACATAAAAATATGTTATGAGTTCTGTGTACAAACTGTCTTTGAGCGGTTTGTGTTTACACAAGCTAATCCCTTTATTTTTCATTTCTTATTTGTTACATTAATTTGTCTGTCTTGAAGCCCCGAAGCTACATATACAGTGGTTGTCGATTACACGCCGTAAGGGAGTCCACACGTTCGTTAAGGGTACCTGTACCGTTTCAAATAAAAATAAAGGATAAATTGCTTTGTATGACAATACATTAATATTCAAAAGGTTATGTTACATGTCAATGAACTATTTTAATACTAGCATAAGCCCATCGCTACCAGGCCATAATTGAATAATTGAAATTGATGAATTGTTTTCGCTCCACTCATCATCACTTTCGGCCTCAAGTGAAGGAAGTATTAAACGACCACTGAGATATAATGACAACTGTCGTTTTCAATTATATTCACTGCTATTTTCATGTGACCATTGTAAAACGATAAAAGTCAAAACGATCATTTTCAGTACAATGTGTTTTTAATAAAAAATAAGAAATGAATGTGTTTTAACGAGTGTAAACATCCTTTGTGTAAGTAGTTTATTCTATAGCACATGATTATCATACACAGCTGGAAGTTGCTATTTGATATAGGTTCGCAAAATCCAAACATCATCTTTTTCCTTCTTGGTGCGATTATAATATGGGAAGAAAATAAGCTGCTTTGTAAAATAAGAAATTCAAGGGCACACAACTCTTGGCTGCATGAACATTTTTTTTTTTGCATAAACAATAAAATGACCGGCAGTGCTTCAACCAGCTAGTAGTCTATGGCGTGCATAAAAGTTCATTACTCTCAAACCGTCTCTAATATATTTTATCTGCAATGAGCAATGTTAGCAGAAATGTCTTTAAGATCAATACACGGAAGCGTAAAATATGAGATTGATTTTACGAGACGCTGACATGTTTTGATTGGCAATGAAGAGCTTCGGCTCAACTTTAATGACACAAATATGGTGGGAATATAATAAAACCCTTTTTGACCAATTATTTATATACGTCAGTAAGAAAGAATATTTAATTTTGCGTTTAAAGATACTGCATTAAACGTCTAAAGGTAGACCGAAGGCTAAATATGTTCATTCGCCTTTTATTTTGTGCAGATTCTGACGTTCATATTGTACAGATCGAATGGGAATATGACGTTAACGCTTATTTTAATATCAAGTTCAGGGTCTTTATTCACTAGCCTTAAGTCTGAGTTAAAGACTCAGAAAAGCAAAATCGTAATTCTGTTGTAAAAATTCTATGATAGGAGCTAAGATGATAACAGTTGTTATAAGCTATCTGTTCTACAATACCCCCCCCCCCCCCCATCTTTTTTGTTTAAATGTAATATTTTAAACAATTAAGTCGTCATTTTTCTGGGCCTAAGTTTTAAGTTTGCCCTAAGATAGTCTGTCAGCGCATTCGAAACTTTGAATTAAAAAACTAGACCCTTAGGCAAAACAAAAAAATGGTGGCCGAAGAAATCCTGAAAAAAATAAATGATAGATACATTCTATGTGTATAAATATTCTACTAAAAAGCTTTATGTTTTATGGAGGGCGTTTTTTTATAGAGAAGAATTAATGTTTTATCACTCCAAAGGAAATACTTCCATACGGCGACACATCACAAATTCACATTATATAATGGGTTGTTTCTAGGCAACACGAGGGACCGTGTTTTAACGTATTATAATGGAATAAAACGTATAAAAGGTTCTCCTGTCAGATGGTATAACACTGCTATTAGATTCTGAGTCTCTTGAGGGAATTCGTTCAAGGTTGTCAATGTTACTTTCCCAGGCATGTATATTCCCTATATTAAGATTTATTATATGTCCTGCATAAACATACTTTTGTTTGAAAAACGCTTACTGAAGAATAACTTCATAAATGTAACGGACTTTATTCCTTGATCAGATTTCTCATGAGACCATTGCAATATATCAGTAGCAAGTATAGCTGGTGTGAAGTGCAGTCAATGTCACCCCCTAGTCATTCACAGGTCATATGTTTGGTAGATTATAGCCCCTTTCTTGGGTCGAGAGAATGCTACATTACTTGCCAAAATATACAGGTAAAAAGTTTTTGTTTTTTGGGTGGTAAACAAAACCGCGTGTTAAAAAGGACAAACGTCATTCGTTGTACGCTTTTCTAAAAAATAAGCAACCGAAAGTAGAATTTACGCAAGTAGCATAGCGTTGTTATGCGTTAGAGATTAAGTTATAATGTAATGATTTTTAGCAGATTTATACTTAAAACATTTATTTAAAGCCTTACAAACTGATGTTTTCCATGTATATTCTGTTTAAGGAACAATAAAAATGTGAAAATTGCTCTCCTTCATCTCAGTGAACCTCGTTTTATAGTAATAAACAGCTCACTATCGATCAATAAGAGACCATCGACAATATGAACATTGGCAATACGGACCATCGACAATACAGAAATCGACAGAACTGATATCGATAATACATCTTCAAAAATACAGATATAAACATTACGGCAATCGACAATGCGGACACCGACAATGCGGAATATCGACAATACGGTCCATCGACAACAAGGACATCGACATTACGAACCATCGAAATTACGGACCATCGACAATATGGACCTGACATGTTTACGGATTTGTATGAACGTGTATCTCATGTCTCAACACAATTCATATCAATTATGCGCTTATAATATAAATATCATGCAAATAACCACTTAAAATACACGACATTTATTATTCATAACTTCATAAATCAATGTCACCAGATGAACAGCATACCCATGAATTATATAATAATGTTTTTGCAACTTACCATTCAGTGCTGCAACTAATTCACTATAATTTCCACGGTTGGAACGTCATTCTCGCTTTATAAGTATTTTTATTTATTGCAAGTTGGTTGTCGTAATAACACGCGGGTGTGCAGTTATTTAGTACATACAGAAACACGAATAAGTTTAATCTAGGTTTATAATGATATTCATGATTTGATAAATACTACTCCCCCTTACATCCGTTAAACAAACATTCGGACTTTGATGAATTAATTATTTAAATCTTATTCTAGCAAATTATAAAAAACAAAATGCTTTTTTATAAAATCATCCTAGATTTACCTTTTTCGAAAATATTTCACAACAGTCATTCATCTTGTGTTCACATTTATCATAATGCTTCTCCCTAAATTGTACTTGTTTGCTGTAAACTGTTTGTATGCTATAGGCATAATTGTCTGAATGCATTAAAATTTGTTGTTGCTGCTGCTGTTGTTGTTGTTGTTGTAGTATTTGCGATGGCGGGACTTGTCCTAACTTGAAGACCGTTGTGTCAGACCGTTTTGGGTGTCCCTTATTCGATCAAAATACTTCGGTGGATCAGTGATCATCATGATAAACGGCAACACGCCAGGAAGACAGAGAAAAATATATCTAGTCTTGTATCGTACATTCCTCGGTAATCGTTGAATCGAAATCAAAATAAAGACAATTTCAGGGAACCAACCTATTCATTCATATCACAGCAACCGAATATTAACTTCTTTAACTCAACGTTAGAAGTTAACAAAATCAATGACTGTCGGCACTTAACTGTTTGTATGCTTTATGCATAATTGCCCGAATACCCAGATAAGTGTGATTAATATATATATATATATATATATATATATATATATATATATAGTTTTAAGGTTTTCGGGACAGTATAGCTAACTGCGTAAATCTAAATATTGTGTTTGTAACGTGGGGAAAATAGAGATTCTTGTTAGACGACTCGGACATGTTCGCGCCAAACTTAAACAATCTATGACAAACTTTAAAGAACTGTTTATGTTATCTTACTTTATTATCTTAGAAAATAATAACAACTTTTTATTATCATATATTTGTGAAGAAGTATATTTGAACAAAAGAAAATACATTGAACACACTGGCAGTCACCTTGAATTTTTCCTTGTTTAGCAGACGAGACACTAAATAAGCTTTTATCTTTGGGTAATTGAAACACAGCATCATAAAATAATAGTTACAAAACATATTTTAGATGAAGAGAATAAATTGATCGACAGTTGGATGTTGTCACAATCAGTTTATATACTTACTTGGTGTTTAAATTCTTCGAATTATGAAATGTTATGAACAACATAACGTTAAAGAGTGCTTGTTTACAAAGCTTATTGAACAATACTACTGTCAACGAACTCTCATTCTACAGAAATATGGCTGCATTGCCAAATACATTCTTGAATCTTAATAAGGAGATTAATAGTACTGCCTAAACAATATGTTAATACAAATGCCATTTTATTAATGAAAATACAAATATTGAAATGCATTTGGTTTGTATTATTAATGTTACACCTCACCATGAGATAGCTCATATAATAATATTATATCTTGGACTGGGGACTTTAACTACGCATAACTATTATGTCATGTTATGTGATTAATTTTTATGTACCGTTATTGGTTATGTTTTGCTTTGTTTTAAGTATACTCTTTAGTTCACATATAATGAATAATGTATAATTCCAATCAGCTAGATACAAATAGGCATTTGTAAAACATTACAGAGAAACAGAATGTATAAACTTTGTATATTTAACATATTTTATTGTAATTCCCTAAATAAAGATATTTATTAATAGAGATGCGTAAAATAATGCTTGCTTTCGGTTTACCGACCGACTCTTCTTTTTCACCCGACCATAAACCTGTTTCGTTTTCTGGAAAAATATGTGTTTTACATCTAAATGATTTTATTCTATCAAAAATTAAAAACTAAACGTTTGTCGCTTTTAACAATACCATCGATACTACTACTGAATGTTTCGGTGTTCTTACGCATTTAACCTATACTATTTGGTAATAGAAAAAATAAGAAACAAATTAGCTTTAAGAAAAATATTCAAATCAGATTTCTGACCTACCTACCCTATTAACCGGAAACAGACGAATAAGTCGTTAGGCCTTACACTTGTAGTAGCTTTGGGTATATGACAACAATTAGTTTTGGTTTTAAAACTGCATTTATTTGTAATATCGTTCTTTAACTAGCTGTATTAAATTTGCATTACAAAACTTCGTTATGATATTTTCCTTTTATAATCAATGAAACGCTCCCAGAGTTGCAATTTAAAATGAAAGCTCATCAGTATTGTTCGCAATGTTCTTTCAGCTTCTCGTAAATCTTGTGTTCCCAAGCAATCTAAATTCAAAGAATAACAAACGTAATGACTATGAAAAGTTATTATAAAAATGGTTTCCCCATAATTTATTTTTTTCTGCTATGGTTACCATGGTTATACTGTTCCTTGCCAATGTATTGAAAACGACCTTAACACTTTTTAGTAAGACTTTCACAATGGAAACTATTAGAACAAACCCTGTAGCAAAAATACATTGGGCAACAATAGGATAACAGCTCCGTTGAACTGATGAAGCAGATATTTACTTATATATAAGTAGATCGAGCTTTAACCAGACGATAATACTCCCAGCTTTAACCAGACGACGATACATCCAGCTTTATCCAGACGACAATACTCCGAGCTGTAACCAGACGACAATACCCAGTGCTGTTATCAACCGACAATAGACTTATTGTAACTAGTCGACAATTACACCTAGCCGTAACCATTTGACGATATACCTGGTGTAACCAGACGAAAATACATCAACTAAGCTGTATCTTTACAACAATACATTCAGCATTAACCAGATGACAATACAACAAGTTGTAAGCAGATTGAAAATGTATTTTGCGTGTTAATGAATAAATTGGCAAATATCTCTGCGGACCTTTTCAGACCAATAAGTCACGTTCTCGTGTGCTGTCCCTTTTCTGAGTTATAAAATAACGAGCTACTTCGCAATTCGATTGAGTTAAAAATGTTATTTATCAAAATAAAATTATAAGGTATAGTCTGCAATGTACGAAATTTGATTAATGATGATTTATATACTGTGTATCACACAAGACACATCACTAAACATAGTCAGTACACGTGATTTTTTTTTTAAATTTAACCGGTCATTTAATGCAGAATGTTGTGTTCTGATTTACGTGCAGCTGTAGAAGACAAAAGAACATCCAAAAGTAAGTGTCTTACCTGCTCGGTTGTGTGGCAATGTTGCTGATGTCCGCAAGTTTGCTCTATCTCTCTTATCCTGAAACTGCCCCTATAATGTGCTTTCATAATCGAAACATTCAAGTCTGAAATCTTTTCCAACATTAAACTGTACATAAAAATCATCTTAATACCCGAAAAATAGAAACAATTTCCGAGGACAGGTTTATTTAAGACCTATTTGCGACAAAATCTGGGATTATGTCATTCTTTTTAGCCAAAGAGAATACTTGTATAATTCTGTCCTGATACAACATTTAGAACGCAGAGTATTTCGGAAGCCATTTACAAGAACCTTAGAGATGTTATGGCACACATTATTAAGTAAGCTGCTATAAGTCTGGCGAAATAATGACTTTGAAAAAATGCATTATTGATGAGGCTATTTGCAAAATGATAAATGGTGTATTAGGAAATGTACCTAAAGACAGCAGAATGACACTTTTGTGTAATTATCTTTTATCCACGTTAAATATGCCCTGCATATACAAGAGAACACTATTGTTTACTATTAAGGAGTTGGTGTATCATATTGTTGGCCTCGATCGTTAAACTGAAGTGGCATAGATATAAACAGCTATAGCTCCTGGTATTGATAAATGTCAGCATTTAACAATATTTGTGTTTTAGCCATCACACCTAACGTATATCTGTACTTTGTAAGATATAAAATTTAAGGGCTCAGCAAAATGTCAATACCCAGAAAAGCCAAATTGATTGAATAAGTGTGCCGCTGACATGTTTGGATTTGTAATGGAGTGCTTAGGCTCAACCACTTTATGAAATTCAACGCAAAAAATTGGTGGAAATAATCCCTTTCTTTGACAAATTTTCTAAATAAGAAGGCATATTTATATTCGGTTTTAAGTTAGTTCATTCAAACGTCTGAATGCACAGACCAATGCAAATTATTTCATTCGCCGTATACTTTCTGATAAATTAAAATGTTTTTTTTGTACATTTTATAAATTATACAATATATATATATTTATATAAACTTCTATTAAATTACTGATTTTGAAATCATTTCGGAAATAAGTCGTTAATATCGTTTCCCTGCTTAGTTTTGATTTATAAGTAGAAGCAGTGACAAATAGTAAATCGATATTTTAACTATAGGAAACAGTAACATATAATTATAAATTCACCTATAAAACCTCTATAAAACACCGGAAAGCATATAGTACAACAGCAAAATCATCATGTCGGTTTACAGAAGCGTTTGAAAGGGGCTTGGATTGTTACCTTAAATGCTTAGGGTGGAGAATAACGGTGATATAAGTGACTTTTACATCGACAAAATGACACCGGACGCCATCAAATAGATATAGATATGTCTGTTTCCTCGGCAAATGTGGGCCCTAGCGCGCTTGGCTCTCGGCCACACACAAGTCACTTTTTGATTGATACAAACATCAATTTTTCTCTTGTGCCCTTCACACATTCCCACAGTTCGAATTGAATCCCCAACGATTTGCATACTTGCCATAAGATATTCCTTCATCGCATTCGGAGCTTTGATTTAAAAAGGAGACGCTAAAGTACAAACAATACACGAGAAAAATTGTTGCAAAAGAAATTTTAAAAAAGTAAATGATATATGCATTCTAAGTGTTAAACTATTTTTATGAAAAGCTTTTCGTTTTATGGAGTGCGCAATCTTTTTATAGAGAAGAGATGCTACTTTATGACTCCAAAGGAAATAATTCCAAACAACACCACATCACAACTACACATATAATGGAATGTTTCTAGGCAACACGAGGGAATGCGTTTTAACGTATTATAAAGTTAATGGATTGACCCGAAAAAAGGTTCTCCTGTCAGAAGGTATAACACTGCTATTAGATTTGAGTGTCTTGAGGGAATTCATTATAGGTTGTCAAAGTTACTTTTCCAGACATTTTATATTCCAAATTTGTTCAGTCATTTTAAGATTTATTATACAGCCTGTAATAACATCAATTTGTCTGAAAATCGCACACAAAAGAATACTTTCATAAATGTAATGGACTTTATTTCTAGATCAGATTTTTCAATCAGATTTTTCATAAGGCTATTGACATATATCAGAAAGTATACCTGGCGTGAGTGCAATCTCCCCCTAGTCGTTCACAGGTTCTATTATTTTTGTAGATCATCGCCCATTCCTTTGGTCGATATATTTGTTACGCGCCATAAATAGACACACAAAGGTTTTCTTTTGGGAAATCGACAAACTGACATCGACAATACATCATCAAAAATACAGACAAAAACAGTACGGCAATCGACAATGCGGACACCGACAATGCGGACATCGACAATACGGACATCGGCAATACGGAACATCGAACATGCGAAACATCGACAATACGGAACATCGACAATGCGGAACATTGCGGAACATCGACCATACGTAACATCGACCATACAGACAGCGACAATACGGAACAATGACAATACGGACATCAACAATACAGACATCGACAATCGACAATACGGAACATCGACAATATCGAATCTCTGAATCGAAATAAAAATTAAGTACATTCACTCATATCACAGTAACCAAACTTCTTTAACTAAACGTCCGAGTGACAATGACTGTCATATTTTGTTCTATCCAAAATTGTTGCAATATAGAACTTCCTGAGTAATATCGTCCCATTTATTATCACTTCAATGAAGGAAAATGTGGTCGCGTCAGAATTGCAGCTGAAACTATTAAAGCAAAATGCAATAATTGCTTCATAAATTGATGTTTAATTAAGCTACTTAATTGTATTAAGACAAACTACTGCTGGCGCCCCCTTTTTCACACCTTCGGGTCATGTGACCTCTCTGGGGGGTTTTCTGGGAGCCTATTCTTCGCTCCATGCTAGTCATTACATGCGCGCTTATCAGACTGGACGCAAATGCAATAATTGTTTCATAAATCAATGAGAGACGGAAAAAAAATTAACAAAAATATTCGATTAGGAAAACCGTGAAAACGTGCGTGCACTTGTTAATGAAAGTTCACCTTCTATAGTCTTTTTAAGCAAAGAAGCCAGTTTATGGGTTGAAATATATTCTATTAAGAAGAGAGTAGACTGTCGCAGATCATTTTTATACTAAAAGGGACAATTTAATTTCGGCGTATAGTACACGCATTAAGAGAGAATTAGCGACGAATAAAATAAAGTTTTCAGGCCAGTATAAATGACTTTTCCCTGCTTCTACACGTGTGAAGTATTTTAAATTTACTTGTATTTTAATGACGCAATTCTTGAAAATTTCAGCGTTTTATCGTTCAGCAAAATTCCGTTGAAAAAGAGTTGAAAATTTTGGCCCCTTTAAAGTCACGTGATTCCTATATAAATATGTATCCAATAATTACTGTTAACCAATCAAATGTGCAAACTAGCCTTAAGATTATCGTTGACAAACTGGCTGCCTGTTGCTCGACCAATGTTAACACATAGCAATCAATACTACGGATTACTGAAACTGATTGATTCTACGTAATGGTTTCACTCATGTATTTGAGCGTTCAATGCATCGTCTAACATTATGAGATACAAATCGGTCCTATGAACATGAAATAGTTCAACTTTGGCGATCAACAGAAAATGGAGAGCGATTTCCTCGGCCATATCTTCAAAATTAGACTCTAATTTATTTGGTGTTTGTTAGTGCATCCGTCAGAATCGATCAATGTTAAATTAATTTACACGAAATATGGAAAACCCTCAATTGTCATTGGCCCATCACCAAAATGCAAACACCAATTATATGCCACATTTTACTACTGGCACCAATGTTACAAGTAAGCCTTGGTGGGAAAATTGACTCACTGAAACATAATCTATGAAACTTTTGTTGGTGCATTCGTGAAAAGAATATTTGAATACAAGTCCTCGATGGTCACAGGCCCACAAAAAATGCAAACACCAAAAAAGAGTAACTTTGTAATTCAAAAGACAAACAAAAAATCTCATCTTTTAAAAAGATAGCTAACTTTTACAGTAAGATATGCAGTAAACTTTATTTCACCTTTTCCCTCTGTTTACAATGATTTCGCCATATGTTTGTCCCGTAAAATACTTTTGTTCATCATAATTTATAAGAAAAGTTACAAAAGCGAATAATTTAAAAGTTAAAGACATAACCCGACTGTTCTTTTTTGGTGTAAGATGTATTTGCTTTTGTCTAGTGAGCCTTTCCGGAAAAGTCGGTAGCTGTGGGATTATTTAGGGTGTTGGATGCAAAAAGCACAACATAAGAAATGATAAATCAATGCAAATATAGTACAATTACCGTTTGCTTCATTCAGACCATCTTGCATCAGCGCGTTATATGGTGTTGGGTCAGTTTGACAAAGGTGAGCATTAATTCCAAAAGTGGCAATATTTGACCCCGGATAAGTTTGAATAATAAATATATGTCATATATACAATTCAAAGGTTCTCGGGAACTCATCGACAATACTTTTAATAACTTACGTTAAATAGCAATATGTATTATAGCTAACTGCGTAAATTTAAATAGTTTCTTTGTAGCGTGGGGACGATGCCACAAGTTCGCGCCAAGCTTAATCAATCAATGAAAAAATTTTAACAACTGTTAGCAACATTTATTACCCTAGGAAAAATCAAGACAACTTCTTATTAATATCCCTTTACCTTGGGGTAATTGAAAAACAACATCATAAAATAATAGAACAGAACATATTTCAGATGAAGAGAATAGATTGTTCGACAGTTGAATGTGGTCATTATCATGTTTTATACTTACTTGGTGTTTAAATTCTTCGAAGTATGACATGTTATGAAAAACATAACGTTAAAGAGGGCTTAACACATCGTTTACTGTTTGAGGTTTGTTATGCTATGTAAACTTAAAATACTAAGACCGTATTTGGCTTGTTATTTATACGAAGCTAAACATAGATGTCAAGCTAAATACATTAAAGTATTTTTCTGTCAAATGCATCCAAAAGAGTCAGAATTTCAGTTCTAAAATCGGACACACATGCGCCTGCTATTGACAGAGACACGTAATCAGTGACGGTGTTACTATGACATTACATATAACATGAACATCTTAGGAATACCAAACACGAAGAGACGTACACATTATTTTTTTTAAGACATGCACCGTAAGACTTTATATAATGACAAGTTACATAATCAAAACGCAATTTAGTCATTAGACGATGGCAATTTTGTCTTAGTTACGTCACAATACTTTTTCGACTAAAAGTAACAACTTCTGATGTTTGATAAATGGTACATTATACCCTAAGACAAGTAGATATATATTATTTTCAGAACTTACATATTAATATAAACAAATAATTTCTTTTGTGGCTTAGACACACCAATAACACGCGATAAGGCGATATTTTGTTTAATCTTTGAGAGGTTTATATTTCAATTTCCTTGCATACAATAATCTTGAAAACAATTTAGACTTTGTTGAAAATCACGTTCATCAGCACACAGGAGAAGAAGTAATTGAAGGTAAACCATTGTCTCATTTGCATCTACTTCCATAGAAACACCTGAACATGTTGTTTCAAGGAATTCGTCTAATTCGTTAAATTAAATAGAAAATAAAATCGGAGAAAGATTTTCTCACTGTAGGACTCCACAAATATTTTGGATATGGGAGAATGTTGCTTATCGACGCAAACGCACGATTTTATATCAATGTACATTTTTATGACATTTTTATACCCTATAAACCAGACTGAATTAGCTTATGTCACAAAACAGCACGATAGACAGAGTCAAATGCGGCCGAAGAATCAATAAATGAGCAAAATTGTTTCTTTTCCTGGGCCAAGTTAACTTATAAGGAAATTTATTGTAAGAACCTTGTCGCAGGTTGAATAATTTGCGTGGAATCCGGATTGGTTTTCGTTTAATAAGTTATTACCGTAGAGGAATTTGTTGATATGTTCATTTAGGATATATGTGAATAATTTACATAAACCACTCAGAATTGTAATCGGTCTATAGGAGGAGAACTCTTTGTTTAAAAAAATGGCTTTATTTGAGACGGCGTTGAACTCGGACACCTATGTACACATATGGCTTAGCTGTTAAGAAAGTAATGAAATCGATTAAAAATGTCATTTTCGTAAACCCTACTTGGTATATATATTTCTTAAAAAAATCATTACCAGAGACCGTATGAGCAGCATTTAACCGACCATTTGCTATCCACTGTCAATAATGCCAATGCTGATGAATTTAAAAGTAATTGTGAGCTATTTGACGAGGATTACTTGTATTTAAAAAGCTAGTGTTTAGGCATTGTCAAAAGTAAATACATGTTCGCGGTCGAAGACGAATTTCATTTTTTTTTCATGATTTGTACATTGTATTATAGCACTGTGAGGTTTTCTAATTTATTAAACTTAATGAACAATATTACTGCCAACGAACACTTATTCTACAGAACTTTGGCTGCATTGCCAAAATCATATTTGAATCTTAAAAATAAAGAGATTACTATTACTGTCCAAATAATATGTTAATACAAATACCATTATATTATTGAAATAAATATTAAAATGCGTTTTTTTTGTATTATTAAATTCACACCTCACCATGAAATTGATCATATAATAAAAATTATATCTTGGACTGGGGACCTTAACTGCGCATTATGACTATATTATGTGATGTGATGTTATTTCATTTACCGTTATTGATTATGTTTTGCTTTGTTTTACATATACTCTTTAGGTCACATATAATGAGTAATGTATAATACAAATCACAGCCAGGCATTTGTAAAACATAACAGAGAAAAATAACGTATAAACCCTGAACATTTAACGTAATTTATTAGAATCCCCAAAATAAAGATATGTATGAATAGGAAAGCGTAAACTAATGCTTGCTTCCGGTTTCCCGACCAACTCTTTATATTCCCTGACCATAGGCGTGTTTTATTACCTTGAGAAATATGTATTTTACATTTGAATGATTTTAATCTATTAAAAATTAAAAAAAGAAGTGTTTGCGGCTTTTAACAATACCACCGATGTTAATACTGAATGTAGCGGTGTTCTTAAGCATTAAACCTATACTATTTGTTAATAGAAAAAAATAAGAAACAAATAAGCTTTAAGAAAAATATTCAAATCAGATTTCCGACCTACCTACCTTATTGTTTTGGGTGTGAAACCGGAAACAGACGTTTTAGGGTATATGACAACAATAAGTTTTGGTTTTAAAACTGCATTTATTTTTAATAATGTGCTTCTACTAGCTGTATTAAGTTTGCATTACAAAATGTGTTTTCTCATAAATTATAAATGGACACGGATTTTCTGTTTCTGATTTTCGAAAACGATTTGATTTCAATGTTTACCATCGATATGGCACATGTTGAGGGGTAATGTAGACGCAAATGGCAGAAATACGAACCTATATTATCAATGACATGTCCAAAAATAGGACACACAGATCCACTTTCAGATGCCGCACAAAAACTGCAAATTGCCACCATTAAAGAAGTGTTTCTAGGCAACACTGAAAAACGTGTTCGCACTTGTTAAGGAATTACAGAAATAAACTGCAATATGAGAACCAAATGATACTTCACCTTCCTATGTCTTTTGAAACTATATCTGAAAAAGAAATACAAAGCTTGATACTAACAGTTCTTACAATGGAATATTATATTATTGCTAGTTAGATCCAATAAAATAGTCATTGAAGTATCATGTGTACTCATTCAAGTAATCCTTAGAGCTGTTGTTGATTGAAGTCTCTATATTCTTTTTAAAGAAAAAGAACGTCAATCGATTTTTGTATTACTATTTTTTTATGATATTTTCTTTTATACTGAATTTACAAAAATCCATTTAAAGCATCTATGAAATGTTCCCAGAGTTGAAAAAAACGTTGCAATTTGAAATGAAAGCTCCACTGTATTTTACGGAACGTTCTTTCAGCTTCTCAAAAATCTTGTTTTCCCAAGCAGTTTAGATTCAAAGAATATCAACCGTAATGACTATCTGAAAAGTGATTATAAACTGTTTTTCTGTAGCAAAACTAGATAAAATTTGTACATTGTGCAACAATAGGTAACAGTTCCGTTGGCTTGATGAATCAGATCCTTATTAATAGATCTAGCCTTAACCAGACGACAATACAACCACCTTTGACCAGACGACAATACTCCCAGCTGTTTCAAGACGACAGCACACCGTGCTGTAACCAGACGACAATACATCGCGCTGTCATCAGACGACAGATTACTGTGCTGTAACCAGACGACAATACATCGTGCTGTAACCTGACCACAAAACATCCAGCTGTTCAAGATGACAATACATCGTGCTGTAAACAGACGCCAGACCACTGTGCTGTAACCAGACGACAATACACCGAGCTGTAACCAAACGACAATACATTGAGCTGTAACCAGACGACAATACATGGAGCTGTAACCAGACGACAATACACCGACTGTAACCAGATGACAATACACCGTGCTATAACCAGAGGACAATACACCGAGCTGTTACTAGACGACAATACACAGTGCTGTAACCAGACGACAATACATCCATTGTAACCAGACGACAATACACCGTGCAGTAATCAGACTACAATACACCGTCTTGTAAGCAGACGACAATACACCGTGCTGTAACCAGACGACAATACACCGTGCTGTAACGAGAACACAATACACCGAGCTGTAACCAGACGACAATACACCGTGCTGTATTCAGACGACAGTACACCGTCTTGTAACAAGACGACAATACACCGTGCTGTAACCAGACGACAATACACCGTGCTGTAACAAGACCACAAACACCTAGCTGTAACCAGACGACAATATACCGTGCTGTAATCAGACGACAGTACACCGTCTTATAACCAGACGACAATACACCGTGCTGTAACGAGACCACAATACACCGAGTTGTAACCAGACGACAATACACCATGCTGTAATAAGACGACAGTACACCGTCTTGTAACCAGACGACATTACACCGTGCTGTTACCAGACGACAATACACCGATCTGTTACGAGACCACAATACACCGAGCTGTAACCAGACGTCAATACACCGAGCTGTAACCAGACGACAATACTCCGAGCTGTAACCAGACGACAATACACCTTGCTGTAATCAGACGACCGTACACCGCCTTGTAACCAGACGACAATACATCATGCTGTAACCAGACGAGAATACACCGTGCTGTAACGAGACCTCAATACACCGAGCTGTAACCAGACGACAATACACCGTGCTGTAACCAGACGACAATACACCGAGCTGTTACCAGACGACAATACACCGAGCTGTAACCATACGTCAATACACCGAGCTGTTATCAGACGCCAATACTCCGAGCTGTAACCAGACGACAATACACCGAGCTGTAACTAGACGACAATACACCGAGCTGTAACCAGACGACAATACACCGATCTGTAACCAGACGTCAATACACCGAGCTGTTAACAGACGACAATACTCCGAGCTGTAATAAGACGACAATACACCGTGCTGCAACCAGACTACAATACACCGTGCTATAACCAGACGACAATACACACATTGTAATCAGACGACAATACATCCATTGCAACTAGACGACAATTATTATACATCCATTGTAACCAGACGACAATACACCCTGCAGACCAGACGACAATACAACCATTGTAACCAGACGACAAAACACCCGGCTGTACCCAACTACAATACACCTAGCTGTAACCAGACGACAATACACCAATTTGATTGAGTGAAAAAGTAAATAATAACAAACAAGGTATTATACTTCAATGTAAGTTTTTTTAACGATGGTTTTTTAAAGACTGTATACCACACAAGACAAATAACTAAACATAGTCAGTACATGTATTTGTTTTTAGATTGAGCCGGTCTTTTAAATGAAGAATGTGAAGATCTGATTTACTAACAGCTGTGATAAAAATGCACTACATGCACTAGCGGTTCTTGACGCATGTGTTCGTGTGTGTGTGTGTGTGTGTGTGTGTGTGTGTCTGTTTGTGGCGGAGGAGGGGGGGGGGGGGAGTGGATCAGGGCAGGGGTCACTGGTTGAAGAAGTCACAAGAGTTAACCATCTTAGTCTTAGTCTTAAAAAGTCAAACTGTATTTGTATATCCTCACATACACAGTTTAGAGTCTAACCTTTTTTGGTTGTGTGGAAAAGGCGCTCACAACCACAAGTTTGCGCCTTCTCTATTTCTGGAATTGCCCCTATAATTTCATTTCATTATTCAAACAGTCCTGTTAGTCTGAAATCTTTTTCAACATGTAACTTTAGCTTAATTATCTAAATTAATGATGATTATTATCTAATTATCTAAATACCCGAAAAATAAACAACTTCCGAAGACATGTTTGTATAAGACTTCTTTTACTACACAATCTGGGATTATGCCATACTTTTCAGCAAACGAAAAGACTAAATATGTTAATCTGTTTTGATACAACACTTAGAGTGCGAAATATAACAGAAGACATTCACGAGACACTCGGAGATATAATGGCGCACATTATTACGTAAGCCGTAACAAGTCTGGCGTATTAAACACTTTTAAAAATGCATTACTGATGGGGTAATTTGCCAAATGATTCGTGGCGAAGAGAGCGAATGTACCAAAAGACAGTTAAATGACACTTTCGTGAAATTAATGTGGCATAGATGTACACGGCTATAGCTTCGGGAAAGATCATCATCATCATCATCATCATCATCATCATCATCATCATCATCATCATCATCATCATCATCATCATCATCATCATCATCATCATCATCATCATCATCATCATCATCATCATCATCACCACCACCACCAACAACAACAACAACAACAACAACACTACCACCACCACCACCATCATCATCATCATCATCATCATCATCATCATCATCATTATCATCATCATCAGCAGCAGCAGCAGCAGCATATCATCATCATCATCATCATCATCATCATCATCATCACCACCACCATTATCATATAGATACGACATGTTTTGTTTTGATATGTAAATCTATTCTGATTTAAATTGCAATTGTCTCAGACTAGTCTCGTTCTCAATATTGTGAATATGTACATGTGTATCATATCAAAACTCTTTTTGTCATGAATTGTGAAATGAGTTATATTTAATAATCTTGGAAAGCAATACATGTTTTATTTTAAAATACTATTTTGGTCTACATTTCAATCTGTACTGATCATCTACTGTATTGGTGTGCAGCACACTTATGGTAAATATGATGACGACAACAATATCACGTAATATATACATGCTGAAACAATATGCCCACTTATATAGTACACACACACTGTATGGAATAAATGTGTTTTATGGTTCATCGGTGTATGAAAACAGTTCAGTGCAAATCTTTAGAGGGTTAAGGAAAATTATAATATTATAACAGACAAAACTTTAAGAACATCATATTTACATGTTTACAATGTGGCCTTCTCTGAACAAAATCACAGATGCCAATAAGAATTGATTAAAACATAAGCACATATAGATGTTAGCTATAATTATAGATAAATGAATATGATATACACATGTACACAGTTTTTCCCCCTGTTAATATTGTTTATTATGTCCGAATCACTTCATGATTATTCATGTACTGATAAAATATTTTCTCACAGATGAACCTCAAATCTAAAGTATCTATTTTATATTTACACTCATTATATGGAATTAATCTCTGAGAGTATCCTTCTAAAACGCTGAAATTATCGAGACATTTGACCATGGAATAAATTCTGTTGTTTGAACAACAGCAACGTCCATCACGTCAGTTGGTTTATCGATGTCGTATATATTTCACCGCAATAAAATGCCATTTTGACTATTGGTCAGACACCACTAAATAAATTTCCTATGTATTCTATATTCAATTGACCAATATGCGTTCAAAGTAACACTTATTTTTAGTCATTACGACCCCCATCACCATATATAGGAAGAAAGCTCCACTTGTGTGTTAAACATTAAACAACGTTTAAAAACAGTGACGTTTCTTATATAAAAAAGGTTGGACGTAACCACTGTGTATTCGGTAAAATAACAATATCCGGTGTATTAGGACAAAAAATGCGGTAAAAATGTAAACACAAGAGAAGATCAGGTAGATCCATCAGGTTCAGTCTGTTTTTTTAAAAATACAAACCATTCAACTTTTGAACCTATAAAGATGGAAAGAAGCCAATGGTCTGAGATTGTATAACCATGATTCAAATCACTGCCATGTGTTCATTATACTAAATAAGGCATGTAACAATGAGTAGGCACTTCTGAATTGGTGTAATTAGCCCGATTCAAAATCAACGTTTTCTACTATCAGAGGTATTCCGAATATGTTGCGTTCTTCGGCTTAAGTTTTAAAGAAAAAATGTGTATTTAGATAAGAACAATATGAATGTTATTAGTTTTTCGTATATGTAAAAACAACCAATCGTAAAGGAAAGTATAGTGTAGCGGAATATTTTTTCCGGTACATGTATATTCCGTATTTTAAGTATTTTAAGTCTGCTTCTGGGGCCCGTATCTTAAACACATTCTTGAACAAAATATTATATGTAGCAAAGAACGTAAATCTGACACTAAGATTACGATTTAAGAAAATTGTGATTATATTGCAATTATTATATTTACGTTATTTTGCTACATATCAAATTTCGAGCAAATTTAACATTAGTCAGTATAAAAGAATTGTGACGTCTATATAGATTAAAGATTATTGAAGTAACGACTAAAATATACCAAAATATTTCAACTAAGAGACTAGTTCTTAAATTGCAGCACAATGCTTTCAATAGTTTCCACGTTGCATGATAAAATATGAAATTTAGTATGTGTTATAAAACTTTACACTTTAATTGATAATGAAACCTTAAATTATAATAGCCCTGCTTATCATTTTGAAAATTTTGATTTTAAATACCAACTCAATAATAACAACTCGGCCATTTCCGGCAAGCTTCGAGATACAGCCGAGGTGTTCCGATTGATGCCAACTTCCGCCCAAATAGATGAAGGTTACACGGTACTCTTACAATATCCTTTATGTTTGTAAACCTCATACGCAGTAATCTCCCTTGGCGACAGCAAAAATGGCGAGTTTTGAAAAATTACCATTGAGCTTAATTGATCGTTTTGAAAAGGTCATTCGAAAGAATGAACTCCAGATAATTCCCTCTGAATGTATAGTATTTTTCATCCCCGTTCTATATACTCATATGAGTGAAATGTGTTACAAAATCTTATACAATATATAAAGCAAGGAATTCACATAACATGCCGGTACAAATAAAAGGTGAATTTCATGCTATTGCAATCTATGTACTACTCTATTTCTTCCGAAGAAACGTATATATATTTTTGGTATAATTTAGTTTCAACCGGAGGATTAGCTTGAAAAACAACAACAGAATATATATCTATAATGCCGGGCTTAAACTATTGTAACACTATTATCAACCATAATGTCATTCGAGCATATGTACACCCTACATAAAAAATATTATCATTGAAATAATAACCATTTTTGGTTATCTTCATGCACGATTTTCTTCTAATTTCATTGCGCCGAATTGATGCTATGCATCAACTTTTTTTCTTGTAATGTATTTGATACGCATTTATCTTACGAGAACAGTAGTTTACTTGTGTCGAAATATAGCGTTTTAGTGGAACATATATGTTGCGAAGGGTAACTCAAACACGATCTACTGTTTGGGGATAATTAAGAACACTTCATAAGTCCAGCCAGGATAATCGTTCTAAAATGACATCTACATTCACCTGCCATTGACAGGGAGATTCAGAGACTTTATGTAACTAGTGACGTCACTTGTTACATGACAGGTACAAAAGCACTAAAGTTCATTCTTTTCAAAGGCAGGCATCTATAGATTACATATATTTACAAAGTACATATTAAACATAGCTGAATATTGCAACCACTAGCCGATTAAGGAAGCAGAGGCGCAATCCCCCTTAAATCGTCCAAGTTTACATTTTATGTCAAATTCGGAGAAATAATACTAGAAATTGTTATTTTCTTTCTTTAGGGGAATACCCCAAAGCCCCACTACTCGTCTAGCAGACGAGATACTAAATAAACTTTTATCTTGAGGTAATTGAAAGACAACATCATAAAATAATAGAACAGAACATATTGTAGATGAAGGGAATAGATTGATCGACAGTTCGATGTTGTCACAATCATGTTTTATACTTACTTGGTGTTTAAATTCTTCGAATTATGACATGTGATGAACAACACAACGTTAAAGAGGGCTTAACGCATCGTCTGCTGCTAGAGGTTTATTATGCTATGTAAAACTTAAAATACTTAGACCGTATTCGGCTTGACATTCATATAAAGTTAAACATAGATGTCAAATTAACTACAGTAAAGTATTTTCCTGTCAAATGCATACAAAGAAGTTAGAATTTCAGTTCTAAAATGGCACACACATTCGTCTGCTATTGACAGAGACACGTAATCAGTGACGGTGTTCGTATGACATTTCATATAACATGAATATCTTCGGAGTACCAAATACGAAAATACGACATTTATTTCTAAGACATGAACCTTAAGAATTTATGTACTTTCAAGTTACATGATCAAAACGCAATTTAGTCATCAGTCAGTGGCAATTTTACCTTAGCTTAGTTACGTCACAACACTTTTGATGTCTGATACATGGTACATTATACCCATAGACAATAGTCATAAATTTACATAATAATATAAACAATTAATTTCTTTCGTGGCTTAGACACACCAATAACATCGCGATAAGGCGAGCTTTTGTTTAGTCTTTTTGAGGTTAATATTTCAATTTCCTTGCATACATTTATCTTGAAAACAATTAAGACTTAGTTGAAAGTCACTTTCATCAGCGTACAGAAGGAGAAGTAATTGAAGGTAAACTATTGTCTCATTTGCATCTACTTCCATAGAAACACCTGAACATGTTGTTTTAAGAAATTTATCTAAATCGTTGAAGTAAATAGAAAATAAAACCGGAGAAAGATTTTCTACCTAACGGACTCCACAAAAACTTTGGAAAATGGGAGAAAGTTGCTTATTGACGGAAACGCACGATTTAATATCATTGTACATTTTTATGACTGTTAGAATTATACCCTATAAACCAGAATGAATTAGCTTATGCCACAAACCAGCACGCCAGACAGAGTCAAATGCGGCCGAAAAATCAATAAATGAGCATAACAGTTTCTTTTCCTGGGCCGAGTTAACTTATAAGGAAATTTATTGTAAGAACATGGTCGCAGGTTAAATAATTTGCGCGGAATCGGGATTGGTGTTCGTTAAATAAGTTATTACCGTAGAATAATTTGTTGATGTGTTCATTAAGGATAGACGTGAATAATTCGCGTAAGCAACTCAGAATTGTAATCGGTCTATACTTTTGGGAGTCAGTAGGAGAATTCGTTGTTTAATTTGTTTTGGCTTTATTGGAGACGGCGTTGAACTCGGACACCTATGTGCGGCCTTAGCTATTACGTAATAAAATTTAGTAATCCTTACTCGGATTATATATATTCTTTAAATAGTCATTACCAGAGGTCGTATGTACAGCATATAACGGACAATTTGCTATGCACTGCCAAAAATGCCAATTCTGCTATATTCAAAAGTAATTGTAAGTTATTTGATGAGGATACATTGTATTTAAAATGCTAATGTTAAGGCATTGCCAAAAGATACCACATGTTCGTAGTCGAAGACGAATTTAATTTCATGATTTGTACACTGTATTATAGCACTCTTGAAGTTTTCTTCTTTACAAAACTAAATGAACAATACTACTTTCAACGAACACTTATTCTACAGAAATATGGATGCATTGCCAAATCTTTAAATCTTTAAAATAAAGAGATTATTATTACTGTTTGAATAGTATGTTAATACAAATGCTATTATATTTAAAAGAAAAAACATATTTTGAAATGCGTTTGCTTTGTTTTATTAATGTTACACCTCACCATGAAATTGATCATATAATAAAAATTATATCTTGGACTGGGGACCTTAACTACGCATAACTACTATATTATGTGATGTTATGTTATTTTATGTACCGTTATTGATTTTGCTTTGTTTTACATATACTCTTTAGTTCACATATAATGAGTAATGTATAATACAAATCACGTAAATACACCCAGGCATTTGTAAAATAGATAAAGAATGTAAAAACCCTGTACATTTAACATAATTTATTATAATTCCCAAAATAAAGATACGTATAAATTGTTAGGCGTAAAATAATGTTTGCTTCCGGTTTCCCGACCGACTCTAATTTTCCCTGACCAAAGGCGTGTTTTATTACCTTGAGAATTATGTATTTTTCATTTGAATGATTATAATCTATTAATAATTGAAGATGAAGTGTTTGAGGATTTAAACAATACACCGATGTTGATACTGAGTGTATCGGTGCTCTTAAGCATTACTCCTATAAAATTTGGTAATAAAAAAGGAACAAATTAGCTTTAAGAAAAATATTCTAATCAGATTTCCGCGTTAAACCGGAAACAAACATATAAGTTGTTAGGCCTTACACTGGTAGTAGCTTAGTGTATATGACAACAATCAGTTTTTATCTAATTTTTTATTTAATTTTAATATCATGCTTCAACTAGCTGCATTTATTTTGTAATACAAAATGTGTTTTCTCATAAAATATAAATGGATACGGATTTTCTGTTTCCGATTTTCGAAATATATTTGATTTCAATGTTTACCATTGATATGGCATATGTTGAGAGGAAATGAAGAGACAAGTGGCAGAAATACGAACTTATATCAATGACATGTCAACAAATGGGACATACAGATCCACTATCAGATGCCGCACAGAAACTGAAAATTGCCTCAATTAAAGAAGTGTTTCTAGGCAACACTGGAGAACGTGTTTTTACTTGTTAAGGAACTACAGGAATAAACTGCAATGTGAGAACCAAATGATACTTCACCTCCCTATGTCTTTTGAATCTATGTCTGAAACAGAAACACAAAGCTTGATACTTACAGTTCTTAAGTTACTAGTACTATGGAATGTTATTGCTAGTTAGATCCAATAAAATAATCAATGAAGTATCATGTTAACCATTCAAGTTATCCTTAGAGTTGTTGTTAATTGAAACCTCTA